>NC_030386.2:22997383-23608772 GCF_001625215.2 Daucus carota subsp. sativus | reverse complement strand
ACGTATGCCAGGACCAGTACTCCTAGCTATTTATGACTAGTTATCTAATTAGTGCTCCTTGAAATGTTGCTAATTGTGATCAACTATTAGGTACAAAGATGTCTAGAGGACATGTCAATACTCATAACAACCTATGAAGGAAGCCACAATCATCCTCTCCCGGTTGGCGCGACAGCCTTGGCTTCCACAGCATCAGCAGCAGCCTGTTCATACATGTTAGTCGATAATAACAACATCAGCAACATCTCCACCTTCCACCAACAATCAAATTTCCCATACCACAACAATATCAGTTACAATAGTCCATCTCCCAATGCCCTCGATTACGCTAACATCACCAAATTCCCTCATCAATTCCTCATGGCCAGCTCCTCCAACTCCTCACCCCAGTTGCACAATCCCTGGATTCCTAGCAACTTGAACAACATTGTCACTAGTACTAATATGCTGCATCAGTTTCGCGTGCCTCCACTGCAATCAGACGATGCCAGTGGAAAATCGAAAGGTGATCAAGGGAAGTTGATGGCTGAAAATATGAGTGCAATCACTTCTGATCCGAAGTTTAAGGTGGCTGTCGCGGCAGCCATTTCGTCCCTCATGAATAAAGAAAGCCAAGTGAATAATTCTCTGCAGCTCCGAAAAGATGGGGATCGTAACGGTGGTAACCCTCCGGTTCTGAATTCAGCATTTGTGGGGAAGGAGCTTCCTGAGTGATAGAAATGTGATATACATAATCATACATTTTTAAAGTTCATTGATCATAAAAACATATATACATGTATAGGTACGTGTGTACCAATTGCAGCCTGTATATTATTGATTGGCCTCGAATCTTAATGTTGTACTTCTTGGCATTCTTATTAATTATTATGTGTCCAGTATTGCTTGGATTAAGAGAAAAAATGATAAATGAAGAGTAAATTATCCGAATATCAGTTTTTGACTAAAAACCGGTTTTAAAAAAAGCGCGCCATCCCATATTTCTAGAGAACGACTGTTTTTTTTTGTCACATAATATATACTATCAATCGAATTTAAAAATATTAAAATTTTATATTACAATCCCTACTTTGTTTTGATGTACCTACTTGAGCCGGATGAAATGAAACTTTCACGTCCGGTTTTGAAGGGGGATATCCTCTCAAGTAGAATTTGGAGCATTTCAAAAACTAAATTTCTGAGCCCTAGAACGAAATCCGTTCTTACCACAAGCTTTTCATAATATGGCTGGGTTCCCCCCGCTAGGAAGGGTTCTTTACATCTAGTGAATGAAGGTCGGTCCTTCAGCGGTACTTGCTCATCCTAAAACAATCGTGCCCTCTTCTGACGAGAAAGAGCCTTTTAAGCTGATCAAAGACCTGGAGGATCCGTAGGCCCGAAACGCGCTAGTACTTGTTGATCTATATTGTATATAGCCACCTGCATTCCCACTCTATCTAACGGTCCTAAGGTAGCGAATTTCCTTGTCGGGTAAGTACCGACCCGCATGAAAGGCGTAACGATCTGAGCACTGTTTCGGAGAGAGGCTCAGTGAAATAAACATGTTTGTGAAGATGTGGACTACCTGCACCTGGACAGAAAAACCCTATGCAGTTTCATTGTTCCCTGGGATTGGCTTTGGATCTTTCCTGCGCAACTTAGGTGGAAGACGAAGAAGGCCTCCTTCCCGGGGAGTCCGAGCCATCAGTGAGATACCACTCTGGAAGAGTTAGAATTCTAACCTTGTGTTAGGACCTACGGGCCAAGGAACAGTCTCAGGTAGACAGTTTCTATGGAGCGTAGGCCTCCCAAAAAGTAACGAAAGCACAGTTAACTTCGGAATTAAACCATCGTCTATTATCCAAAAAAGAAATTACCGAACATTTATTTTAACACACTCTATTCATCGACAGTGTTTCAAATGGCACTCCCAGTCCATTAGAAATTTAAATGACTATCACTCGGCTACAAACCAAAACGTACATTAGCCCAATTCTTTGAATGAAGCTTTGTGGAGTGAAGTTGCGGCTTCTTGTGGGGTGTTTTGGGCCGTATTTCTTACTTGAGGCATTCAAGCAAACATAATGAAAAATGGAGCCTTTTGGGCCAACATCCTAAGTACACTCGGCTTTATCTGTTAACCTTCTTCACCTGGTGAAGAAAACAAATCAAAACTTCATTTTGTATATAAATAAATTACAATTATAAAATCATTTATATATCTGTCAAGATATTTTATAATATAAAAATCACAAAATTTGAGAGCAAAAATGCCATAAAATTAAATTCCAGGTGTATCATATTTATTTGTCAAATTATGGCTAGCCGATTTAATGGATGGTCGGAACTCGGAAGTGACTTGGAAATGGTGTGAAAAGTACAAAACTTTTAAAACGAAGCATGCCTGAAAAGGAAAAAATAAAGTGTCGATGGTATATCTCGAGTCCATCGTCAAGAGCATCTCCAACGGCGTTGACTATAATCGTTGGCTAAATTAGATCTGTAAAACATTATATATAATTTGTTGAACCTGTAAGACATTTTGTTTAATGATATTAGCTATATTGGTTGGTTATAATTTTAAAATAGTATGTTATTAATATTTTAGTTTGTTAAAATAGAATATATCAGTCCAATATGATAATAAATGATATGCAATCTTCCTACAGATTTCTTACAGACCTGTAGAGGTTCGACAAATATAGCCATCCATAGAAGGTTGGCTAAAATTGTAGACAACAGTTTCATGTGGTTGGAGTGTGCTTTTTCAACAGATTAGCTATATTTTTTATATATGGTATGCCAACTCATATTTTACCTAAGAATTTTGTAAAGTCGGAGATGCTCTAATAATATGTGGTAAAAGAGGAAGATCGTGACTAATAAGAGCATCTCCAACGGTGTTGGCTATAATCGTTGGCTAAATTGGACCTGTAAGATTTTATGTAAAATTTGCTGAACCTGTAAGACATTTTGCTTCAATGGCACTGATTATATTGGTTGGCTATAATTTAAAAATAGTATGTTATTAATATTTTAAATTGTTAAAATAGAATATATCAGTTCAATATGGTAATAAATGTTGTACAATATGGTATCTGTCCCCGACAGTCGTGGTGCAGGCATATCATTCTCCATTTTTCCTTTCCTGAAATTTTCTTTATTTCTGCGAAACGGGTGATCTACGGGTAAGAACCGTCGATGACAGTCAAACCAGCTAGGCTTTCGACCTTTTGGTAGAGTGAAAGACTTTGTGCGTTCCATGCAGTATGGACAAGCCAACTTTCCATGTGTGCTCCATCCGCATAACATACCATAAGCTGGGAAGTCGCTTATAGTCCACATAAGAGCTGCCCTAAGGTTGAAATTTGTTTTTGTTGCAACATCCCAAGTCTGTACTCCATCTTTCCATAGTACCTTCAACTCGTCTATAAGAGGTCTCAGGTAAACATCTAAGTTCTTTCCGGGACTCTTAGGACCAGGAATCATAAGTGAAAGAAACAAATATGGTTGTTTCATACACATCCAAGGAGGCAAGTTATACGGAGTAACAATCACAGGCCAACATGAATATGGAACAGACGAGTGGCCAAATGGGTTGAAACCATCAGTGGAGAGTCCAAGTCTCACATTTCTAGGCTCCTTTGCAAACCCGGGATGTGCCAAGTTGAAATCTTTCCAGGCCTTCCCATCTGAAGGATGATTTAATTCTCCGTCTTTAGCCGGAGATTTCTTACAGACCTGTAGAGGTTCGACAAATATAGCCATCCATAGAAGGTTGGCTAAAATTGTAGACAACAGTTTCATGTGGTTGGAGTGTGCTTTTTCAACAGATTAGCTATATTTTTTATATATGGTATGCCAACTCATATTTTACCTAAGAATTTTGTAAAGTCGGAGATGCTCTAATAATATGTGGTAAAAGAGGAAGATCGTGACTAATAAGAGCATCTCCAACGGTGTTGGCTATAATCGTTGGCTAAATTGGACCTGTAAGACATTATGTAAAATTTGCTGAACCTGTAAGACATTTTGCTTCAATGGCACTGATTATATTGGTTGGCTATAATTTAAAAATAGTATGTTATTAATATTTTAAATTGTTAAAATAGAATATATCAGTTCAATATGGTAATAAATGTTGTACAATCTTCCTACAGATTTTCTTACAGACCTGTAGAGGTTCGACAAATTTAGTCATTCATAGGGGGTTGGCTAAATTTATAGACAACAGCTGAGCATGGTTGGAGTTGAGTTTTTGGTGCTGTTGGCTAAATTTTTTTATTTTAAGTATGCCAACTCATCTTTTAGCCAAGAGCTTTGGATGGTTGGAGATGCTCTAAGTATAAGATAAATATGGAATATTGTGTTTACTCTGTTTTTTGCCTTTGATGAATTAACAATGACTCAGCTCCATCGCTATCTCTTCTCGGTCGTAAATAGATCACATGTTGTGGCTTTTCTTAACGCAATTTCTTAACATCTTCATTGTCTACATATTTGTTTTTCGAAAATATATTTACGGCAGCTACATATAAAAAACATAAAGTAAATCCAGTTAGTTATATTATTATTAATAAAATCCAGTTAATTATAGAGAATATATCAAAAATGCCACATTTTCTAAGTTTTTTTTGTGATTTTACTATCTTTTGACAAAAATTGCAAAAATACTAATTTTTTAGAATATATTTCCAAAAATACAGTCTGATGCAACCATATGCAACTTCAGTTAATTGACCCCGCAGAGTTGCATCTGGTTGCAAGTATGATTGCATGTAGTTGCAACAGGTTGCATACAGTATTTTTGCAAATATTTTAAAATTTTTGTATTTTTGCAAAATTTCTAAAAAAGATGTAATATTTTTGCAAAAACAATTTTGAACTTGAATATTTATGAGAAAACTCCTTAATTATATTATTAATCCAGTTCCCAGAATTGATCTGCTAAGCCCGATTTATTTTTGTATGGAGCCAACGACACACTTGATAATAATAATATTTAATGTGATTGTTTGGTAAAATTTATTATTGAAATACAGACTTGTTTTGAGAGAAAAATATACTGTAATTATATTTTTTTGAAAGAAATCTTTATTTCTTATTAAATGACAAATATAAAACACCTATTTAACATTTATATCTAAGAAGTTTATAAAAAATAAACTCTTAAATCTAAAAAGAAATCTGTCAAGTTTTGCATATATAAATCTAACAAGCTATCGGACATGTTAACTTGAGTTGTAAACTGTAGCAAGAAACACCTATATATACACACATCTTAAAAAGCAAGAAAAAAAAATAGATACCCAAAGGCAGAAGAAGAAGACTCCTCTGAGGTGGTGGGGACTTCAACTTTTCCACTTTAAAGACAGAACCACCACCACCAAACCACCCTAAACCACCACCACCCTGGCTCCCAAAATGACCACCCCCACCACCACCGCCACCACGGCCCACCGTCCCCCACACCCCCCCGCCCACCACCACTACTACCCTTCCAACCACTCCTCCTCCTCCGCCTCATTCAAAGGCTGCTGCTGCTGCCTCTTCCTCCTCTTCTCCTTCATAGCTCTCCTCATCATCGCCCTCCTCCTCATCATCCTCCTCGCCGTCAAACCGAAGAAGCCCTCCTTCGATCTTCAGTCCGTCACCGTCCAGTACGTCGGAATCACGCCCTCCCCCGTCGCCACCCCCGCCGTCACCACCGCCTCCGTCTCCCTCAACATCCGCCTCTTATTCACCGCGGAGAACGACAACAAGGTGGGCATCAAGTACGGAGAGTCGAGATTTAGTGTTATGTATCGGGGCATTCCGCTGGGGAGAGGGAATGTGCCGTCGTTTTATCAGCCGGCTCATAGCGTCCGACAAGTCGCCGTGAATATCGGGGTTGATCGAGTTAATTTGCTGCAAGCTGATGCTGCTAATTTGTTGAGAGATGCTAGTTTGAATGATCGGGTCGAGTTTCGGATCTTCGGTGATGTGGGTGCGAAGATCCGGATTCTTGGTATTACTTCTCCTGGTGTGCAGGTTAGCATCACCCTCTCCCCCTGTGTTTTTTTTTACTTTTACTTTCTTACATTACATGTACAGATGCTGTTTTGCTGTTTATGTTAGGACAGTAAATAAGTTATGCGGCGTAAGTTAGTGGTGCATGTTAGCGTTAAAGTGAGTGTACTTATGACGTGGAATATGAGTATAAATGGAAGTGTGTATGTGTGGCTGTGTGCATATATGTCAAAGTGAGTGGGACCTAGCATGAATTCGATTATTTTCTCTGTGTTTGCTTCTGATGGTGTGCTAGTTTGGGTCACAGAGAGATTAAATTTTGGGAGGTAGTGAAATTGTGTGTGCTAGTCAGTACTCGGTGAGCTCTGTGCTTTGCATTCTGCAAGCGAATGCTAAGCCTGATAATGCGCGCTGCAGTAAATTCAGTCATTCCACACTTGTTTCGTTTGTTGGTATGGTAGGGTGTTTAAATGGTCAATTTGTGTGGTGCCATAATAATTTGTGCAGTATGCTACTGATCCGGTCATGTGATACATGCTGGCTTGTAAAATCTGAGGACGGAGACGGAAACTAGTCTTAGTCGGGTTTAAAAAATTCAAATTTGTTTATTAGAGTATCTGAAAATAGGCACAATTTTAGAGACATGCATAATAGAAGGGAGAAATGTTGCAGATACATTTTTTGGAAAATTTGGTTGTCCATTTATAAGACACATATAGTGATTATTAATGTGCTTAGTTCTTTTGCAATGTAATCTAGATAGGCTTAAATTAATTCTGATATCTGTAAAATATACCGAATTGTATATGGTTCACTGTTGTGTATAACTTTTAATTGTGCATGGACCAAGTCAGATGAGAGTAGATAGAGATAGAAAAACTCGTTGTGGGATAAAAAAAAAATAAAACTTTAGTTTAATAAATTGCTAATACTATGATAAATATGTACACAAGTGTACCACTGTAGTAGGGTCAACTAACTATTGACCCTCTTGTAATAACCTATGCCCCCTGTTTACTCCGAGGCAAGTAAATTTTATAGGGCTAATTTGTTAAATGTATAAAGAAAACTTGTGTATTACATAATAAACTAATATCAGTCCATTACAACTTCTACCTGCGGTATGGTTGTCAAAGTTATAAACCTTCTGAATATAGTGATATGTAAGCATTGAACTATTGAAGGCTTAAACCGAGGAAATGAACAAAACAAACACCATATATGTAAAGTCTGATATCTTTGTAAAATACATACAAACTATATATGACATTCTGCAATGTTAATCTTTGCTTTTGAGGAAAATTAGATATCTGCTATAGTGCCAAAACTGTAGAGATATAGACTTTTGGGAGAATATAAACTTAGCAGAGTAATAAACAATGAGAGCATAATTAGAGGAAGTGCAGTAGTTGTATACCCATACTTAAGTTCATGGGAATGTTTTCTTTGCCTTTACGTTCCAATCAAGACGGACCCACAAGGTTATTGCCAACCCTACACTAATTATCTTTGTACCCTGTCTTTGGATTCTGCACCCAGCACATGGCTTGCATTCGTTGTGTTGCAATGCTGAAGGGGATATTTGCAGTTTCCAACTTACTTTGTGTTAATACAAATTGTGTCGGTAAAAATAAATAAAATAAATTGCACTTTGTCTCTTTCATCTTGTTAGAAGTGGTTAGTTTGACAATGTCAACTGTCCTAAAACCGTAAGTTATGAGGATGGGGTCTTTAATCGATCTTATTCCAAATTTAACACTCCCTCTGGCTCATACTAGTGAAACATACTAGTGAAACATTCAGTAATTTCAACTTGAGCATATTTATCTTAGAGCCACGGATAACCCCTGTTGTTGGGTGTAAAGTACTGGAAGCAGATTCTTTTGAGATTTACTTACTTTACAAACAGGATGACTGAAGTATAATCAACAAGCAGTGAAAGCCTAAACAATGGTGGTTTGTCAATGAAAATGTGCTGAATCTTAGCAACCTACTAATCTAGCTTAAATCAAGTCCTATTGCTTATTTGAAAAGTCCAGTTACATCATCACCTACATTAGTTAATCATTATTAAAAGTGAAAAACAAGAGGTGGGTTCTTGTTCGGCAAGTTTGCACCCAAAGTACAAAATACTGTAAAGAAATAAAGAGCTGTAAATTGTTTCAAGGGTCCATTTTCATTACAGGGACAGTTATATTATTTTATGCTGCTGCGATAGCTAACTCCTCCTAGTTACTTAGTGACCTTTCACAACTGCCCACCGGTTACTAAAAGCTTACTTTAGTTATTGTAAAGTAGGTTGCATTTCTCCTACATCTTAATCGGCTCCTTGCTCCAGAAATTATAATGATTACTTATATATTCTATAGAACAATTTACCAAAGCATAATACTGTTATCACCCATACATCAACTTAGACTAGAACCTTTGACTTCTTATCTTCAACAAGACTTTGTTTCTTTTTCCATGCTCTCGACTCTTGAGAGTGTCAACATTTGTTTTGAAAACAATGTAAAGTCACTCTAAAGTGTCAATTCTTAGATCGTAGTCATAGATCAGATTCATATTATCATACTTTTAGTACATAAACTCTTTTCTCACTATATAATTTCGTTTTTCCTATGCAGGTATCTGTAGATTGCGTAATAGTGATCAGCCCAAGGAAGCAAGCTCTTACCTACAAGCAGTGTGGAGTTGATGGCTTGAGCGTTTGACCTCCATTTTCTCTCCCTCTCTCTCAGAAATTACTGCTGAGAGAAGGGAGGAGAGAATAACTTGGCCACCATCATAGATGGATTTACTAGATAACCAACAAAAAATAGTTGAGTATCTAATTATTCTTAGGTCAATTATAAATAGTAAAGCGGGTCTTTTCTTTCTTTAATCTTTTTGTTAATCATACTTATCAAAGAAAAAGAAACCAAAATTCTACTAATCTTGAGATGTAAAGTTTGGATGTATTGACAGCCAGCCAGTCCCATTAGGCTACTGATGCTTTTTCCCTCTTTCTTTATTATCTATTTCGACTTCTCTCCATCAAAGAAAGAAAGAAAAGAGAAAGAGATTCTTATCAACTGTCCCTATCTTTACTTCATGTTTAAGCATCGTCTCAATTGTATCTACTACTCAGCTTAGTGTTTAGTCTGTAATAAAGGTAGACTGGTTAGTAGCCTCCTCTGAGTCCTCTCTTTTAAATAGGCAACTAGTTTTACTCATTTCATGTGTAACATCCACTATTGTGAAGATCCTGATTAAAAATTTCTGAATTATTAAAAAAAGAAATTGGTAAATTTTAATAAATTCTAATCGATTGGTCAATTGATACTTGACGAGTCTGATGCTGATACGTTGCTGAGGATTCGAGATATTCTTAATTATGATAACATCGACTTTCTCTGAATCACATCAAATGCAGAGAGCTTCTTTACTACACATGAACAATACCCAAGTGATAAAGATTCTACCTCAAACAATCTCAGTCCCTCGTACAATCTCAGGACTGAGATTGTTTTTCTTCCCAAATTATCACTTCACTCCTCCGTCCTTAATTATTAACCGAGACTTTATTATATTTCAATTAAACTACACTTTCTTATTCCTGAAGAACCAAATACTCAACAATATCGTAGCAATAGTACACATCCTCTCCTGGCTCTCCATACTCAATCTGTCCAACAGCCAGACAGATGCATCCTCCACCTCCAACATGTCGTAGGATAATCTCATTTTCTGCCAAAATTATGAGGCAAACTCACAATCAAAGAAAACGTGTAATAGATGCTCCACATCATTGTCACACACAGGGCAACGTAAAGGAATTGCATTATTCTTCGCTAAAAAACGACACGTATAGGCAGGGACGGAGCCACACCGGGGGTACTTGCCCCCGGTAGCTCGTGAATGGTTTAATACTTCTATTATATAAAATTTTGCCTTTAAATAGCGATTTTTTTTTTTTGTGTGTGTGCTTTTTGCCCCCACTTAACTAAATTCCTAGATCCGTCCCTGCGTACAGGATATTGTTTCTGCAGAATCCCCAGAGGAAAAACTTCACTTTGGGAGGAATATTTAAATGCCACAGTTTCCGCGCCATCCTGTAGATTGAACATTATGATTCGACTGTATATCCTCTCATGCCATTTATGATATCCAGACTTCACAGAATAGAATCCTTCCTTAGTGTGAAGTGTGAACCCATGCAACTCTATCATGAACTTCATGCTGAGGAATTCTAACATTCAGAATAGCTTGCACATCTATCTGTCTCCTCAAACGTCTCCCTAATCTTGCTCACGTCCCACTTCTTTGTATTCAACTCCAAAAAACAGGCAACCTTGGTACTTGAGTTCATGTTATACGCTCCTTGTTTCACCATAAAATTCTGCTTACCATTTAACCATGGATCTGTAAACACATTTATCTGTCTTCCATCTCCCACCACCCAACCAAAATCTTTTTTGAACCCTTCTTTTGCAGCCCATAAACTTGACTAGATAAAACTCGATCCACCCATCCGCTGAGAATTTAATAAATCATCTGATGGATAATGGCCATGTTTGAAAGTTAGCGGTTTGATGAAAAATTAGAGGTTTGTAGTGATTTAGAGGTTTGACCATTCAATCCGCTAATGATAGTGTTTGATAGATAGCGGATTGAAATAGAGGTTTAGGCTCAAAAAACTAATTTTCAAAAAGCTAGTTTGAGTAGCTTTTTGGGTTAGAGGCTCGGGTATGTGTCATAAAAAAACTAATGAAACAGCTATCTACCAAACAGTTTTACAAGAAACCGCTAATTCATTCCGCTAGTCAAAACATTTATTTCAATCAGCTAGTCAAATCATCTAATTCAATCCCCTAACAGCTAACAACTAATTCCCAAATAGGACCAATATCTTGCTACAACAGAGTTTGGATTTTTCAGAAAATTCCCTCCAACTAATGGCCATAACATATGATATTTTATTAATATATTTTTTCCTCTCCAATTACAAATCATAATAACATATGTTCAATGATCTCTTATTGGTGCGATAATCAAAAATATTATTATCCTCTAAATAGTCTCGTTAGAAATAAACGTATTCTTTTTAACAAATATTTTGTCGACAATCCAACTATAAGGATATCCTGCATTAAAAAATTAAAAAAAAAATGTATTTTGCATTAAGTTTGTTAGGGACTACGAAAAGTACTAGTGACTCGAGACTCGTTTTGAATCAACATAACATATATATTTTTTTTATGGATGATCTAACTGAAAAATGTTAAGATTTATTCTAGTGAGGCGCAAAATAAATTATTAAAATTTCAATATATTTTTTATGATATTGTAATAATCAAAACTCTAAATAGTTCTGCTCATTTTAATTAGTCTCCTCATCAATGTATATAACTAATTACAAAAAAATGTTTTTCCATGACGTAAACGTACAAATTTTTAAGGTTATTTATTTTTCAGTGATTGAACTTTGCACCCCTTATGTTTAGGCGTTTTTTCGATTTGGTCTCAAACAATCTTTTTTGACAGTATGCACCCTAAAGTTTGAAAATCGCTTCGCTTTGCACCTTTTTGACCACTCTCCGTTTAATTGACCATTAAAATTAACAAATGTAGGGTTTACAATTTGCACCCCCACAAATTTATTTTTTTTTCATGAGTATTTTGAAATATTTTTTTGATGAATGGAAGCCGTCACCCTTTGAAGCTAATAACGCAGCTGTAATTGCTTAAACCTCGAAGCAAACCACTAGACTACCTAAAGAATTCCTATTATTTTTTGTTAAATCACTTGAGAACAATTAGCGGACGTCGACAATTCAATGGAGAGCTTGATTCTCGTTCAGTTTCTCTTAAAGTGTCTCAAATCATCAACTCTGATCAAGAACTAAATGGCTATTCTCTAGTCTCTTTAATCCGAGCATGTACCCAATGGGGTTGCTATTCTTATGGCCAACAGCTTCATTCCTATGTTTTGTAATCTGGGTATTTGTCCAATGACTATGTATCCAACCATCCACTGCCCTCATCAATTTCTATGTTGAAATGAATGAAAAGGATACTATTTCTTGGAATTCTGTTATAGCAGCTTGTGCTAGAAATCAAAGACTTGAACAAGCTTCTAGCTTTATGAAGCAAATACCTGAGTCGGATACCATTGAGCTAATTAATGGCATTGCACAGTTTGGGAACATAGAAGCTGCCATTGCTATCTTAGCAACTATGCCGCAGCCAAACTCATTTTCTTAGAATTCTGTTATTAACAGGGTATGTCAATAGGAATCATGCACGAGAAAGGGGTGTCTTCAAAATACTCATGAAAAAAAATTAAAATTGTGGGGTGCAAAGTGTAAACTCCACATCCGTTAACTTTAACGGTCAATTAAACGGAGAGTGGTCAAAGGGATGCAAAGCGAAGCGCTTTTCGAATTTTAGGGTGCATACTATCAAAAAAAATTATTTGAAACCAAATCAAAAAAACACCTAACCATAAGGGGTGCAAACTGCAAAGTGTCAATCACTCTTTATTTTTTATATACATAAAAATAGATTTATCTTATGACATCAATTTATAATCTTAATGATAGAAAATATAAAAAGAAAAAGGCATAATAGAAAAGAGGTTGTATAGTCATTAGTCCGATCTCTCTCCCCTCCCTTGGCTAACTAAAATTTCACCCTCCCTCGCTAAAACTTTGTTCCCCTTGCTCTTTTACATGATACACACATCTATTTTGCTATTTTGCTTGTCTTTTTCCTCCAACGTTTACTCTCATACTAAACAAAACTCATTTCCTCGTACACGACATCAAATTATTTGGCCGAGTTAGAGTGCCCCACATTTATTTACCACCGAACGATGGTACAACTGTATGAAGTACCTAAAAATGTATATTTTACCTTTTCATGTATTTTTAAATTAAGAGGTATTATGGTTTTATCAAACTAATCTGATAATAAGACTATTTGAATAACACTATTTGAATAACACTAGGGTGATCAGACATGTAGTATTAGAATTGGGGGCAATATCGGTATGGATTTACATATATAAAAACCGCGATTAAAAGTCGATATACACCTATCATAATAACCAATTATTAAGTATATCTAGTAGTTGTTCATCTCGGTAAATATATAGCATCCAAATAGTTTACTGGAATCTACATCTATTCGACATTAATATTCGATTTTCTAGATAATGTAAGAATTACAAATTATCAATTAAAATTTGGTCAATTTGACCAGAAGAAATCAAACAAAACAAAAGAATTGGGACAGAGAGAGTACGTTCGTATTAGTCCTCACTGCACCCTATCACTTTGCCCCTTGATCAAACCAAGTTAATGAGTTCTATTTGTAATTACTGTAAAAATTCCACTCTGTAGGTATTGCAATTAAATATCAGGTATAATTATCTGCTGCACAACTTGACTCTTTTATTCTCTACAAGCTTACTTTTTACTCGATCTTTTAGCCTTCTTTATCTGGTTGATTTGTTGAACAACAATGTCTAAAAGTATATCCTAGGCTAATAGCTCAATCTCCAAACCTCTGAACCTCTCATGCTGAACGACAACCATGTTTCGTAAAAAGTTACCAAATTCCGCTATTATAACTCATCTCAAACCGCAGTTCCTCATCTGATTAAACTAGAATCTGCTCAAGATTCTATCTCAAACATATTCTTAATCATAATAACATCGACATCATCTGAATCACATAAAATGCATTATGCAGAGCTTCTTTACTACACATGAATAATACCAAGTAACTGAACATGTAAATATAAACTGATTCGTGAATCTCATCAAAGGATATCAGTGCATCACTTGACTCTCTATTCTCCGGATACATACTAGCTAATTATCAAATAAATGTTTAGTATATCATCAGATCCATTCTACTTATAAACTCATATGTGTTAATAAGAAACCCGGGCGGGCATCATGACAAGTTTCCCTAAATATACACAGGAAACTAACTTGATCAGTTTAGTTAGGTATAAAATAAAAAATTCACACGCTTGGTAACTTTAAAAAGTTTTAAAGATTTTTATATACTGCAAAAATTTTATATAATTATATTCATAATAGAAGCAACAATAATAATTCTAGGTAAATAAAACATTCATCTCTTTGTAACTATTAACCAATAAAATTATGACAATAATCATCCTCATTCGAAATTTTTTAGGATTTAACACTACTACGGGCTTAAAAACACACATACAAATAAGCGGAATATTCATTACAAGCATACATATGCAACTTCACGTTCAAAATCAGGCAAATACAAAGAAGTTTTCAAATTAACAAGCAAAGAACACAATCCATTACACAGGCTTAGTGACATTGTAGAGATCAACAATAGACCTAAACTTCTTAGCCTTTTTCTTAGGACCATCTGCTTCTTTAACGTATTCAGCATCGTTGTGGCACAGATTAGACTTACCAGAAGTTGAGCATGATATAATAATATCTTTCTTCAAAGAACGGAGCTGAACCAATTTCAATGCTGCCTCAATTTCTTCATCATTATGTAGATCATTTAATTTTTTTGTGATCTTCCTTTTCATCTTGGCTGTAAATAATCAAATACGAATATGATCCCACCGTTTTATGAAGCAGCTTCCCCTTTACCCGGAAACAAGTAGCAATAAAATTGATAATGGTTAGAAATTTATTGCAAACAAAAAACATAAATTGCAGCATATAAAAACTCGACGAGGTCTTCGATTATGAACTATTGGGTGGAGATCGATATACAAGTTGTACAGTTTATGCATATCTATACAGTATTCGATGTAGAATAAATAATTAATGTTTATCATTCACTTACCAGAAAAGTTCACGATGAAATTCTAGTAGCCCGGTTATCAGCTCGGAAGAAATTTTAATAATCCGAGTTGATGAATAGCTGTATGTGCAAGAGAAAGACTCAATCGCCCAATTAGAATTATTTGGGGACGGACACTCAGCAACTAGAGTTGAGGAACAATTGTATGTGCAAAAGAAAACCTAAGCTGGATGCTTTAATTTATTATATTTCTCGATGAGAATATTTAGTGACGAAATGCACATCATCTATATCTATATTCGCTTTACGATGACTCCACGACCACACTCTAAATTCTAGCCGCTAACTAATAAAATATTGCAAATTTTTCTTGTGAAAGCAAATGGCATCGTCAGTTTATTTTTTTGACATAGTTTTTTATTAAGACAAGTTAAAAAATTGCTAGATTGACATTTTTTTCCGTAACACTAAACTACAATGAATTCCATAGTAAGTTTATGATTTAGAAAAATTGGTTTGATTAAAAATATATTTTATTATTGAAACATTATCGTTTTGCTCGTGTAAGCAACGACATATGTGATCTAGACTTGGCAATTCGGTACACGACACGAAAAGTTTGGTTTAGTTTTCGATATTCGGTACACGAACATGAAAGTACAAGCACACGAAAAATGCTCGTTACATTTGGTGTCAGGATCGGTTTTTAATACACGTACACGAACGACATGAAAGTACACGAACTAAAGAAATAAATATAAATTAAAAAATATTATACTTATTTATTATATATTCTTTAATTAATTTCATTTATGTTATTTTATGAATTTATTGTATGTCTAATCTATTGTTTGTTATTAAAAAAATGTAAAAATAATAGATTTATTGTGAAATTCGTGTACTTTTGTGTACAAATGTGTATTTCGTGTACATTTCATTTCGGATCGTTCGTGGTAAACGGAAGGTGCGCTAAACTTTTCGTGTATTTAACGTGTACAATTCGTGTTGGCACGAAATAATTCGGTTCGTGTACGTATTCTATAACTGGTACACAAAATCGAAACAGTTCGGTTCGGTTTTAGGATGCTTGTCACGAAAACACGAAAATACACGACACGAACTGTTTGCCACGGACAAAACTGAGATTGTTTTTCTTCTTAAATTATCACTTCACTCCTCCGTCCTTAATTATTAATCAAAACTTTATTATATTTCACTCACATAAACTACACTTTCTTATTCCTGAAGAACCAAATACTCAACAATATCGTAGCAATAGTACACATCCTCTCCTGGCTCTCCATGCTCAATCTGTCCAACAGCCAGACAGATGCATCCTCCACCTCCAACATGTCGTAGGATAATCTCATTTTCTGCCAACATTATGAGGCAAACTCACAATCAAAGAAAACGTGTAATAGATGCTCCACATCATTGTCACACATAGGGCAACGCAAAGGAATTGCATTACTCTTCGCTGAAGAACGACACGTATAGGCAGGGACGGAGCGACACTGGGGGTACTTGCCTCCGGTAGCTCGTGAATGGTTTAATACTTCTATTCTACAAAATTTATCAATTGTGTCTTTGCCCCCATGATTTAGACATGGGTCTTTTCTAGATATGGTACTATTACTCCTCCCAGGCTCATTTGATTTTTTTTGGCTAATCTTGTGTCTCAGCAGTCAACCCCTTCTGTTCTAATATTTGCTTGTCTCAGGCTCTCAAAGTACTTCTGTTCATATTTTGTTTATTTCTTATCATAAATTTATATATTTAACTCATTAATCAACTCAAACCATTTTTGGTTAAATGAAAATTTTGTCTCGTTTTGTCTCTAAAGAGCGATTTTTTTCCTGTGTGCGCTTTTTGACCCCACTTAACTAAAATTCCTAGATCCGTCCCTAGGTACAGGGATATTGTTTCTGCAGAATCTCCGGAGGAAAAACTTCACTTTGGGAGGAATATTAAATGCCACAGTTTCCGCCATCCTGTAGATTGAACATTATGATTCGACTGTATGTCCTCTCATGCCATTTATGATATCCGGACTTCACAAAATAGAATCCTTCCTTAGTGTGAAGTGTGAACCCATGCAACTCTATCATGAACTTCATGCTGAGGAATTCTAACATTCAGAATAGCTTGCACATCTATCTATCTCCTCAAACGTCTCCCTAATCTTGCTGACGTCCCACTTCTTTGTATTCTACTCTAGAAAACAGGCAACCTTGGTACTTGAGTTCATGTTATAACTTATACGCTCCTTGTTTCACCATAAAATTCTGCTTACCATTTGATCATGGATCTGTAAACACATTTATCTGTCTTCCATCTCCCACCACCCAACCAAAATCTTTTTTCAACTCTTCTTTTGCAGCCCATAAATTTGACTAGATAAAACTCAATCCACCCGTCCGCTGAGAATTTAGTAAATCACCTGATGGATAATATCTTGCTACAACAGAGTTTGGATTTTTCAGAAAAATCCCTCTAACTAATGGCCATGACATATGATATTTTATTAATATATTTTTTCCTCTCCAATCATATAGACAATAAAATCTAATGATTATAGTGATATTAGAAACAAATCATAATAACATATATTCAATGATCTTTTATGATCTCTTATTGGTGGGATTATCAAAAAAATTATCCTCTAACTAGTCTCGTTAGGAATAAACGTATTCTTTTAAACAAATATTTTGTCGACAATCCAACTATAAGGATATCCTGCATTAAAAGATAAAAAAAATTAAATGTATTTTGCGTTAAGTTTGTTAGGGACTACGAAAAATACTAGTGACTTGAGACTCAGTCTTGAATCAACATAATATTTTTCTTAATTTTTTTGTGGATGATCTAACTAAAAAATGTTACTCCCTCCGTCCCACCCATTTCTTTACACTTTCCTTTTTGGGGTGTCCCACCCAATTCTTTACATTTCAAAACTTACCAAAAATAGTCAATGAGTCCCACCACTTCTCCACTTTTCCTTCCTTTTCACACTACATTTACTCCACCATCTTCTTTTTATATATTAAAAATCAATGGGTCCCACCTCTTTCCCCACTTTTCATTCTTTTTTGCACTACTTTATTCATATTCCTTAACCTCCGTGCCCAACCCATTTGATAAGAAATGGGTGGGACGGAGAGAGTAAGATTTATTTATTCTAGTGAGGCGCAAAATAAATTATTAAAATTTTAATATATTTTTTATGATATTGTGATAATCAAACTCTAAATAGTTCTGCTCATTTTAACTAGTCTCCTCATCAATGTATATAACTAATTACAAAAAATCATTTTTCTATGATGTAAACGTACAAAATTTTAAAGTTATTTACTTTTTATATACATAAAATAGATTTATCTTATGACATCAGTTTATAATCTAAATGATAGAAATTATAAAAAGAAAAAGGCATAATAGAAAAGAGGTTGTGTAGTCATTAGACCATCTACAATGGAGATGGCCACTTCCACTTACATCTAAGGTCACTTTTGTGCCAACTAAGCAGTGGTGGACAGTTTGGAAAATATGGTTAGTGTCATCCAATGCTCAACACCATTTCATTTAATAAACAATTACAGAGTACAACAACAATTAATGACTGTTGAGCAAGTTTGTGTTAAAAAGTTATTAAAATAAAAAAAGTTTGTAATTGGGCACTAGCCACCGTAGTGGGCTCGGCCAGTTTTCTGTGAATCATCCAATGCAGCTGACTAGTTTTTTCTACTGCCCAAGTCATTTCACGAGTCCCTATGTGTGAAATGAGCACCCATTGGGACATAGAGAGTACATTCATATTAGTCCTCACTGCATCCTATCACTTTGCCCCTTGATCAAACCAAGTTAATAAGTTCTGTCTATAATTACTGTAAAATTCCTCTCTGTAGGTATTCCAATTAAAATTCAGGTATAATTATCTGCAGCACAACTTGACTCTTTTATTCTCTACAAGCTTACTTTTTACTCGATCTTTTAGCCTTCCTTATCTGGTTGATCTGTCGAACAACAATGTCTAAAAGTATATCCTAGGCTAACAGTTCAATCTCCAAACCTCTGAACCTCTCATGCTGAACGACAACCATGTTTCGTAAAGAGTTACCAAATTACGCTATTATAACTCATCTCAAACTCGCAGATCCTCATCTGATTAAACTAGAATGTGTTCAAGATTCTATCTCAAACATATTCTTAATCATAATAACATCAGCATCATCTGAATCACATAAAATGCATTATGCAGAGCTTCTTCACTACACATGAATAGTACCAAGTAACAGAACATGTAAGTATAAACTGATTCGCGAATCTCATCAAAGAATATCAGTGCATCACTTGACCCTCTATTCTCTGGACACATACTAACTAGTTATCAAATAAATGTTTATAATATCATCAGATCTATTCTACTTATAAACTCATATGTATTAATAAGAAACCCGTGCGGGAATCATGACAAGTTTCCCTAAATATACACAGGAAACTAACTTGATCAGTTTAGTTAGGTAAAATAAAATAAAAAATTCATACGCTTGGTAATTTAAAAAGTTTTAAAGATTTTTATATACTGCTCAAATTATAAACAATTATATTCATAATAGAAGCAACAATAGTAATTCTAGGATTTAACGCTACTACGGACTTAAAAACACACATACGAATAAACAGAATATTCATTACAAGCATACATATACAACTTCAATTTCAAAATCAGGCAAATACAAAGAAGTTTTCAAGTTAATAAGTAAATAACACAATCCGTTACACAGGCTTAGTGACATTGTAGAGATCAACAATAGACCTAAGCTTCTTAGCCTTTTTCTTGGGACCATCTGCTTCTTTAACGTATTCAGCATCGTTGTGGCCCAGATTAGACTTACCAGAAGATGAGCATGATATAATAATATCATTCTTCAAAGAACGGAGCTGAATCAATTTCAATGCCGCCTCAATTTCTTCCTCATTATGTAAATCATTTAATTTTTTTGTGATCTTCCTTTTCATCTTGGCCGTAAATAATCAAATACGAATATGATCCCACCGTTTTATGACGAAGCTTCCCCTTTACCGGAAACAAGTAGCAACAAAAGTCGATAGTGGTTAGAAATTTATTACAACCAAAAAACATAAATTGCAGTACAGAAGAACTCGACGAGGCCTTCAATTATGAACTATTGGGTGGAGATCGATATACAAGTTGTACAGTTTATGCATATCTATACAGTATTGGATGTAGAATAAATAATTAAAGTTTATCATTCACTTACCAGAAAAGTTCACGATGAAATTCTAGTAGCGCGGTTATGCTCGGAAGAAATTTTACTAATCAGAGTTGATGAATAGTTGTATGTGCAAGAGAAAGACTCAATCGCCCAATTAGAATTATTTGGGGACGGACACTCGGCAACTAGAGTTGATGAACAATTGTATGTGTAAAAGAAAACCTAAGCTGGATGCTTTGATTTATTATATTTTTCGGTGAGAATATTTAGTGACGAGATGCACATCATCTATATCCGTAACGATGACTCCACGACCACACTCTAAATTCTAGCCGCTAACTAATAAAATATTGCAAATTCTTCTTGTAAAAGTAAATGGCATCGTTAGTTTATTTTTTCTATATAGTTTTTTATTAAAACAAGTTAAAATATTGCTAGATTGACATTTTTTTCCGTAACACTAAACTACAATGAATTCCATAGTAAGTTCATAATTTAGGAAAATTGGTTTGATTAAAATAAGTAAAAAAATATATTTTATTATTGAAACATTGTCGTTTTGCTCTTGTAAGCACCGACATATGTGATCTAGACCTGGCAATTCGGTACATGACACGAAAAATTTGTGTTTAGTTTTCGATATTCGGTACATGAACACGAAAGTTGACGAACACGAAAAATACACGTTACATTTAGTGTCGGTATCAGTTTTTAATACAAGTATACGAACGACATGAAAGTGCACGAACTAAAGAAATAAATATAAATTAAAAAAATTATTCTTATTAATTATATATTCTTTAATCAATTGCATTTATGTTATTTTATGAATTTATTGTATGTCTAATCTATTGTTTGTCACAGAAAAAATGTAAAAATAATAGATTTATTGTGAAATTCGTGTACTTTCGTGTACAAATGTGTATTTCGTGTACATTTCATTCCGGATCGTTCGTGTTAAACGGAAGGTGCACGAAATTTTTCGTGTATTTAACGTGTACAATTCGTGTTGGCACGAAATAATTCGGTTCGTGTACGTATTGCAAAACTGATACACGAAACCGAAACAGTTTGGATTCGATTTTAGGGTGCTTGACACGAAAACACGAAAATACACGACACGAACTGTTTGCCAGGTCTATTGTGATCCCAAATTTACTGCTTTAAGAGCATCTTTAATATTCAAATAATTGAACTCTTAGTTTTAAATTTAAAGAGCACGTGAAAAAATATTGCTTAAATGATCTTTAGTGACTCCTTAAAAATTTCACAGTTTCATTACTCTTCTATTAAAATATGTTTAGGTTTGTTGATGCAAGTAATTATTGTTCATCATATAGTTAACTTTTAGTTTTAATCATCTCATTTTATTTTTGGGTGTTCTGGTGTTTCAAGTTAATAATTATTTTTCATTTAAAAGATATGTTTTTATTATTGAAGATTTTTGTACACGCTAGATCATTAATATAATTACTGAAATTGAAAAAAAAAATATATCCAATTTTTATAGACTGTCGCAAAGCTTTTTCTCAACCATCACACACACCAGAGAATTTGTTTATTTATCAGATTAAGAACTTCATCGAAGACTCACCGGGGTGACCTTACCTTTATATATCACCCCTCAGAGAGTTTCATTTTTCTTCGTCACAAAAATTGTTACGGGGTCACCAAGGAGGGAGGGGCGCGGACTACTTCGGGGTCGGGAGTGCTATGCCCGTCTCCCATCCCTGAATTTAAAATCCATCCCCGAACCCCGAACGGGGATTCTAAGCGGGTGAGATAAGACTAGAAGCGGGTGATATATTTACCGCAACTTGAAGCTTGCCTTCTGCCGGTACCTCTGGAGCCATGACATAAGACTGGAAGTACCTGACTGGTCAAGACATAAGACACAGGAAACAAAGGAATTGGTGCGTCAAAATATTGAACGAGAACGCAAACTTGTTGAGACAAAAGACTTTAACTATTCGTGATCAACATAGTGCACGCTATATCTGCAAAAAAGACATGTTGTTCTTCGCCAAGTACAAACACGTTAACTACAAAGGCTCAGTTACATTATAGACATCGACAATAGACCTAAACTTCTTCGTCTTCGTCTTCTTTACAGAACCAACTCCTTGATTAACATCTTCATCGCTCCCGTCATCGAGATCAAACGTTATAGAAGACGAGCACGGCTCAACACCACCACTCTTCCTCTTCTTAATACCGTCATCGTCATCGTTGTCATTGTAGTGGTTGATATCTCGTGCTTCAAGAAACTCCTTGGATTTGAGAACAATCTTCATGAACTCATCATCGTGATTTTTTTCTCGTGCTTGAGGAGTTTCCTTGGGCTTGAGGACGATCTTCGTGAACGGTTGACGAATTCCACAAGCAAGATGTTGATCAGATTTTGTAGCAAAAATATCTTTAGAATAATCCTTTAGCTGAATCAACTGCAGAGCTGCATCAACATCTTGCTCCGTGGCTAATCTTCTACTCTTGTTCTTCCTCATCTTCGTATCTTTGTGTATTAAGTTTGAGTCTAATTTATTCATTTTGCAGTGAAGCTTCGTGCTTAGAATTTAAAGGACAAACCCTCTAACCAAAGCAAAGTAGTTTGTTTTCTAAATGCAATAGCGTAACGTTGCCAAATATACATACAATTATCATCGACGCCTCCTTTATATAGAAGTAAGAAGTTTTACCGCCTTAGCAAGTGGACCCCACACGTTGTGACTCCTTTTTCGACTTGGAGACGGATTTGCTATCTTGCAGGATACGTAATATATTAACGTATTTCTTTTTCAAATATTTATGTTTATCTCGTTTAGATATGTCTGTTCATGAAATGAAATAAGGAGAAAATGAAATGAAATTTGTATTACAAATTATGAGTGATTAGTAAAATTGTTTATAATTTTTATTTTTTTAATTATTCCATTCTAATTATTTTAATTAAAAATCTAACTCACATGTTTTGAAAGGAATGTTGATTCCATTTGTTTATCATCTTTTTCTATCATCTTCTTCATGAAAATTTTTAACTCACTCACATTTAATCATTATTGCCTCATACTTTCTCCAATCTCCATAAAACTTGTTCATATAGTTTCATTTCATTCTCTCCTCATTCCATTCCATGAAGTGAACACAATCTTAGTATTTGTTGTGGTTTAATTGTAATACTCCGTAGATGTGTAGTTTGATTTATTGTTTAGATTGTTTTATATTATAAATAATTTATAATTTATTAATATATTAATAAAAGCAAATTTAAGGTTGGTTTGACTAATATAACAGGGTCATATCACAAACTCTATACAATATGCAAAAATAGACTGTACTCAGCAAAGAATCGGTCTTTAAAATAGATTTACAATATACAGAAGATCATATTATAATGATATTTCGTCAAATAAATATTTGTTGGCCATCATAAGTGATTCAAAGGTGGGTTGGTTATATTGATATTTTCAAATTAATATGTAATCCGTAAATAAAGAAACCAAACTGTTTGATTTGGTTTAAGTCAGTTCAGATTCGTCAATTTTATGATTTAAGATATTATTATAATTCAATTGACAAAGTTTTATGATAAAATAATATTTCTAATTTTATAATTTATAATGTTTTAGTAAATTATCTATTCGTGATATGTTAAAATAGTCCACTTAAATTACGAAACTAATTAACTCATAAAGTATAAATTTGAGTTGAAATTTTTCAGAGTTTTCGTCGAATTCGGGTTAACTCAAAATCAACCAGAAAAAACCCGGTTATTTTCAAGTACGAATTCGAGTTACCCAAAATTATTTATATGTAATAGAAAATTTCGGGTTAACTCAAAATCAACCAGAAAAAACCCGGTTATTTTCAAGTACGAATTCGAGTTACTCAAAATTATTTATATGTAATATAAAATTCCTACATATTTATAAAAAAACATTTATTTATATTATTTTTGTATCATCTAATTAGTTAAATATTTAAATTTATTTTAAAAAATATTTTTATTTTAATAAAAATATTTTAATTCTCATAAGTAATTCGAATTAATCACTTAGTTAATAATTCTTAGTTTCAGTAATTCGATTTTATTTAGTTAAGTTAGATAACAACCACCAATTTGATATTTGTTTTAGCAGTGAATAATAACCATACACTGTTGCATAAGTTCATATTCTGAACTACACCATCTATGAGAACAAACTTAATTTGCTTCTATATTACTTATGACCATGTACGCTTGCGTGATTTTGTGCGAACATAATCAAACTGTTATCTTGAATCAAATTTTAATTTCAATTTAATTCGGTTTAAAATCGGATCCGATTTTTTCGAGTCGTGCTGTTGTAACTCAGAATGTGATCCATGCACCCCATAATATACGTGGCTGGAGATTATTTGTAATCTTTAAGGGATCGTTTGATTCACGAAGTGATATGGGTTTGGGATGAAGAATCGGGTTAAGGTGGTATGAGTTTAAGGTATCGTATCTCATATCATGTGTTTGGTTGATTGTTGGAATCAATATATTTAATTTTCTAAAAGAATTATATTAGTTATTTATATTAATTAAAATATTAATTAAATTATTATTATTATATATTTTTGCGTTATTGATTATTTTTATATCAAATATTGATATTTAATTGCGTAAATAAAGCAAAAATATAAAATATAAAATTAATATCCATATCCCTATTTTATACCCACCTCATCTCTTGGGTATCAAAAATCATATCTTGTGGGTTTGAGGAATGGGTTTGAAAATTAGTTTTCTTTCAACCAAACAACAGATATAGGGCTCATTTGGGTTACCTTAAAAGAAGTGACTTCTTGCTTATAGTAAAAAAGTAGAGTGGAAGTGAGAAGTAAATAAGTTAATAAAGTGTTTGGAAAAGAAGCAGAAGCTGTGAGAGAGAAGATAGTATTCTCAGCTTCTTAAAAATAGTTCTACTTATTTACACAAACGGGTCAAGAAAAGCAAAAGTCAGAAACAACATTTGCTTCTTCCAAACAAACAACACCATAGGTTTGGAATGGATGAAACACATACATGATTCCAGATACCCCTCCACCAGATGAACTATTAATAAACTTGCTATTTGTTCCTATCCTTTGACCCGAAAATATAAAAACAAATACGGCGAACGACTTTCATTAAGTATGAATTATGATTGATAGCAACACGAAACGTTAACTCAACGGACAACGATCCTTTATATATAATCCTCAAAAATATTTCAAAATATTGGACCTCTATAACTCCTCCCATGGCACTGGAGAAAGTTGTTTAATAAGTGATTCAGAAGCCCAATAGAGCAAAAGGTGCCTGTCTTCAACTACTACAACAGGCCTTTTAGAGTAAATACAAAAACTATGGGCCATTCATTAATCATGTACTCCATACTCCACCAAAGACATGTTTGCACTGCGGTTTTTCACCACCACCACATAGATAGGAATATCAACATTTTCATCTTCTTCGGCCCTCCTCTTCTGGTTGTTTAGATCAACTGAGTGCAAACTGCAAGAATGTATAAAAAATTGTCCTTCGTAGGACAAGTTTTTCCGAGTTGGGCTCCATTTGCTAAAAAACATTTTGAGGAAACCAATTTCTAAAAAAATATTTTGCGATTTTTTTTGACTTTCAATAAAACTTTTTCAGAAACTAGATCAAAAATAGTTTTTCTAGTATTGTTTTAATAAAAAAAATCGGACATATAGTTTACACGATATATTTCTGTAAGAACATCTTCAAGGGAAAAAAATTGTGAAAGTTTAATTTGAAAAATGTCATGCAAGAAAATGCTGCTACAATCAGATTATTTTTTGGTCAAGAAATTAAAAAAACGACAACAGAGTTGGAGGTATGACAAGGAATTGACAAATGCAGTCTGCGAACTGCGATCAAGGAAGCACCGTCGGTCTTTTAAATTAATAAATACACACGACCTGGTTTACAGAACGATGACTTTCGATTTTAAACAAAAAAGTTGATTTAGAGTATAGAAATCGGAACTACGTAAATAACTTCTTTTATTTCTATATTTTATAGAAGCCAATTCATCGTTTGATTAAAATTAAAATAATTACTTTTTGCTTAGAATAAGTAAATGAATCGACGTGATAAATAATTTAAATCAAAAGTTTGTTTAAAACATTAAGGAGTAACATTGAACAGTTCCAGCTTGCTCAACAGCACTGAGTGTTAGGAGTTGTCCACATCGGCTGTGGGAGGAGGGACAGAAAACTAAAATATAAATAGATTGAACAATTCGAATAATACAAAATTTTTTAGAAATGCTAATAAAAAAAGCCGTGCGGACTGGCTATACAATATCATACTACGGCGAAGTTATGACTTGCTCAGCGGACGACACTGAGGCCTGAGCACCTCCTACTAATATTCAATGGCTGCAGGCCGGATCCCCAAGGCTGGCATTAGTCACAGAATCTGTAAGTAAGTGATCAATCAATTGAACACTAGTGTAATGCCCACCCCCCAACGCTTTGTTGATTAGTTCAAAATTAGTTTTGTCGTTTTATGTCTAACTTTCAACAAATGCCGCCTTCTCAGCTCATGAGATAATAGTACTCCGTCACTCTAGCATTTGTCCCTTGCTGCTCATTTTTCTCATGCATAACCTTTGTTCCTATTTTTCAAATACTCGATATATATAACCTAGGTAGGCTTTGTTGAGCATAAAAAAACAAATTAATATTATTTCAGATTTTCGCCCAAAAAACAAAGGCTTGTTACAAATTATTGTTAACTTAAGTTGCAAAAAAAAAATTCAAAATTTCTTATAACTGAATTTATCAAGATCAATGTCTCTCCAGATTTTAAAAACATTAGGAAACCTTTAAATATATAAAACATCAAAAAAAAAAAAACGTAAAAGGAAGTGTTATTTTAGTGATGAAATAAAAAAATACTAATAAAACTAGATGAAGTACAGAAAGGGGCCCATCCAACAAAGTAGCAAAGCTTCGGTTCTCTTGGTAGTCTAAAATGTTTTAGGACCAATACACACAATACAGACAGAGATATGTGTGTGTATAAAAACGAAACACACACAAGGCAAACCAAGCAATAGTAGCACCATAGAAAACTCAAGTTAGTTAGTTGGTTAGTTCCGATCACCAAACAGTCCCTAACAAAACTCGGCAAGAACTAATTATATGGCCTCTTCTAAGGTGATGGCTTCTACCTCACCGTCCAATCCGGATCTGCCACGTCGGCAGTCCTCTTCCTCCTTACATTTACTCACCGACCTCCACTCCAAGACCTTCTCCTCCATGAACATGGACGATCTGCTCAAGAACATCTACTCCGACGCCGATCACTTTCCGGCCGATCAGGCCGCCGCCGACGCGAAGAAGTCGGTGGACGAGGTTTGGAAGGAGATCGTGAACCAGCCGGTGAGTGGGAGCAGTGCGCAGCCGGCGATGACGCTGGAGGACTTTCTGACCAAGGCTGGGGCGGTGAGGGAGGAGGATGTCAAAGGCGTGGAGGAGAGTGGTGGTGTGTTTGGTGGAGATGCTGCTGCTGCTACTGCTGGTGGCGTGATGAGTGGCGGTGTGATTGCGTTTCCGGTTGCGGCGAATCAGGTGTTTGGGAATGGAGTTGTGGGGAGAGGGAAGAGGAGAGCCGTGGAGGAGGCGCCGGTTGATAAGGCCACGCAGCAGAAGCAGAGGAGGATGATTAAGAATCGAGAGTCTGCTGCCAGGTCACGGGAGCGTAAACAGGTCCAATTTCGTGTTTATCATCACTAATCATCGTTGCTTGATAGCTAGTAGTAAATTAAGAACATGCGCCAACACTGAGAAATGAGGATTTATTTCCGGAAAAAGATACATATTTTAAAAATATTTTTGGCCAATAAATTACGTATTTAAAAAAAGTAGAATAAGTACTTATCTTGTAATTGAAAAGTAAGTTAAGGCAAACATGATCTAATTTGTTTATTGAGTGTTGGATTTAGCTATATACTGTCGAATTTCGTGTTTTTGAAATTTGTGAGCAGTAATTGGAGTTGTTAGGCGGTGTATTGATTTTTTCGCAGTGTTTTAGGATTACACTGTTAAAAAAATTGTTAGTAGTAATTGTGGTAGTTGGTAATTTGGTATGTATTGATTTTCAGAGTGTTTTAGGCTTATATTGTGGTCTGTGGAGTTGGAATCCTTTCTTTTGTATTTTTTAAAATTTTGTTAGTGGTAATTGGATTGTGTTGGGTGATTTATTGATGTATGTTGAGTTGGAAGTTTTTGCAGAATATGCTAGTAGTAATTGGAGTGTGTTATTCTATGTGTTTATGTGTTGATTTGTTGGAGTGTGAAATACAGGCTTATACTGTAGAGTTGGAATCACTGGTGACACATTTGGAGGAGGAAAATGCGAGATTAATGCAAGAGGAGGTAGTGTTTTCTAAAGTTTATATAAGTTGCATATTTGATAATGTTGGTAGATGTTGGAAGCGACCATCTTTTTTATTGTTTGGCTGTGACGAATGGGGAATAATATATTCGATTTGTGTCGGTATAACAAGTCTTGGGCTGTTTAAACAAGAATGTGGTGATTGTTGTATATCTGTCGGTCAACAATTGATATCCTTTATTGTTTAAGACTACCTTCACCATGAAATAGGGTTCAGATTTCAGAGTAGCACATGACATTTCATTCATTCTTTGAATCCTAATTTTCGGTTGAAAATCGTGAAACCTTGCATTATCATTTGAGTTGATTTTACCAATATCCAGTAAAATAAGTTCCCAAGTGCTTAATTCCAATTTTGGAGGCTTATTCAATTATCAAAATACATATTGTGTGATGAATATATTTTATGTTGTTAAACTATATGATTAACTGTTATTTCAGCTTCCATTAATAAAAGATCTGTTATTACTAAACCATCTTGCATTGATTTGTAGTCTTATTTATTCTTGGTAGACTTGGGCATCTTTTAAGAGTTAAGAATGATTATCGTTGAGGACATATTTATAATTCATCTCCTTTTTCATTGTAGGCTGAGCAGACCAGAGAGCGATTTAAGCAGGTAATGATGCTTTATTTGTATTGTTTCTGTGAGATATATAGAAGCACCTAAATCATCTACAAGACTACCTTTTCTTTTGTTACGGTTCCTACTTGATATTTATAATTACGTTCTTCCTTAACTACCTACTGCTGTGTGTACCTTTTGGCTACCTGTCCTACTAAACGTATATGATCGTGCTAAACATATGCTCTTTGAGTAAATGATGACTTTTCGACATAATGTAGTGTCGCTTCATTGCTGTCTATGTTTCTGCTTTGTAAACTGTGTACTCTTTTCTGGTGCTTGAACTTAATGAGTTTAGAGGATAACACTGAACCAGCCCCAATTCCTTTAACAATTGGCACCATGTCCGTCCTTCAAGGGCCTGTAGCCTGAGAAATACTTTTGCTTTGAATTTCTGGCATCCAGGCTCTTTTTTGTTGGATATTGGATATGAGTTGTATGAGTTGGTTACTTGGTTTTCTTGGTCACTAATCCCTCAAGCAATTTAATGAGCCACGGAACCAGTAGAATTTTCAGTCAGTTCTTCATACCTGTTTCTCTTATATATAGTTGTTTTTTCATCTAAATGAATTGTGCAAGGTGTAAAGCATGCTCCCTTTTTTATTGGCTGATCTTTTAATTGTGGCTCTGACTGCAATATTCGTTTTATACAAATGTATAAAGCATAGTAAAACTGAGAGCATGGTGCCCTTATACGGAGCTCCTTAAGTAGTTAGGGCTATAGGCTTCTGTGACAAGTGACAACTGACTGGTAATTTATTTTTAAGACTATCTTTGCTACCCTCACCTGTAGAGTAGTTCAGCCTTATCTCTTTATTCTGGTCTTTATCAAAGTGGAAGGACCTTTGGACACAGACTCTTCAGCATATATATGACCATTGTAACAAGATTGTTTACCAATCATTGGCCTATCGCCTATGCTCCGAGTGATACTGAGCAGCAAAAAGTAATGAAGTTTCACTCATAAAACCTTGCATTTAACTGCATCCTTCATAACTAGGACCTATTTCTAAAATTTCCATTCTTACCATATGGTTTCCATCCTTTAAACAACCAACTTGTTAACCTACTAGCATTTTGTTTCTCAGTATAAACCACATGTTTACTATTAAGTATGTCTCAGTAATAGAGTTTATTGTTATTCATATAAAAATCTAATTAAAATACTCGGTGTCTGATTGAGAACTATAACAATGACAGACAATGTGTAGTATACTAGTATATTACATTTTCCCATACATATTTTCAAATACAGCTAGATGAGTAGATCTCCTATAGCCACTGACAACAAAGAAAAATGTGTTGTATTTATTGTTATTATCAACATTTTTGAACTTAGATGACTTGAAGTTAACTTTTCTGATTGCCATGCTTCATGCAGATTTGACCAATTTTTTTATATTCATCTTTACAGCTTATGGAGAACTTGATTCCAGTTGTGGAGAAGAAAAGACCACCTAGAGTTCTTCGGAGAGTGCACTCCATGTAATGCTAGTTTCTTGGTTATTTATCCTCATAAATAATGTAGAAGAACTAGCATCTTTGTAGCAACTAAAGTTAAGCAGAACGAGAAATGACAAACTTCTTATAGGGGCCAGCAGTGTTCACATGTAAAGAGAAGGGAGATGAGGCCGGCAAATTACATATCCTTTTGTCTAACTTAAAGAGAGGTTTTGTCAACAGATGTGAGACATGCCTCAAATATGATTTCACAATGTATGTATAGGTGTAGAGGATTAAATCCTGGGTGTTTTGTAATTATAGTTGATCTAAATGCTGATCGGATGGGAATCTGAGTTAAATTAGTAGAGTATACTTAACCAACACATAATGGCTATAATATAATGAAAGTCTTGGTTCAGATTTTAGTCTCTCCTTGTATCAATATATAAAGCTCTGTTGACTAATTTAATCCATCTTTGATATTTTATTGGATATGATTACCATGACCAAGTAGTCAGCAAATGCCTCCTAGGTTGTGAATTAGTAACAGTTCTGGAGTTTTATGGTAATGACTTTGCATATATTTCACTATTTCAGAGAGGAACAACTTGCAGAATGATGGGTCGAACCTTGTCATGTAATGGGGGCCTGTGGGCAAGTTATTTATTCAAAATTTAAGGGTTTATACCTTTTTAAAAATGTATATTTTTTTAATTTTTAAGATATAAATGTTAAGAAGATATTTTATATTCGATGTTCAGCAAAAATATTAGGATTTATTTCAAAAAAAAGAGTAAAATCCTGTATATTTTTATTCATAAATAAGTCTTTATTCTTAAAAATAAGATTAGCCAAACGACTATATAAATATGGTTATATTAATATTCATTCAATACATTCTCCATACTTACGTTGAATATATTCTAGAGGTAATTGCATATCGCACCCATTAAGTATCTTTAAAAAACGATAGAGTACTTATACTTTAAGAAACTCAACTCGCACCTCTTATCTTTACTTCTCAAAACCGAGATGCACAACCTGCCGTTAACTTCCGTTAACTCAGTGCACTCCGTTAAGTCACTATATATATAATTCCAATTCGGATCCCTAACTTACGTTCAAAAACGATATTGTACCCGTACATTTGGAAACCCAAATCGCACCACCTATCTTTACATTTCAAGAACGATACGCACCCCCTCCGTTGAATTCCGTTACCTTCCGTTAAAATACTCCTCCGTCTCAATTTACATGTTCTTTTTGCTTTTTGAGAAGTCAGATTGACTAATTTTTGACCAACTATTAAAAAAATATTTATTTATTATTTTAGGAAATAGAAAGTTACATATTAAAATATACTAAATTTTGTTTAGAAAAAATATCATCAAAAAATAAATCTAGCCTATTTTAATAGAAGTAAATAATATGGGGTCCGAATTGCAGTTACCTCTATTATTTGCGAAATTCGGACCCTCTATTATTTGCGAAAAAAAATAGACTAGATTTACTTTTTGATGATATTTTTTTTTAAAAATTTTTGTTTAATTAAGTTATGCCCAAGTCAAAATGATTTTTACATATTGAATGATTTTAAATTTTTAGTGACATATGTATTAGGTACTTAAAATATACACTATTTTAAATATAAAAAATAAATATTATGTGATATTTATTATAAATAATACATAAATTTATCTATTGATTAGAATATATAAATTATAATTATTTTGTTTGGAAAAATTGATCAAAAAAATTTAAAAAAATATCATCAAAAATTAAATCTAGTCTATTTTAATAAATACATATTTTCAAATAGTTGGTCAAAAATTAGTCAATTTAACTCCTCAAAAAGCAAAAGGAACATGTAAATTGAGACGGAGGAGTATTTTAACGGAAGGTAACGGAATTCAACAGAGGGGGTGCGTATCGTTCCTGAGATGTAAAAATAGGTGGTGCGATTCGAGTTTTCAAAAATATGGGTACAATATCGTTTTTAACGTAAGTTAGGGGGTCCGAATTGCAATTATATATATAGTGACTTAACGGAGTGCACTGAGTTAACTGAAGTTAACGGCAGGGGGTGCACTCGGTTTTGAGAAGTAAAGATAAGGAGTGCGAATTGAGTTTCTTAAAATATAGGTACTCTGTTGTTTTTAAAGAATACTTAGAAGATGCGATATCTAATTACCTCTGTATTCTAATGTACCATAACTTAAAGACAAAATGATCAAATAAGACAGCATTACGTACCAGTAATTTAATAATTGTGTTGGAAGGGAAAACCTAAACAAATTGAGCAAGGAAGATAAGAGAGATAGGGGGTGTTTGGTTTTCAGAAGCAGAAGCTGCTTCTGGCTTCTGCTTCTTTTGACCCGTTTGTGTAAATAAGCAGAAGCACTTTTAAGAAGCTGAGAATGCTAGCTTCTCCCTCACAGCTTCTGCTTCTTTTCCAAACACTTTATTAACTTTTTTACTTCTCACTTCTAATCCACTTCTTCACTTTAAGCACGGAATCACTTTTTTTAAGCTTAGCCAAACGGCCCCATAATCTCTCGAATAAACAAGCTTTTTTCTTATTATACGTACCAATAATTTCAATAATTGTGTTGAAAGGGGAAGTCTGAAACAAATTGAGCAAGGAAGATAAGACGTTGGAAAGGGAAATCTAGATAGATTGACCAAGTAAGATAAGCGACTGAAGGATTATTACAAATTTATTGTGATTAGGATTCTTTTTGTCCGGAAAGTCTGGATTTTAAGTATTTTCTGATTTTAAATTAAAAAATGTTTGTAAATCGGCTTAAAATAAAAAATAAGTTAGAAACTGACTTAAAGTCAAAAGTTAGTTTAAGTTATTTTTTTGATGACTTAATTTTTTTAAACTTTTTTCTTTGATAAAAATTACCCGTGAGTCATAAGTTTACTCATAAATCATTTTTATTATTATATTTTTATTAATCCGTATATTATTAATAAAGCAAAATTATTTAAACAGACATTTTAAACTTTACAAGCACTTAGTTACATAGAGAAATAATCAGATATTTAGCACAAAAAACAATATTTAGTGTTAAAATAGGGAAAAGCCTAACCATTAGACTTAGACTTATTTTTATATTAGCCTCTAACCATTTGACTTAAGACTTTACATTTTAGAAATATTATTAAATAATGTTGATTGAATACAAAATCTTTGTGTCTTCGGAGCAAATTCAGTGCAAAGCCCAAATAATATCGTGAGAGAAGGTTTTTTTTTTTTTGTTTTTTTTTCACAGAATGTCGTGCGAGAAGTTGGCCGGACCTTTTTCTGACTTTCTTTTTTTAAAATTTATATTCTATACAAGTTTTGCACTGCAAATTTGATTATATATCATGGACTTGTTGTCCAGTTTTAAGAAAAGTCCCCTCGTTTATTAGAGGGCAAGAAAAAAAAAAGAGGAGTGACATAGCACATGAACTCAACACTGCACTTGCCCTTACAAGACATTAAAAATTTTATATTAGTCTGTTACATAACATTATAACATATACCATATCTCCAACAAAAGTGATCTCGAATTCAATTCTCTCCGTTCTCCTTGCATAGTAATACTCTCAAAAGAAAAATATTAGACGCTCCAAAATATTTTTCAAAAAATTTCCCAAATTTGATCTCATATCTAATCATTAAATAAATATGAATCCTATGCAGTTTTATTAACCTCACTAACAAAATCATTTCAAATTGACATATCAATTATTTGAGAACATTTTTAAGAAAATATGAGATACCTAGCATTGCTCCTCTTCTCCAATTCAGTTCTCTCCATCTTGTTTGCATAGTGATATATTTTGCGATTGAAAGGGACTCTTGAAGATATAAACTTCATCTTTATAATTTTACATTTATAACTTGATTAACATTTCTTAAAAACTTTTTAGATTTACGTGGCTTAACAAGAAAGTCTGCTCCTTATTTAAGTGCCAATGGAGTGAACTTATATTCCAAAAAATTTACATTTGTAGTTGAATTATTGTATTCAAGACTATCATGCATTCCAGGCATTTCCAGGCTGTTGATAATCTCTTGAATACATTTAAAGATAATAACAAGGGGGGACCAACATATAACATATGTAATTCAAATTCAATGCAAACTATGGGATGGAAGATGGGACTAGTGCTTTCTACCCTCCACTTCCAGTCCCATCTCCATTATACAATTCAACCAAGTCCATTGCTGGGATATGAAATGTCAACAGCACAGCAATTTGCTTCATTATTTGAATTGATATTTCAACCATCTTATATGCAAATCTCATCAACATTACTTCTATTTTAGCTATCTTGCTCATATTATATGGTGCTATAAGCTGGAATTTGTTATTCTGGAACAGCTCAGCTTTTAATTAAAACTCGAACCACATGACCTGACCTGGGACTCGGGTTTTTCCAGACTGCTCGATCTAGCTACCAAATTTAGGGTCCGGGTCCCTGTCATAAGTATGTTAGTAGCATACGTTTCGCAGAAAATTACCTAATTCTAGGGTTTTTCATGTTCAATGCTTTTCTTTTGTTGGACGTATGCTACTATCATTTGTATGTTCTGGATCAACTGCACAAAATCTACGGTAATAAGTACAGTAAACTCATATGAATTCATCAGACTGTAATTTGATTAGAGCCAAAAGCAGAAGTCTACTACCAAGAATCATGTGAACAGATCTGAAATGTCATGTTCATAAGAAACTATAGCTGTCCTATTACGAAATCTTAATTGCTAATTGTGCATGGGGTTTGATCAAGCAATCAATCACCTTAGCAAGAAATTGTGGACATAAAATCACGGAAAAAGTTCAATAATGCAGCAGTATCTTAATGGTGATGCAAGAAGACTATGTTATTATCAAAGAAACATGCTATAAATGAACAGCAAGTGTCTGATGGGAGATATTAACAGAAACCTAATCATGTCTCCAAACAACCAAACATCTCTTCAATGGGATGCATTATAATACTCAACATGCTCATATAATTTACAGTTCCCACCACTAATTAAACAACAGGATAACATAGCTCTAAAATTAGCTACTTAGGCCACATATGGGTGTTCATTTACATATATAGTGACCGACATTTGTGCCAATTCACTAATTCAGTTTCGGACAACTTTGACAAAGCCAAACATGAGGACGAGGCACTGCGTTGAGGATTAGCCGCAGCCTGCTATCCCTTTGAAATTGACAAATAACAGAATATCTGTTTAGATTGCACAGCAAAAAGACATTCATTTTATCAGATAATTCTACAGTTCAGCTTCAACTAATTGCTCTTGCACGAATGACAAATTTAATGGATAAGAAGATTTCGCTTTTGATCAAAACTATATATGCAGTAGCTATTGCGTAAAAAATATACAAACTTGGAGCAATGTCTTCGAATTTCCCAATTAACACTAAAAACACATAAATAAATGTCTTTATCACGGAGTACTTGCTTCAGTGTTGCAAATGAATTACAGTCTTTAATCATATGCACACTCTAGTGCAAGAAAAAAGCTGCTATATGTATGCATCAGCGGCTCTAAAACGTCAATCCAGAATGATGCAAAGCATTGTGCAGTGCGCACCAAAAGATTAAAACAAACTCAAATCAACTTCTCATATTCATAATCATCATCAATGGAAGGCCAAAATGATATACAATGAAAACAGATAAGCAATGGTGTGTGTGCGTATATCCTTTAAAAGAATCTTCTCATATACACAAACTTGCTCCTATAATCAAACCTTGCGAAAGAAAAATAAACAAGAAGAAACCAATCAATTAATTTGGATAACACCCAGTTTAGGATGGTCCAATATAAACACTCGTATATTCTTTACATTATGTGAGGTATGCTTGTAAATAAAGAAAGTACCTGCTAAATAACAATCGGGAGAACATTTTCTGAGCGAGGCTGGTCAAAACACTAATTCCCAGATTCGTCCGATATTCTTTTTTTTTTTTGCTCTTCATTAGTGGTGGTCTGAATTAACAAGGCTAGTCTTCCCTCCCTAGTATTGCAAGACCCTCAATCCGGGAACTCATAATTTTGCGAAACACTTCCCTTATTTGTCGTTCAAGGGGATCCATTCCATCTTTACAAGCTTCACATACCAAAGTTATCTCCTTAACCGCAAGCTTCGCTTCTTCCTTTTGTTCCTCTGTTATAGGAAAGTGGGCAGAATCTACAATATCTGTGATGCGTCTAACACTACTTTCTAGCTGATATATCTCCTGAAGTAACCCAATGGAGCTTCTGCGATCTCTCTTCTTAGATTCATCCATGATCCTGACATGAATCAAGTAAAAAGGAGTTGACCATGAAAACTGCCTTGGAATAGAGAAATGAATTTGAAGGCTGCGATCTTGACAAGGAATAGCAGCAACCAGAGCCCACAGTACAAACATGTGCACAAAACTCATTGTGAAGACAGGAACTGCAAGCCCTTTAGTTTCTGTGATCTCATGAGCACGCGGTGGAACTACTGTGTTTGCAATGGATTGAAGCTGCTTTGTTGCTGACCACGAATGTGATACACTCCAAGACAAAGACCTTGAGTGTCCTGGCAAACGATAATGCTGTTCTTTCCCCTTATTATGCCACCCAAAAGACTTATTCCTGTGTGAGACAACACTCCCGGAGCCCTTGTCATCAAGCATCACGAGTGCTAACTCTGTCAAAGCTTTTCTTGCTCGACGAAACGTGCCTTCCCCAATGATCCTTTGTTGAGAACCAAAAGCACTTAGAACCATATCCAAATGCTTGTTCCAAAGCCTAATCATATCAACCCCATCTCTAGTTGCATTACATATGTCAAGCGCCTTGATGCTCCTCTCAAAGTAATCAGAAATCATCTTGTCTAAAGGTGGTTTCGCCATATCAACCTTATACTTACATAATAGGACCCTAAATTCCTCTTGGCAATCAATCAAGGCATCAAGTAACTTACTTATCCATGTAAGTGAAAGAAACTCATCAGCCTTAGCAATCGAGAGATCATGAAATCTCTTAAAGACTTTATTCTGAAATGATTCAAACTCAGTGTTTTGGACAGGTGGACTACGATTTGATTCCAAGGAATGAATTCTATCATTCCCTAAACCAAACACTGATCGACGAAATGTAGCGAATGGCATTGACAAACCCGGGCTATCCGTAGAAGGCATGTTCGCAATTCAAACAGAATCTCCTTCAAACCCTCTAAAGACAACTCAATTAACACTACAATAGCATCCAGATACAACAGTGTGACCACCAATATAACCAAAACCCAATTACCATATACAAGTAAAAACCCCTCTAAGATGCAATAGGGTCAGAATCAATTTCCCAAAAGATACAAAAACATAAGAAAAGACATGAACTTTCTGAACCTAAAGCAATACAAATGCAAAACCCAGATAATAGAAACTTAAAAAACAAAAAACAGCAATGCTAAACAGCGCATACCTTAAATTTTCAATTGCAAGAAAATCTTGAGTTGGGGTTTAAATAAATGTATATCTCAAGTCCTTGGATTCTCAAAGACTCCAGAAAGGAAGGAGATTTAAGAGCAATAGAGTATTGTAATCAAATCTCCAGAAACTTGTAGTATTGTATTACTATCAAAATCAATCTTAAAGAAATAGACTTTGTACTTAAAATTGTGTGCTTTACGTTTTGTTTTATGATTCAAATATAAAATGTTTGTTTATATACTAGTTGAGCTGGGCGTTACTTGAGTGGTAATATTCTTGCAGAAGGTGATGCTGCATTATTAATTATTCCTGCAAAAAGATGATACATTAATTACTTCCTCTGTCCCTTTTTCTTTCGGTTCTTTCGGGTTGTTATGCACATATTTTCAGGCATAACAAATTTATCGACCTCATATATATTCGATGAGGAAAGTTTTATGTTACCTGATTTTCATGTTATTCGAATATGACGGAGAGGTACTGCTCAGGTGTAGGGGGTGTTTGTTTCCGGCTTAAAAGCAGGCTTTTGATTTATAAGTTACAAGCTTTTATTCGTACCGTTTGTATAAAAAATCAAGAAAAACCTATAAGAAACTAGGAATGTTAGCTTTTGTTTCAAGGCTTCTGCTTCTTTCTCAAACACTTTAATCACTTATAAGTCTTCACTTGTTTCTAACTTCTACTCCAATTTTTTATTTTAAGCAAAAAACACTTATATTAAGCTCACACAAACAGCATTTTAATATTAAATCAAATGTGACAACTGAAAAGTACGGAAGGGAGTAATACCATCATACTGTTGTGCAGGAGATCGATGGCCCCGAGGTCCGGTAAAAATTAAAAAATATATTAACCACAAAATAATTAAAAAGTTAAGTTTTTCTTTGGACAAGCTTTTTACAACACTGAAAGACTAAAATGAATTGAATACAATAAACAACAGTGTAATTTGAGGTGTCCTAAACTCTGGCACTCTGCATTCATCACAAGAATTTGACATGCTACTTAACATCGCTCCTCATTGTTGGCCACGAAAAAATTAGTGGCACCTGCTGCAAATTTATTTCTTGGCCCGAGTGCCTCGCAACAGCTGTCATGCAGCTGCAAGGTTGATGTTTCATTGGTTACAGATTCTGGGCTCCTACCAATATCTTAACAACAAGCCGTTGCTGGTAGCTGTGCTCATAAGCTGTAAATCTTGGTTACGACGTCGATTGTAATAAGCTCAAATTTTTTATCTTGCTTGTTGCTGTGACTCGTCTATTTTATCTCCATAACTGTGTTCAGGACGATATGGGCAGTGGCACTCATAACTACGGGGATGATGTTTCATTTAGATTTCAAACGAAATATACCTACTATGTGTCGTATGTCCAAGTCGGCTAGTCAAGCTTCGGGGATGAGATATATGCAGACCTTAATACGAGTGCAGAAAAGATCCAATAAATATTGAAAATCTCATCAAGGATCCCTTCTTTATTTTTATTTTCGGAATCTGGGAAAGGAATCAGTTACCAGATATAATAATTAAAAATAAAGTTGTTTAATTAAAAATAAAATTGTTTTGAGTTTTCCAGGAACTGGCCAGTCCACCATTGCTTGCACTAGACTTGAAGCTGCACTTTCGTTACTTGGATGTACTGTACAATGTGATCATCTAATTACAGAATAATAGTATTATTTATGAAGGCTTAAACTGATACTGGCCAGATGGTATCACCTCAAATTCATTTGAATCAAAAATTGACATCCCTGTAGGTTTGTTTCCCTCTGCAGCTGTCTGACATTTTATTAGAGCCTGGAATTATTTGTATGTATCCGTTGATTTGTCCTAGCAGCATCACCTTCTTGACATTCTTAATAGTAGCAATCTTGATTTCTTGGAAGCCATACGTTACTGCATTGCGCTATTCTAATCAATATAGACATAACACATCGAAGTCGCATGGAGGAAATTAATGTTCTTAATCCTGTCAGATACATGCCCTTGCAGGCAGTGGCGGAGTTAGCACGGGACGAGGGTGGTCTATAGCCCCCCCTGGATTCTGAAAAAAAATTATTTTTTTTTTTTTTTGGTGTACAAGATTAAAAAAAAAAAATTAGACCCCTCTAAATATTTTAGTACATACTAATTTATTTTTAAAAAATGAAAATTATTTTCAAAAAGTCAAATGAATACATAAAAAATATTTTTATCAAACTTTTTTAATAACATTTTAGTTTTATATTTTATTTTATACTTTAATATTACATTTGTAATAGACTAATAGTTAAATTTAATTATACTTTAATATTACATTTATACTTTAATATTACATTTGTAATAGACTAATATTTTATACTTTAATATAAATTGATGTTGAAGACATTATAGTGAGGTTTCAAAATATGGCACCTAGGAGAGTGTTATTGTGAATTTGTAAGTTGTAACAATAATATGTCAAATTTAATTATATATTATGTACCCAAAAATTTTTTTCCCGGTGGGACTAAAATCCAGCCCCCTCTGGACTTAAATCCTGCATACGCCACTGCTTGCAGGCTTGCACCACATATTTGAAGTTTGTTCAGGATCATGACCTATTTTTAAGGCATTACTTACTGTAGCAACTGAGGGTGCCACTTCTCTGCAGTATTGATGGGAGTAAAACTACTCTTAACCCTCCAGTCTAAGTGTGCAAAGTGTCTTGCTTGTAGATAAGGCATTAATGGAGACTTTTCTGGGTTCTTAATGACTGGCCCTAGTTGAAGTTACTAGTTTTTGATTGGTATCTTTCTTTTCCTACCAGCATATCCAATCTTGCCTTGCACTCTTGTCCTACATACAAGGCTTCTTCACAGTAAAAATACTCTTTTTTCTTCCCTGGGAGTTCATGCAGACCTTTGTTTTACATCCCATTTTTACTTCATTGATATAAAAACTCATTGTGCTTGTGTTAACACATAAATATCACTCGAGGTTTTGAGAGAGTTGGGAACTTTGATCGATCCGAATTCTTAAAACTAGATACCATCAGAAACTTTTCCAAGCAAAATTCTCCTTGCATTATTATCATCACAAGTTGTTGGCCAAACAATGTGGCCTTTGATCTAGTTGATGTTGATGTCCCATAATTATTGTTTGAAAGTGTCAATTCTATTCAATATTCATGGCTCTCTACACCTATTCTGCCTCATTTTGTGATCATCTGAAGATCTCCTTGGATCTCCACAACATGGATGTGCAATATTACAGTCACCCTGTGCCATGCTTTTTGCAAAAGTAAAGACAATTAGACAAACCTCTCTTTCTTCTCAAGCTAAAATATTCTCACTTTCACCCTTTCTCTTCACAAGCCAAGATTCTCCCTTTCACCCTTTAATGCCTTAACAGTGTAGGAGGAAAAAAGATTGTTGCTTTCTCAAGTTATCATATCAACTTCACTTTTTTCAATTGCTTTTGAATATAGGAAGGTGAATGATTAGATCTAGTTGTGCTGTGAAAAAGATTAATTATGCTCTCTATACAGTAATGAAATATCATCCAAGTTGACAATAAGAGACTTCAAAGATGGCAACCTCTTGCCCACAGTTTACACATAGGAGATTTCACGTGATCAAATCTAGCAAATCGGCGGAACACAACAAAAAAAAATGGCAGAACACATAGCTCTCATGTTTTATCACGCTAAAATGGTGTTTATTCGAACCACAGCATATATATAAAGGTAGGGAGGGAGGGGGATGAGACAGATAAAATTGAGATTAGAAAGGTCGAAGCACCCAAAGAGCAGAGCATAGGGCTACTGTTACAGTTGAGTTTACAACAAACATGACACTAACAAGAGTCTCCTACTCTGGTGTCTAAAGGAGACGACTTGAACAGAAATTAACAATACAGAAGACATGCTATTCCTCTTTATGCAATCCTTTTATAGCTCTAGAGTTGAAGATAATCTTCTTTTTCAATCTTTTATTCACAAGCCAATTTGGTGTCGAAACTGCTTAAACAGATCGCGAATGCCTGGAAAGCAGACAACGGGTAGCGATAATCCATAGTAAACATATCTTTTCCTACCTTACCAAACTGCAATATGACTTTATCATGTTCAGGTTGCGCTGGCTGGGAAGTTGTTGGTGCAGCCGTGACAGTTGGCTGTGTGGATGCAATCAACTGAAAGTTCTTAACAGAGGCTACTGTAACTCGTCCTCGGAAATTCAGGCACCAGCACTGTAACTGTTCATGCCATCTCGGTGCCTTGTTTTTCAGAATCAAGGGTTTTGATTTCCCTTCCTCATCTTCACTGCAAGCAACAGCAGCAGCACCAATTTCAGAAAAGCGTGAACTGCTGAACTCCACTGAGTGGTCAAGAGACTTTGAGAAGGAAATGCTTCGGAATGAGTCATCAACAGAGCGAGGTAGGAGCTCTGGCTGCCCAGGAACGGTGCCACCTGCCTCAAGGGCTGAGATGGGGATTGAGTGCATAATGCAGTGCATCCTTCTCGGACCACGGGTGCCAAGGACATTAAGCTCATATGTGATGTGAGCTATGTTATAGCTGCCTGTTGGGACTTTAGGAGAGACCTTTTTGGAATAGAATCTACGGCTAGATCTGCCTGGTGGCGGAACATGGGTACCAGCGTGTGGAGGCTGGGTATCATATATAATAAATTTTGTGCCAAGGAAATTCGATCTGAAACAGACAACGGCAATGATATCAGTCATACAAGATTTGATGCATTTAGAAAATAATTTCTTAAATTATATACGTAGATATAAGCATTATCAAAAGACAACACCAACTTTGCACGTTTTTAGAGGTACTAAGAAGGAAGCAAACATTGCTATAATGGAGAATATATGTTGCCTCATGCATGAGAATTTAATTGATGACTCGTACTAAAAGAAATGCATAGCAATTAATATTATCAGCGGTGAACCCAACTAATCATATTTTTAATTATGAGAGCAGCATAACGTCCTAGAAAAAATATTACACAAAGACTAGACTCCCACCAAGTATTACAACTACTCACCTAGTAAGCTCATCATCAAGGGTCTTTGATTTACCTTAGAAAACTAATGAAAGTGTAAAACTACATTGCAAGGCAAATATCTGCTTGACAAATGACAAATGACTTTTCCTACTATGTATCGATTAGATATGAAAAGGCAAGATAAGGCAATTTATGTGCAATTATCTTGATCCTATCACGTCAGCTGTTTATGTAAGCCATATATACAGCACATGCTTTTTAACCAATAGTAGTTCTTTATACATTCTTAATCCCCAAGTTAAACAAAAGCCTGCAGCTGCAGCTCTTATTCTGAGCTCACAGGGTACAACAAGGGCATTATTTATATAACTCAACTCACTCCAAAGTGACCAATTTAAGCTTAAAGTCCACCAATGTGTTTTTGGTATAACTTCAAATAAACCAATTAAAAATTCAGAGATTTAAGCCAAAGAGAGATCAAAATCTTAATCTACGTCACAGCTCTATCTTGTTACCTTAGCTTTCCAATGTAGGTGCTGCTGGACCTTGAAATATTTTCTGCATTCATAGAGATCACATATTCTGTGCAAGTTGTTCGTCGCGTTCTTTTTGCAGACAGAAGAAACTTTCCATTTTCAACTAGCAAAGCTACAGTAAGGAAAAGTCCCAAAAGCATATCAACACCTACAGAATATTATATTTATATACATATACGTGTGTGTGTGTGTGTACAACTTAATATAAGCACAAACATACCACCTTACTAACAAGGGCATAAAAAGAGAATCATGACAAAGTATATGTGAAATACAAAAGGCATTAAAAAGCTGGACAAGATGAGCATTATAACAAATCTCAGAAGAAAGTGAAAAGGTATGGGACTCTTCATCAACAAGGTCCAGTACACTCAAAACCAGCGAGACATTCAATCTAAGATTTATATATGTGTGATATCAAAAACTCATAAAACACAATAACTATTCTAACAGAAGAGGGCTTCTGTTTCCTGCACACATGACCGGTTCAACCACATGATTACTCGCTGCAAAAATTCCATATTCACTATAGTAATCAAAGAATTTATATGTGCTGCACCCTGAACACAAAGATAATCCTATTCGGGAAAATTATCTTGCTCTTGATAAGTCGATATAACACAACCATAGGAAACTATAGTCCTGATAATAGCTCGCATTTGCTTCGTTCACTCACGAGTCACGACAAAAAACATAGCAGATTTATTACCACTTCTGACAAATTTATTCATCCAAACAGACTAGACTAGGGCAGCCTGTATATCATTTTGTTCCCAATAAGCCAAGCAATAAATGCAATCCCGCAAATAATTGGAGTGCTGATAATAAATTTATCTCTTTCCTTGACAACAAAAAGATTAACAGATTTATAACCAATACTGACAATCTTAGTGATATCATCAGATTACGATGGTACTCTAGACAACAATTCTCAGTAGCCTTTCTATATCCCTCTGTTGAGAGAAACATTTAAGATATGTGCATCACAAGAACATTAAAGCACAAAGATTTATCTTCTTTAAGACTGGAAGAGATCACTCACCAGGGCTAAGACAGAGAAAAAGGTGGTAAGTCAAATTAGACTTATCCCGCTTTATAAAGCACTGAATAGCCCCATCACGAGATCCTGGCTGAAAAGACAATAAATGTGGTTTAGCGTTGTCGTCATACCATAACATTTGTCGCAAAGAACTACTACGTCGGAAATAGTCAAACAGAAGAACATCACACTCCAAGACAAAACGTAAGTCATTTATAAGGAACAGTGTGTAGTATCGTGTATTAGTAAGCAATAAGCATAAACAAAGACATAAAAAGCTACCTGTTTCAGAGAAACTGGAAATGTCAGCTTCCCACAGAACTCTGGGTTTCTGACAATATCCTTGCACATACTCCTCCATGATTTGCAAACAGCAGCGCATGCAACAACATGCTTTCGACCTGGCCATGTACTTTCACTCTCCTCTAGCCTTTTAATGACATCATAAAGTAGCTCAGGAGGAAGATTAGCCCAGCGACTGTTCTGTACTATGACAGGGTGATCATCGAGGTCATTAAATGAACCATGTGATTTTCCTCTGTGATGACATGAAACCCTTACATCAAAACTTCGCCTGGATAAGCTCCCGATACTATCTCGCACATCACGAACTATACTGCGGAATGACATTTATCTCCAAATCTAACTGGTGGCAATTGAAACTCACTTTCAGAACTCTAGTCACAACTACTTTCACTCTATTTCTATAATTTTATTACACTTCACATGTGAATAAAGCTGCAATAAAATATGAAAGGTCAATTAGATTTATGAGGCAAAGACTTATATTCTCAGATAAAGAGAAGGGAGAAATCAAAAGGGCATCTAAAGGAAAAAAGAAAAGAAAAGAAGATGAGTAGATAAAGACACATTCATAGTGACTCTAAACTAGACTAAATTGAGAAATTTTTTACTTGCATCTTTCTGATATTTATCAAGGTCTAATAACTCTTACAGTTCCACTAAAAAAGGCTAAGGTTGTTGATTTTAGCCTAATCTTGTGAACAAATATTTGATTCAGTACACTCATACAACAATACACCGAAACAAATAACAAATCAAATGCAGGCTTGGTTTCATTTGTACATTATATTTCAACTCTTCAAGATGCAATTCAATAAAACATACATATATCATATATGTACCTGATTCTCAGTTCACAACAGAAATCTTAACATGACCAGATTGTATGTTTACAAGCATATCAAAGTGTAAAATTAAACATATAGCTATCAGGAAAGGCCCAAAGGATGAGGAATCTAAGCTGCTTACTACACAATTTTTTCAAATCCCTACAGCAACATTAAGATCTGCATCCATCAACTCAAGTTCAGAAATCAGATAGAAAATATATACAGACTATACAAATTACTTGAAAAAGTCAAAATTGACCCATTCAAAATCAGCCCAAAAATTCACAATCAACAAGCATATCTACCTTCAAACATCAATTAAATCACAAAGTAAAACTGGCAAAAACCTAACCATGTCTTGCAAAAAACAGAAGCATAAATTAAAATTAAAAAATAAGAATTTTTTTTACTTTTTTTCTTGAGAGCCAGTGAACCAAAAATCAAAACCACTGAAATTATACCATTATTAAGAACAAAACCCCCAAAGAACTCACATACCAAGATCTGAAAGACTCATATTGAACATAAAAACATCAAAAAGCTTGAATCTTGAACATAATAAGAAATAGAATAATACCCACTACATCATCAAAACCTGGCTAGAAAGCAACCAACGACTAACATGGTGTTGACTTTTTGAGATTGTGAGTTGGGGGCACTGTGCAGTCGTATATGCGATACAGATGGAGATAGAGATTGTATGTATACACGCACCAAAGTCTCTGACAAACAACGCTTTAACGAAAGTTGCCGATATAAACAGTTGCTGTTTTTTATTATCCTCGAATTAGGGCAGTGTTTGGCCGGTTTGGGTTGTAAAATTTTTTTTTGGGGAAAGGAAGTGAAAGGCTCGTGTATACTTATTTTGCAATTTCTGTTTTGTACACCACTATATACAAGTGGTATGGTTCTCTAACATTAGTAGCATACATACAGTTGAAAAAAATAATACAATAATTATGTTTTTGACGTATATTTAAAGTGTTACAATATCATTATAAATTATTTCATATTAGAATTTTCTATGTTTAACGTCGTTTTTCCCGCCAGATGAAAGTTATGTGATAGCTCACCATATTATACTACTCGGTCATAACTAGTGTTCTAAAAATTGGTCTAGACGGTGCCTAGACGCTAGGCGGCCCCGAAACGCCCTGATTCGGTCCTAGGCGGTGAATTAGACATTTTTTTACAAAAATCGGTCCTAGGCGGTCAACATCCCGCCTAGGCGGTCCAGGCGGCTAATAACAAAAAAAATCATATTTTTAATAAATAAAATCTAAAATTATGATTATATTGTAAGAAATTAAGTATTCACTTGTAATTAACTTAATATCTTATAAAAAAATTAAAATGACTAATATTTTTATTTAATATTTCTTAAATTATTTATAAGAGAATGATTGATATATATTTATCTAATCAACGATTTTGTATTACATGTATCAAGTATTTATTTTATATGTGATATTATATTATTTACCAGTTTGACTCTACCAGTAGTGAAAAATAGATAAAATTATTAAATTACATTTAATTATAATAATTTAAAAATAATATATGTCCAATTAAATGCTCCGATTAATCCTTCCGATTAATCCCCGATTTCCCGATTAATCACTCGAAGGTACCCCGACCGTCCAGGGACGCCTAGCGAATTCTGGAACATTGGTCATAGCAATTTGCTGCATTATTACGTTGTATATTGAAACTGTTAGTCGTCATATAAGACAAATCAGATTGTTTATATGATAAGAAAACAAGTAAAATTTTTGCACGGCTCCTTAATTTAAATCTCATGGTCTCTTTATTTCATCTTTGGCCGGAATGATGGACACATGCTTTTCAGTACTGATTCGTAAATATATTCCTATAAATAAGTTCTAACTTTAAGGAGTTAAGTGTTTATATAACATTTCAGTCTCACGTTTACAAAATAGAGACATTCTTTTGATTTATTAATATGAATTAATTCATTATCAATTGCACAATACACCAATAAATAAATGGTGATTTTTTGGAGGCATACAATGGGCTTGTGTATTATTCAAATCGTTACATTTAGAATAGTATATTTTGACTTATTTTTAAATTCACAAACTAAAAACTTGACCAAAATTTTGAAAAAAATTCAAGATTTAACCTGTTGTGAAAATATGTCTCAACCATTTCATAAAAAGTACAGTAGGTAATTTATAATCTAGCAATGAATAAACTAAGAGCATTGTCGATGAGTTATACAAAAATCCTTAATTTTAAATTTAAAGAGATGTGAAAAAATAGTGCTCTAATATATTTATAACAGCTTTTTGAAAATTCAAGAGTTTCCTCTCATCTAAAAGTGTCTTAGTTAAAAAAAGTATCTAGTTATTCTTTAAATTATTAATAAATATAATATTCACTTCCCTCTAATTATATTCACTTCTCTGCAACTCAATATCCAACTTTTTTATCAGATAAAATAAAATATAAATAAAAAGAAAGTAGAAAAAATAATATCAGAATTGTCACATTATCAATATAATAATTCACTATAAGTTCTATACTAGTTGAGAAGCCGCGCGTTGCGGCGGCGTATAAAAATTATATTAATGACTCAAAATTAGTATTTGCAGAGTAAAATAAATTTTATATTATAAACATCTCGATACAATACCAATATTAATATATGAAATTACAAAATTGGACTTTAATTCATGAGTGAAAAATAAAAATGAATTTCTACATATAATCAACGATCGAAGGCATGACGAACCTTACTTTTAGTTGTGTTTTTTTTTTTTAAAGTAAGCATGTTTTTCAAGAACATTGTCATTAATTTTCAAACACTACTTCTTAAACATATACACCATGCCCTACATGTAAAAAGCATACAGCTCTTTAACAGAACTGATTGATGACATCTAGCCATATACATTGATTGACCAATAAAACGGACAATAAGTTTGCAAAAACATAAGTACGTAAAAATCAACAAGATATTGATATGCAAATCCGAAAACATCCCCAGTTTTAATAGGGATAAACATTATGTTCTAGTTATACGAACATTAATCATGTCGGGACATATTAATTCCAATCCATGCAGGTGTATATTAGTGACTCCTTCCTCCAAATTCTTTGAATTGGTTGTCCGCAAAAACATCAATTTAAATTCATGAGATAACAGTCTACTCCCACATCCGACAAACTCTTACTTTTGTCAATGAATCATCTCAATCGCCGTTCAAAACATCTACCATAGTGCAGTGCATTGTGCAGTGCGCACCAAAAGATTAAAACAAACTCAAATCAACTTCTCATATTCATAATCATCATCAATGGAAGGCCAAGATGATATACAATAAAAACAGATAAGCAATGGTGTGTGTGCGTATATCCTTTAAAAGAATCTTCTCATATACACAAACTTGCTCCTTCAATCAAACCTTGCGAAAGAGAAATAAACAAGAAGAAACCAATCAATTAATTTGGATAACACCCAGTTTAGGATGGTCCAATATAAACACTCGTATATTCTTTACATTATGTGAGGTATGCTTGTAAATAAAGAAAGTACCTGCTAAATAACAATAGGGAGAACATTTTCTGAGCGAGGCTGGTCAAAACACTAATTCCCAGATTCGTCCGATATTCTTCTTTTTTTTTGCTGTTCATTAGTGGTGGTCTGAATTAACAAGGCTAGTCTTCCCTCCCTAGTATTGCAAGACCCTCAATCCGGAAACTCATAATTCTGCGAAACACTTCCCTTATTTGTCGTTCAAGGGGATCCATTCCATCTTTACAAGCTTCACATACCAAAGTTATCTCCTTAACCGCAGACTTCGATTCTTCCTTTTGTTGCTCTGTCATAGGAAAGTGGGCAGAATCTACAATATCTGTGATGCGTCTAACACTACTTTCTAGCTGATATATCTCCTGAAGTAACCCAATGGAGCTTCTGTGATCTCTCTTCTTAGATTCATCCATGATCCTGACATGAATCAAGTAAAAAGGAGTTGACCATGAAAACTGCCTTGGAATAGAGAAATGAATTTGAAGGCTGCGATCTTGACAAGGAATAGCAGCAACCAGAGCCCACAGTACAAACATGTGCACAAAACTCATTGTGAAGATGGGAACTGCAAGCCCTTTAGTTTCTGTGATCTCATGAGCACGCGGTGGAACTACTGTGTTTGCAATGGATTGAAGCTGCTTTGTTGCTGACCACGAATGTGATACACTCCAAGACAGAGACCTTGAGTGTCCTTGTAAACGATAGTGCTGTTCTTTCCCCTTATTATGCCACCCAAAAGACCTTATTCATGTGTGAGACAACACTCCCGTAGCCCTTATCATCAAGCATCACGAGTGCTAACTCTGTCAAAGCTTTTCTTGCTCGACGAAACGTGCCTTCACCAATGATCCTTTGTCGAGAACCAAAAGCACTTAGAACCATATCCAAATGCTTGTTCCAAAGCCTAATCATATCAACCCCATCTCTAGTTGCATTACATATGTCAAGCACCTTGATGCTCCTCTCAAAGTAATCAGAATCATCTTGTCTAAAGGCGGTTTCGACATATCAACCTTATACTTACATAATAGGACCCTAAATTCCTCTTGGAAATCAATCAAGGTATCAAGTAACTTACTTATCCATGTAAGTGAAAGAAACTCATCAGCCTTGGCAGTTGGCAATCGAGAGATCATGAAATCTCTTATAGACTTTATTCTGAAATGACTCAAACTCAGTGTTTTGGACAAGTGGACTACGATTCGATTCCAAGGAATGAATTCTATCATTCCCTAAACCAAAAACTGATCGACGAAATGTAGCGAATGGCATTGATAAACCCGGGCTATCCGTAGAAGGCATTTTCCCAATTCAAACAAAATCTCCCACAAACTATCTAAAGACAACTCAATAAACACTACAACAACATCCAGATACAAACAGGGTGACCCCCAATATAACCACCAATATAATCAAAACCCAATTACCATATACAAGTAAAAAACCCTCTAAGATGCAATAGGGTCAGAATCAATTTCCCAGAAGATACAAAAACATAAGAAAAGACATGAACTTTCTGAACCTAGAGCAATACAAATGCAAAACCCATATAATAGAAACTTAAAAAACAGAAAACAGCAATGCTAAACAGCGCATACCTTAAATTTTCAATTGCAAGAAAATCTTGAGTTGGGGTTTAAACAAGTGTATATATCAAGTCCTTGGATTCTCAAAAACTCCAGAAAGGAAGGAACTTTAAGAGCAATAGACTATCAAAATCTTAAAGAATAGACTTTGTACTTAAAATTGGGTGCTTTACGTTTTGTTTTATGATTCAAATATATAAATGTTTGTTTATATGCTAGCTGAGCTGGGCGTAGGTTTGTCCATGGACCGGAGCTCCGCCCCGATCCGAGCCGATCTGGGATCAAAAATAAATTCGATCTGAAATCTGATCCGATAAAAAAATCTGATAATAAATAAAGCGGATATGTATTTAAGGTGATCTGATCCGTTAATAACCCGATCCGGTGGAATATATATATATATTATAAATTTTTTGAATTGTATTAGTGACTGGATAGCATTTATGTGAGTCCGGGATGGTATGTTTGATTAATCATTTAAATAATTAGGACTCCCTCTGGTTTTTTTATACGACACTTTTGACTTGAGCACATATTTTTAGGTGGGTTGATCGGATAGTATAAAATATTATTTTTAAATGAATTTTTTTGTAAATTGAAATATTGATTATATATTTTTATTCAGAAAAAGAAAATATTAAAAATACTTTTAACTAACCTTTCAAAATACTTAAAAATGTGTACCAAAAAGTCAAATGTCGTATATTAACAAACAAAAGGAGTATGTATGAGTTTAAAAGTTAGAGCAACTAGTATCCTCGAAATTATATCATTTTGTGTATTTTTTTTTTCTAACTTAATTTGTGATATTTTTTATAGATGAAAATATATCATGCTACTTGCATCATGAAATCTCGTTTTAATCTTGTCCTTCCGGAACTTGAAGAATCACCGACATGAATTTTTTTAAAATATTTTTAAATCTAAAAAAATCAAAAAAAGTTAAATGGATTCGAATATCCGATCCGTGATCCGTGTTCCTAATGGATCTGGATATGGATTGGTCTTTAAAAAATCTTGTCCCAATCCGATCCGAATTCAAATCCGATAAAATAAATGGATATGGATATGGATTTAGACTGATGATCCAAACCCGACCCGTTGACATGCCTAGCTGGGCGTTACTTGAGTAGTACTAGTAATATTCTTGCAGAAGGTGATGCTGCATTATCAATTTTTCCTGCAAAAAGATGATACATGAATTAGTTATTTTGACAAATTAATTTAATTTCAGTGGATACACCAAAATTTATATTTTGATTGATTTTATGATCGCAACTAGTCATCCACATTCATATCTTAAAATACATGGAATGTTAACTCATATCGTAACTAGTCATCCACATTCATATCGTAAATTCACATGCAAATTTATTTCTTGGCCCGAGTGGCTTGCAACAGCTGTCATGCAGCTGCATATATGACGTGTCATTGGTTACAGATTCTGGGCTCCTACCAATATCTTAACTGATACTGACCAGATGGTATCACCTCTAATTCATATGAATCATAAATTTGCATCCCTGTAGGTTTCCCTCTGCAGCTATTTGCGGATTTTTTAATTTCTAGGCATCCGTCGATTTGTCTTGGCAGCATCACCTTCTTGACGTTCTTAACAATAGCAATCTTGATTTTTTGGAACCCATACATTACTGCATTGTGCTATTCTGATCAATTTATACACAACACATCGAAGCCGCGTGGAGGAAATGTTCTTGATCCTGTCAGATACATGCCCTTGCAGGCTTGCACCGCGTATTTGAAGTTTTTTCAGGATCAAGACCTATTCTCAAGGCATTACTTACTGTAGCAACTGAGGGTGCCACTTTTCTGCTGTATTGATGGGAGTAAAACTACTACTGTATTAATCCTCCAGTCTAAGTGTGCAAAGTGTCTTGCTTGTAGATAAGGCATTAATGGAGACTTTTCTGGGTTCTTAATGACTGGCCCTAGCTGATGTTACTAGTTTCTGCTTGGTATATATCTTTCTTTTCCTACCAGCATATCCAATCTTGCCTTGCACTCTTGAGTCTTGTCCTACATACAAGGCTTCTTCACAGTAAAAATACTCTTTTTTCTTCCCACAAGTCTGGTATTTCCCTGGGAGTTGATGCAAACCTTTGTTTTACATCCCATTTTTACTTCATTGATAAAAAAAAAACTCATTGTGCTTGTGTTAAGTGTTAACACATATATATGACTCGAGGTTTTGAGAGAGTCGGGAACTTTGATCCATCCGAATTCTTGAAACTAGATACCATCAGAAACTTTTCCAAGCAAAATTCTCCTTGCATCATTACCATCACAAGTTGTTGGCCAAACAATGTGGCCTTTGATCTAGTTGATGTTGATGTCCCATAATTATTGTTTGAAAGTGTCAATTCTATTCAATATTCATGGCTCTCTACACCTATTCTGCCTCATTTTGTGATCACCAGAAGATCTCCTTGGATCTCCATAACATTTAATGCCTTAACAGTGTAGGAGGAAAAAAGATTGTTGCTTTCTCAAGTTATCATATCAACTTAACTTTTTTCAATTGCTTTTGAATATAGGAAGGTGAATGATTAGATCTAGTTGTGCTGTGAAAAAGATTAATTATGCTCTCTATACAGTAATGAAATATCATCCAAGTTGACAATAAGAGACTTCAAAGATGGCAACCTCTTGCCCACAGTTTACACATAGGAGATTTCACGTGATCAAATCTAGCAAATCGGCGGAACACAACAAAAAAAAAATGGCAGAACACATAGTTCTCATGTTTTATCACGCTAAAATGGTGTTTATTCGAACCACAGCATATATATAAAGGTAGGGAGGGAGGGGGATGAGACAGATAGAATTGAGATTAGAAAGGTCGAAGCACCCAAAGAGCAGAGCATAGGGCTACTGTTACAGTTGAGTTTACAACAAACATGACACTAACAAGAGTCTCCTACTCTGGTGTCTAAAGGAGACGACTTGAACAGAAATTAACAATACAGAAGACATGCTATTCCTCTTTATGCAATCCTTTTATAGCTCTAGAGTTGAAGATAATCTTCTTTTTCAATCTTTTATTCACAAGCCAATTTGGTGTCGAAACTGCTTAAACAGATCGCGAATGCCTGGAAAGCAGACAACGGGTAGCGATAATCCATAGTAAACATATCTTTTCCTACCTTACCAAACTGCAATATGACTTTATCATGTTCAGGTTGCGCTGGCTGGGAAGTTGTTGGTGCAGCCGTGACAGTTGGCTGTGTGGATGCAATCAACTGAAAGTTCTTAACAGAGGCTACTGTAACTCGTCCTCGGAAATTCAGGCACCAGCACTGTAACTGTTCATGCCATCTCGGTGCCTTGTTTTTCAGAATCAAGGGTTTTGATTTCCCTTCCTCATCTTCACTGCAAGCAACAGCAGCAGCACCAATTTCAGAAAAGCGTGAGCTGCTGAACTCCACTGAGTGGTCAAGAGACTTTGAGAAGGAAATGCTTCGGAATGAGTCATCAACAGAGCGAGGTAGGAGCTCTGGCTGCCCAGGAACGGTGCCACCTGCCTCAAGGGCTGAGATGGGGATTGAGTGCATAATGCAGTGCATCCTTCTCGGACCACGGGTGCCAAGGACATTAAGCTCATATGTGATGTGAGCTATGTTATAGCTGCCTGTTGGGACTTTAGGAGAGACCTTTTTGGAATAGAATCTACGGCTAGATCTGCCTGGTGGCGGAACATGGGTACCAGCGTGTGGAGGCTGGGTATCATATATAATAAATTTTGTGCCAAGGAAATTCGATCTGAAACAGACAACAGCAATGATATCAGTCACACAAGATTTGATGCATTTAGAAAATAATTTCTTAAATTAAATATGTAGATATAAGCATTATAAAAAGACAACACCAAATTTGCATGTTTTTAGGAGTTCTAAGAAGGAAGCAAACATTGCTATAAATTATAATGGAGAATATATGTTGCCTCATGCATGAGGATTTAATTGATGACTCGTACTAAAAGAAATGCATAGCAATTAGCAAACAACCGAAAAAAATATTATCAGTGTGGTGAACCCAACTAATCATATTTTTAATTATGAGAGCAGCATAACGTCCTAGAAAAAATATTACACAAAGACTAGACTCCCACCATGTGTTACAACTACTCACCTAGTAAGCTCATCATCAGAGGTCTGTGATTTACATTAGAAAAACTCATGAAAGTGTAAAACTACATTGCAAGGCAAATATCTGCTTGACAAATGACAAATGACTTTTCCCACTATGTTTCGATTAGATATGAAAAGGCAAGATTATGCAATTTCTTTGCAATTATCTTGATCCTATCACGTCAGCTGTTTATGTAAGCCATGGATACAGCACATGCTTTTTAACCAATAGTAGTTCTTTATACATTCTTAACCCCCGAGTTAAACAAAAGCCTGCAGCTGCAGCTCTTATTCTGAGCTCACAGGATATAACAAGGGCGTTATTTAAATAACTCAACTGTCTCCAAAGTGACCAATTTAAGCTTAAAGTCCACCAATGTGTTTTTGGTATAACTTCAAATAAACCAATCAAGACAATATAAAGATAAGGTAAAAATTCAGAGATTTAAGCCAGAGAGAGATCAAAATCTTAATCAAAGTCACAGCTCTATCTTGTTACCTTAGCTTTCCAATGTAGGTGCTGCTGGACCTTGAAATATTGTCTGCATCCATAGATATCACATATTCTGTGCAAGTTGTTCGTCGCGTTCTTTTTGCAGACAGAAGAAACTTTCCATTTTCAACTAGCAAAGCTACAGTAAGGAAAAGTCCCAAAAGCATATCAACACCTACAGAATATTATATATATACATATACGTGTGTGTGTGTGTGTGTGTGTGTGTGTACAACTTAATATAAGCACAAACATACCACCTCACTAGCAAATGCATAAAAAGAGAATCATGTCACAGTATATGTGAAATACAAAACGCATTAAAAAGCTGGACAAGATGAGCATTATAACAAATCTCAGAAGAAAGTGAAAAAGTATGGGACTGTTCATCAACAAGGTCCAGTACACTCAAAACCAGTAAGACACTCAATCTGAGATATATATATGTGATATCAAAAACTCATAAAACACAATAACTATTCTAACAGAAGATGGCTGCAAAAATTCCCTTTCACTATAATAATCAAAGAATTTATATGTGCTGCACCCTGCACACAAAGATAATCCTATTCGGGAAAATTTATCTTGCTCTTGATAAGTCGATATAACACAACCATAGGAAACTATAGTACTGATAAAAGCTCGCATTTGCTTCGTTCACTCACGAGTCACTACAAAAAACATAGCAGATTTATTACCACTTCTGACAAATTTATTCATCCAATCAGACTAGACTAGGGCAGACTATATATCATTTTGTTCCCAATAAGCCAAGCAATAAATGCAATCCCGCAAATAATTGGAGTGCTGCTAAATAAGTATATTTATCTCTTTCCTTGACAACAAAAAGATTAACAGATTTATAACCAATACTGACAATCTAAGTGATATTATTAGATTACGATGGTACTCTAGACCAGTGGCGGACCCAGGAATAAATGTCATTGGGGGCACAACAATTTTTTTTTAAACAAGATATAATAAAATAAAAGATATATTAAATGGCTTGAAATAATTTGAGTAAAAGATGTGCATATACGTTGTAGACATAAAACAAGTTATAAAGTCGAGAGAGCTTGGCTACTTTTCTTTCATTCATGCTTATACAGTTATCCATTAGCATAAACTTGCAAGGGCAGTAGCTAAGTTATCTCAAATATAAGTTTGGGCCAGAAGTTCACTGGGGGCCCATGCCCCCACTACATTGACTGTAGGTCCGCCACTGCTCTAGACAATAATTCTCAGTAGCCTTTCTATATTCCTCTGTTGAGAGAATCATTTAAGATATGTGCATCACAAGAACATTAAAGCACAAAGATTTATCTTCTTTAAGACTGGAAGAGATCACTCACCAGGGCTAAGACAGAGAAAAAGGTGGTAAGTCAAATTAGACTTATCCCGCTTTATAAAGCACTGAATAGCCCCATCACGAGATCCTGGCTGAAAAGACAATAAATGTGGTTTAGCTTTGTCGTCATACCATAACATTTGTCGCAAAGAACTACTACGTTGGAAATAGTCAAATAGAAGTACATCACACTCCAAGACAAAACGTAAGTCGTTTATAAGAAACAGCGTGTAGTATCTTGTACTCTTAGTAAGCAATAAACATAAACAAAGACATAAAAAGCTACCTGTTTCAGAGAAACTGGAAATGTCAGCTTCCCACAGAACTCTGGGTTTCTAACAATATCCTTGCACATACTCCTCCATGATTTGCAAACAGCAGAGCATGCAACAACATGCTTTCGACCTGGCCATGTACTTTCACTCTCCTCTAGCCTTTTAATGACATCATAAAGTAGCTCAGGAGGTAGATTAGCCCAGCGACTGTTCTGTACTATGACAGGGTGATCATTGAGTTCATTAAATGAACCATGTGATTTTCCTCTGTGATGACCTGACACCCTTACATCAAAACTTCGCCTGGATAAGCTCCCAATACTATCTCGCACGTCACGAACTATACTGCGAAATGACATTTATCTCCAAATCTAACTGGTGGCAATTGAAACTCACTTTCAGAACTCTAGTCACAACTACTTTCACTCTATTTCTATAATTTTATTACACTTCACATGTGAATAAAGCTGCAATAAAATATGACAGGTGAATTAGATTTATGAGGCAAAGACTTATATTCTCAGATAAAGAGAAGGGAGAAATCGAAACGGCATCTAAAGGAAAAAAGAAAAGAAAAGAAGATGAGTAGATAAAAGACACCTTCATAGTGACTTTAAACTAGACTAAATTGAGAAACTTTTTTTACTTGCATCTTTCTGATATTTATCAAGGTCTTTTACTCTTACAGTTCCACTAAAAAGGGCTAAGGTTGTTGATTTTAGCCTAATCTTGTGAACAAATATTTGATTCAGTACACTCATACAACAATACGCCGAAACAAATAACAAATCAAATGCAGGCTTGGTTTCATTTGTACATTATATTTCAACTCTTCAAGATGCAATTCAATAAAACATACATATATCATATATGTACCTGATTCTCAGTTCACAACAGAAATCTTAACTTGACCAGGTTGTATGTTTACGAGCATATCAAAGTGTAAAATTAAACATATAGCTATGAGGAAAGGCACAAAGGATGAGGAGTCTAACCTGCTTACTACACAATTTTTTCAAATCCCTACAGCAACTTTAAGATCTGCATCCATCAACTCAAGTTCAGAAATCAGATAGAAAATATATACAGACTATACAAATTACTTGAAAAAGTCAAAATTGACCCATTGAAAATCAGCCCAACAATTCACAATCAACAAGCATATCTACCTTCAAACATCAATAAATCACAAACTAAAACTGGCAAAAACCTACCCAAGTCTTGCAAAAAACAGAAGACCATAAATTAAAATTAAAAAGTAAGAAATTTTTTACTTTTTTTCTTGTGAGCCAGTGAACCAAAAATCAAAACCACTGAAATTAAAACATTATTAAGAACAAAACCCCCAAAAAACTCACATAACAAGATCTGAAAGACTCATCTTGAACATAAAACACCAAAAAGCTTGAATCTTTTGATCAGAAAAACAAAGAATGACAGATCTACATACCTAAAGAGAAGAAAATGAAGAAAAGGCAAGTGCATATACCTACAAGAAGCTAAGATTGTGAATAAAAATGAGATCTTTGACAGAGAGAAGAGAAGCATATCAGAAAAGAATGAGTGGGTCAGACCCGAAAGTCATTTATATCACCTAAATCTAGTTCAACTAACCAAAGAAAGATGGTAAAAAAGTCTAATCATGTACATAAAATTAATTTTTTTATTTAATACAAAAAATAAGAAATAGAATAATAGTACCCACTACATCATCAAAACCTGGCTAGAAAGCAACCAACGACTAACATGGTGTTGACTTTTTGAGATTGTGAGTTGGGGGCCTTGGGGCACTGTGCATTCGTATTGCGATACAGATGGAGATAGAGATTGTATGTATACACACACCAAAGTCTCTGACAAACAACGCTTTAACGGAAGTTGCCGATATAAACAGTTGCTGTTTTTTATTAACCTCGAATTAGGGCGTGTTTGGCCGGTTTTTAAATTGAAACTGCCTTTTTTGTTGTAAATTTTCTTTTGGGAAAAGGAAATTCGTTGTTGTAATTGTTGCGTAAAACTGACCTCAGTACATGTTGTTTGTTACCGTTCAACTATGATTAAGTAATAATCGATAAAGTAATATTTTTATTAAAATAATATTTTTTTTAGTCCCAACAGAATGTAGATAGTGTATTTTTAGATAGTGTATTTTTACTCTCAATAAATTAATAAACTCGATAAAGTAATTTTTTTCGTTGGTCCCAACATTATTAATTTAAAGAGGTTTGACGGTAGTTCGTAGACCTTTTACCATAGCAATATATTGTTATTCTATTCATCTATCTACTTCTACTTTATATATATATATAATAAGGCAACTAAGGGCAAAAAGTATCAAGAAAATAGCTGTGAAATGTCTGATATACCCTTATTCATCATATAGTTAGAAGAATACCAGCCAAAAAATTCATTTAATTCACTAAAATTATCTAATGTTATTGAATGCTCTAATAACACATAAAATAATGACATTAATTACGCTTATCATCTTACATTAAAATTTCATTTATAAAAGTATCACTAACAAATTTGTGGCTACAAAAAATTAGAAGTCATTAATCAAGCAATTAATTCATGTAAATTTTGATCAATTAACACAAAAAATATTCACGTGTTTTGATTTTTGACTTTTTATTTAAATTTCGCAATCATAATCGCTTGAGTGAATCCCATAAATTTCATTTATTTACACACTTTCATGTTGATTCGATCTTAAACATTTCTAATTCTACACACTTTCAGGTTGATTCAGTCTTAAACATTAAAAATTACACGTTGAGTCCGAATAATCTTAAGTATTATCAAAATATTCGAATCCTCCATACACTTTAAATATATTATGACACATATAAAACTGCTTATATAAAATGAAAATAAGAGCGTGAGATAGTGATACATTGTTCTCTAATCACAATCAAACTATCGAAAATTATATATGCATTACAAGAATTCTTGTAATATCTTGAAACTTAATTGTGATTTGACAACATGAGCTAATATGTCCAAATATGTTTATGATCCGTAATAAATTTTTAAAATATGGTGATTAATATTATTATTGCTAAATAGTAAATATTATATTTTCACTCGCTTAAACAAAGGAATCAAACTCACATATTTTACAGAGAAACAGATAAATAATACGCATGTTCTAAATAAGATAATTACACAAAATAATGATATAAAATACAATACAGATTAGCGTTCTGTGCCTTGCACGGATTTTTATGCTAGTTGTTTGCTAAAATAATAACAATTACGTTCACTTATCAAGTTTGTAAGGAATTTAGTAGGGGTGAGCAAAAAACCGAATTGAAATCTAAACCGAACCGAAACCGTTAAAAACCGATGAAAATCGAACCGTATAAAACCGCACCGAACCGAAATCGCAAATTAAAAAACCGAACCGATTCTAATGGTTGCGGTTCCGATTTTAGATTAAAACCGAACCGAAATAAACCGAACCGATTATATAAAATAAATAAATAAATATTATTTATAAATTATAATACATATATAAATATAAATATATTATATTTATATATGTACATTATACACGTGTGTATTAAGATAAATATATGCATATATTTATATTAATATATCATGAACCATAACTAATTAATATATAAAATTTAGATTAGAGTTTGGTATAGGTAGGAGAATACTTGAATTAGGTTCGATTCTTTTTACATGCCTTAAATTTTATCCAAAAGAGTAGTACGAAACATACTATCAAAATCATAGACTCGCAGCCTTGAACTCTTTCATCGATCTAATACCGTAAAGATACAAAAAGATAACTTTTAATGTTGTAAAATAATTTCTAAAAATTCAATACGTAATTTTTTTCCTTTTCTCATTTCTTGCGGTTTTATAACCGAAACCGAACCGACTAAAACCGAACCGAGGTTTTTGAAACCGAAACCGATCCGACGGTTCGGTTGCGGTTGCGGTTTTTAATTTTAAAAACTGAAGATTCGCGGTTCCGGTTCCGTTCTACCTTAAAACCGCCCCGAACCGAACCACGCTCACCCCTAGAATTTAGACAAATATCATTACAGTTTATTTGAGGTCAAACTTGATTAAAATTTTCTGCGTGCATACTTTTTTTTTTGGATGCATTTTCTTGTGCATGCTTATTTTGCAATTCTTGTTATGTACTCCCTCGTTCCACCCAATTCTTTACATTGGTTTTGAGCACGGAGATTAACAAATATGTATAAAGTATTGGAAAAGAGAAAGAAAAGTGGGTGAAGTGGTGGGACCCATTGATTTTAAATATATAAAAGAGAGATATTGGAGTAAAAATAGTGTGAAAAAAAAGAGAGGAAAAGGTGAGAAAGTGATGGGACTCATTAACTATTTTAGAAAAGTTTTGTAATGTAAAAAAATGAGTAGGACTGCTTAAAAAGGAAACTGTAAAGAATCTAGTGGGGTAGTACACAATTACATGTAAAGGGAACGGTTATCTAACATTAGTAGCATACACATGATAAAAAAATGCTAGACAGTTTACTAAGTTTTGATGTATATATATGAGGTGCTACAATATCATTCAGTAAAAATTACCTCGTCTTTAGATTTTTTATGTTTAACGTTTTTTCCCCACCGGATAAATGTTATGTGAGCTTATTATATTATACTATTCAGTCATAACAACTTGTTACATTACAAACGTTGTATATTGAAACTGTAAGTCGTTACATAGGACAGATCGGAGTCGTTATATGAGACCGGAGTCGTTATATAGGACAGATCGGACTATTTATACAACATAATCTGATATAATTGATTGTTTATACCTATTTATTTCCGTTAGTTGTGCACAATTTGATATAGTTGATTATTTTTACTTGTTTATGTCTTTCAGAGGACATATTTACTTTCAAATGTGTAATTTATATAAAATAAGTATTTTAATCATTTACAATAAAGTTACAAAATAGTTTCTCTTCTAATATTAATGCTTGACACCATGATTCGTATATGAGAATTGTTTATATCTGATTTTGAAATTTATCACACAAATTGCAAGAAAACAAATAAATTCTTTGTATGACTCCTTATTTTTAATCTTATGGACTTCTGATTTCATTTTTGGTGCCATTGCTGGAGTGATGGACACATGCTTTCTCAGTATTGATTGTGAATAAGTTCCCATAAATAAATTCTAACTCTAAGAAGTTGTGTGTTTATATAACATTTTAGTCTCACGTCTACAAAATAGAGATTTTCTTTCACTTTATAAAATATAAATCCATTATCAATTGCACGACACATCAATAAATAAATTGTGATTTTTTGGAGGCGTGCAATGAACTTATGTATCATCCAAACTGTTACATTTGGGATAACATTTTTTGACTTATTTTTAAATTCGAAACCAAGAACTTGATCTAAATTTTGAAAAAAATCGAGATTTGGTCCGTTGTCAAAATATATGTCTCACCGTCATGAAAAGCGCAGTAGGCTATTAATATTCCAACAATGAATATCAAAATTGTCACATTATCAATAAATTAATTTACTATTATAGTCGAAATAAAATTAATATCTTTTTTTTTTAATTTCTTGGTTTGTTTTATTATTGTAGTTTGTTTTATTATTGTAAATGTAAATCATATATTATATTATCTTATGAAAAAAATCATTTGTGCTTTATTTGGTTGAGGTGAATATATATGAAAAGAATTAAATGAAAATTGAACTATATTATGAACGAATATTTATAAATTTCATTCATTTCTCTATTATATTCTTTATATCATCATAACAAGTTTGCATTCATTTAATTTTTTTCAATAATTTACTCTTACCTCTACTATTTTCATTTATTTCTAGTCACCTCTATTTCATTCCATCCGTTTTTTCCGACCAAATATAATAGTATCAGGATTCTATCCGAAATGCCCCCAAATACGCTAGAGTAACGGAGATATTATCCATGAGCTAACGCCATGTTTGGCTGTTTGGAAATTCGGATGTACCCTCTTCCCATTCAAGGAATATTTTGTTTTTGTTTTTTATTTTTCGCTTATTCTAGTGTTTGGATCTTGTTATTCACCTCACTCTCGTGCCTGGTTCTTTTCACTTGGAACTTTCGGGAGTAGTTGATTGAATTCTTCTGTATTAAATTTCTAGTATATTTAAAAAATCCATGCATTGTATGCATTCTTCGATAATTGTGTGCATAATATTTCAGATAATAAAATTAAAATTTTAAGCTCAGAAAACTGGGTCCTTGTTTACATGATTTACCTGAAAACCAACGAGGTTCTGGTTGTGGTTGTTGCCAACTTGTTGTTTTTTAATCCCATTTAAATAATCCGGCCGAATTATATATTCTCACTGGATTAGACATGCCACCTTGTTAAGCAAAAAAAAGATGTATCCAGTGACTTTCTTCCTAATACACGCTTGGGTGTAATTAAATACGTCTTATCTTTCTATGCTTTCTGAAACGTGTACGATGACGAAACTAGATTTGTAATAAATAAACGACATTTTAGCAGTGTATACTGTACTAGTGAAATTAAACTGTATTAGTGAAATTTATAAATATATTTTTTTTGTCAAATTTTGTATTTTATTAAATGCCAAAAAATATATCTAATAATAATTAATAAGTTAGTATTATAGAAGTTACTTTCATTCTAACTCCCGATAATTGAAGTTGTAAGAATTGTTAGTATTATCAGAATATTCCGATAATTCTTACAACTAACTTCCGATAGTACATAAGTTGTTTATTTAGTTTAAAATAAAATCTAATATGGATCTTTCATCATGATACTGTATTATCGAAATCTGAACATATTTATATTTTATTATCCGAAGTAATCTTAAATCGATGGCAGTGTATTGTATTTTGACACCATGTAACGGGCATTTCTCTCAATAATTTGCATGTCTCTTTCTCCACCAAAGTCAAGTCTTGCCTTGTTTACGCTTTTCCCCATTGCGAATTAAGTGAGCGCATTTATTCAATTATGCATATAAGTAGCTTTATAATATATTTTATTTGTTTGAAATAAATATTTTTCACCATTCCTTGCAAATTTCCAATTATTAAGCTAACTGGCGGGACTTAAACAAGTGACCTTTCTGTTTATGAAAAAAGGTTGGCTAGTCGCCCGTTTCTTGAGTTAAAATTTACTAGGCACTTAATAATTTTCTTTTCTTAATAAATTTGGTTCTTCAATTATATTTGTCACTAGAAAAATTGAATTCACTTAAAATATAATTCATGTTAACAACAAAGTAAAATGTAGGTGAAAAGTGTAAAAATAAATATGTACGTTAGGTAGAGGTGCGAGAAATGACAAAAATCGTTGGCCGTCTAATCGGAAATGAAAAACAAAACAAAATGCATGTGCATAGATAAAAACCGGTCCAAATAGATGATTAACAGGAAAAAGGAAGTGACTCCTATTTCTACCTTTAGCTTTTGCCTTCTTTCACGCTTCGTTTGCCGCTCTGGACTTTAATACGACTGACTTTGCAAACGCTAAAGCCAAACAATCAACCAACAAAGCCGCTTAAGATTTTTTACTTAGCGACTCATTAGTTCTGTCAGGGCAAATTCATCAGTGGCTTAAAAGTTCAAATTTAGTCCGGTTTCGGTCTAAATTTTCTCAATAATGATCTAAATCTTGGTCTAAATTTAGGCCGGTGAGCAGGAGTGGCCTAAGTTTAGGCCGGCACTATTTACCGGCCTAAATCTTTTTAATAATATAATAATAACTTTTTATCTTTTGTATAATTAGTTAATTAAATGATTTTATGTTAATATACTTATTAAATATTTATAAATTATATTTAATATATTTTACTTAAATAATCATATATATTAATTATGAAATGTGATAAAATTAAATACTCTTAAAATAATTCAAATTAACAACTCATTGCAATGCTCGATTTCAACAATTTCTTGGACGATATCGAAAAATAAAAAATAAAAAAGCTCATATTGCACTTCGAGATGTATTAATTGAGCATTTGTGGGAACAATATATTAATTCAGAGTAGTATTGAATCTTTGTAAATTTTATTTTAGTTAATGAAATAAGATGTATTTTTTTTTATTTTCTTTGTTTAAATGTAGTGTTTTCTAATTGAATGAATTTATTGAGTTTAATATTAATATGAAATCTCATATTATTGTTAAAAAGATTAGAATAATAATATTAAAATTGTTAGAAGAATAAAATATTGATATATGAATTTGCACCAAAATTTAGACCGTTGGAATGGAAAGATGGTCCGGTCTAAATTTGGACGAAGATTTAGGTCAAAAACTGATTCCACTGTTGGAGATGACCTTAGTACACGGGTGACGGGTCCAATGGTAACTCTCAATATCTCGGACCCGTCAACAAGGTGTTGATGTAGTTGTAGAGCTCTTGTACCCTCTTACGGGATGTCGGGAGTTCGACTCCCCACGTGTGCGTGTGTAATCAACTACAGTAGCAAAAAGAAAAAAAATATCTGAGACCCTCTCAAAACTACTCATAAGTCATAACTAAGTTAGTTAAACTAATAATGTTTATATAACAGATTATATTTTATTTTAACATGCATTTATTTTATTTTGTGCTTTATATTTGTGTTCGGTTAGTGAATCTGTATACACGATGTCAATTGTCACCCATAATATATTTTTCTAATTCTGAACAAGACGTGTGTTCAGTTTTTGTTATGTTTTGTAAATAATTGATTTTGTGTTTGATTTTTCATATTTAATATGTCTCACAGTTTCTCACATCGTGAATACGTAGCTTGACATTGAATTTTTTGATTCAAACAAATGTGTTAATCTAATAATAAAATGTCATATTGCATGTACACTAATGAACATCGTGAATACGTAGCTTGACATTGAATTTTTTGATTCAAACAAATGTGTTAATCTAATAATAAAATGTCATATTGCATGTACACTAATGATCGAATCGAACAGAACAAATAGTAAAATGTAATCATCTGTTCTCATAAAGAGACAACTCAATAATATTTTGAAGATGATGTATATATAAATACAAGTACCCATTTCATGGATACTTGATTTATAATTGATTTGATTGTATTCCCTATATTCAATCCTCGTTTTATAATGATTTAAGACCTAACACTGAAGTTTGTAAGTAGTACATACATAGGGGCTGTTTAGAAGTGGTTTAGAAGTTAGAAGTGAATAAGTTAATAAAGTGTTTGGAAAAGAAGCAGAAGTGTGAGAGAAAAGTTAGCATTCTCAGCTTTTTAAAAATGCTTCTACTTATTTACACAAACAGGTCAAAGGAAGCAGAAGCCACAAGCAGAAAATGATTCTGCTAAACAAACAGGACCTTAATGCTTAACTGAGATTCTCGACAATTAATAAAAAGAAACTAAATATTGATGAAATATATCTGATTAAGCAAATATATATGATTAAATTCATTTCTCAATAACCGAGACTTTTTTTTTCTTTTCATATTGCGTTAACCTTAATTTGACATATAATGCTAACTCTATCTTTTTTTATATATATACACGCACACAACACAAGATGCTTAAATTGAAAATACCTTATCACACAAATATAAACATTAATGCTATAAGACATCCTTCCCTTCTCTCGTGATTTAGAGGCAAAGCATCTATGATTTGTGGATCCTATATTATATTTCAACACTCTTTTTTATGGGTTGAAGAGTGAATCACGGACGCCTCATCTTTGGGACAATTAAAACATTCATGTACATATTAAATTGTGAGAATATTAGGAGTGACGGAGAGTCGAACTTAAATTGTAAAGAGTCAATTGTATATATTTACACTGAAAATATTTCTTAAATAATCTAGGAACATTAACATTTAAATAATAGTATTAGGCTAAAAAGTGAATATAATCTTTCTGGTTTTTGATTTAATATACTAATGTATTTTAATATTATTTGATCATAAACTTCACAATGAGAACAATTAATTCGCAAGAGGATAAATATAATAATACAATAATATGTAATCGTGAATTTGGGATGTACAAGAATGAAGAATGTCGATTAGCACGAGGGAACCAAAAAAGAATGCATGAGTAGGTGGGTGGCACCGTGGTGGTGTACAGGTGGGAAGAATAATGCCCCTTTACAGGCACGCTTGTTTTTTTTTCTTTTTCTTCATCATTGGTGGCTTTGTTAGATTCTCGAAATATAAATATTTTATCTTATTTATTTATGCCACCTATAATTCATATGTAGCCTTGTTACATCTCCTAAGTTTGACTTTGGAATTAATATTTTCGTTAAAAATCCAAGCGATTCTTAATTGTTTGACGTGATGCGTTTATTAGCAGCCACAACATAACATGTATTCACATTTTAAATGAAATGGATTTTATTTTATTTCGTTATAAAATAAACTCAAATTTTAATAATTTTGTGACTTTAAAATCGAATATCACTGTGGACTTTTCTTCAGTCAAACAAACTTAACATATGATAGAGATTTTGTATATTATAATTTATATTATTATAATAACTTCTTTTTAAATTAAAAAATTACATTACTCTTTATGATTTTAAATTATCCTTTATAAAAAATATTAGAACAAAAATATAATGTTTTAATTATTTATTAAAAAATATATAATTATGGTACATGAACACTTAAAATGAATTAAACACGTATTTGATTGAAACGGTACCAATCTTACTTTTAACAAGAATCCATTCTCCCTCAATTCATAAAAGCTGAACCTAATGATCTAAACAAATTAATTGTTAATGATTTTCAAATATCAGGAAAAAGCATCTCTACTTTTTTCGATCTGAAATTAAACGTTTAAAAAAGTGTTCCATCATAATAATAGCATTCTTTATTGTTAAAATCTTTTGCCCGACGAGATCGATGATATAACATCACAAACTCACAATTAGATATGGACTCAATAACACACCATTCGAGCCAAAAATGATAGTAAATTAATCATTTGTTTGTCCTTACGAAGTTCCAAATACTTGCATACAAACACCCCTCTTATGCGCTCGACGTTCTCATCGAGGCAACAATCAAGGCAACAATCAAATTTACGAAATTCAGGAGTGCTTTTGCATTTGACAAGATTCACAAAACTCGGACAGTGTTTTTGCACTTTCGGCTAAAACTCTGATATCATTTATAACATCTCAAACCCACGAGAAGATGCATACCGGAACCCAACAAACCACCGCATGTCGGCCTAAAAGTACTTATATCGAGTTCGTGCTTATAAAGACCTCAAATATGTGGAATGTTACTCTCTCTGTCCCGCTCAATAATTTATAATAAAAAAAATCTATTAAAAATATGATATAACTTAAGTTGGTTTGTACGTCCAAAAAACCCGTCAAAAAATTAATCAAGCGAAAAGATATGTCTGCATGAGTATGTTTAAATATGTTATAATTATAAGAAAAAATTTATTAAAATATATTATAAATTAAAGACCCAAATACCAATCAACCAAATTTTAATATTTCGGATTTGATACAGCAGAAGACCATCTTTTACACCGAAAGATTCTACGGTACACGCTTTAACAATACAAAAAATGTGCCATAAAAAAGAAACTAGAAATTATTTTAACGATTATCGTAATAAACAGTCTAAAATGTAAATAAAGTAAAATCTTGTTTTCAAAAAAAAAAAAAAAAGAAGGAAAATCTACACTAGAAAGAGCGGCCCACTAAGCCATCATATCTAGCAAAGCCCAAAATCTCAAGTAATGGGTCAGAGCTGAGGGTCTACAGTCTCCCCTGTATTTAGCTTTCCTAATGTTTATTGGAGTCAAACTACAGTCTCGACTTTTCGCTTCTCTTTTGTATGTATCGTCTCTCGTTTATTTACAAGCTATTTCTCTCTATTCAGATCTGTATGTATATATATAAATTGGATTTGTGGTGTTAATATCTCTATGTATATGCAGGTGAAGAATCTGACAAAGAGTTTGATTTAGACCATCCTTGTATTTCTAATGTGAGTCTTGATTTTTTTAATTGAATTTAATTTAGCTTTTGTTTCTGTTAGGTGTTAGAATTTGATGTTGTTTGATTTCTTGATATTTGGGTTTTTACTTGTGTGTTATTTCTTGGTATGTTAGTATTAGAAAATTTGTATGGCTTTTGGGTTCAATTTGGGATAATAGCTTAGAAATGCCTACAAGTTTGCTATTGTGTGGTATTATGCAGTTTGGAAACTACTTATTGCGGTGTTAATTTTTTGAATTGGATATCATATACTCCCTCCATCCCGGTAGATTGTATACATTTGGTTTGTACACGAAGACGAAGAAAAAGTGTAAAAAGTGAGTAAAATGAGATGAAAAGTGAGTAAAGTGGTGGGACCCATTTATATTTAAAGATAGATTTGAGATAGTGGAGGAAAATAGTGGGTGTAATAATGTTTATATTGTTATAGAATGGAGACAGTGGAAGAAAGAAGTGGGTGTAATAGTGTTTTATATTATTAAAAGTTACTATATTTGGAATGTATAGAAATGATGGGACTTCCCAAAAAGGAAACTGTATAGAATTTATTGGGACGGAGGGAGTAGAGAACTTTGAGTGACTAAAAATGAAAAAGCCAATTCGAGGGTGTCTCCTTTCATACATTTAGTGACTAAAAATTTAGAACTTTGAGTGAGTCAGTGACTAAAAATGATAAAGAGTGTAAAATTTTATATTGGGGGAACTCTCAACAATGTGGAAGGGCTTTGGCTTTTAAATTTTAATAGTTTTGAGTGCCTATTAGTGATATGGATTCTGGATTGATAATTTTAGGTTGCTGAACACTTTAAAAAGGTCTTGGTTGGTAAATTAGCAATTATGTGTTTGGTTGTGGTCTTGAAACATATGCCAAAACAGAATTTGTGGCCTTCCGCCACACTTTGCCCACACATGGAGTTGCTCGGAGCTGACTGCAAATGATTTATGACATGTTATATTTGCTATTATAGTTGTGACACAGTTTTCTTGAACCAAATGGTATACTGACATGGCTGGTTCAAGTGATTATATGCAATTGTTACTCATTTTTATTTCAAAAGCTGTTTCAAATGACATAATTATCTTTTGTTATTCTGCTATTGTTACTATTTTGGTAAGGTTTTTTTATTTTCTAGGAATATAAGATTTTTATTTGGGTTCTGATTCACTAAAGCATGCTCAAGCATCAATTAAGTGCGATTTATTTATTTTACTTGTAGGGCTGATGAAGAACCCAGTGATCAGAAGAAGTACCTTGAGGACTCATGCAAACCCAAATGCGTTAAACCTTTTCTTGAGTATAAGGTGACTTCAGATATTTATTAAAATTTAATATGAGCTATCCAAACAATGGACCTGCGTCAATATATTATTATGTTTTACTTCATCATGTATATTTAGAACTAAATATGATTTAAAGAATTAATATCCGGGAAAGATAAATGATCACACATTTTTTGCTTCTAAATTTATGTGGAGCCTTCTTTTTTGTGTTTTTTTGGGGAATAGTACATACTTTTCATGCATTAACAAGTTTACTGTATAAAAGTAGAGAAAAGAAACTTGAGATTATGAACCCCCTTCGTGAATTGAGTACATGTGAATGGTCCCCTGTGTATTAATATAAATAGTTTACAACCTATATCTATTTCAAACGTACCAACCCTCCCCCAAACACACACAATTATTCTCAATATAAGCGTGTTAGGGATAAAATATGAGATTAGCCTTCTAACGCTAAGCGCACACAAAATACATAACATGGGATATCACATCTAAACTTGTATTATTAATCAAAATCGTTATCAATAATACAATCGATCAAACTAGGCAACTCAAGCCTAACAATACTCAAAGATCCGCCCAGCCCACTAAGTCTACATCTTGATCACACATAACAAAGTAATACGACTATGTATATACTATATATAATCATCTCAAACTTAGCTAAATCAAAATCTAATTCTGAAATATCTAATTCTAATTAAAGTCCAATTCTGAAATTTTTAACTCAAATCAGAATCCAATTCATATTGATTGCTACTCAACAATCCTCCCCTTATTTTGTGACCAAGACATACTTTTTATAATAATTTTCTAAACATACAATTATAACCGATATATATCTTGGATCAGCCAAACTCATGCTACCATTGTAATTGACTGATACCTAACAAAGTGGTCATGCCGAGAACAGGACCTGCAATTTCTCATGATAACGTTCTCATGATTTGAGAAGAGTAGAGAAATGGGTTCATGCTACCATTGTAATTGGCTGATACCTAGCAAAGTGGTCATGCCACAGGACCTGCAATTTCTCATGATAACGTTCTTATGATTTGAGAAGAGTAGAGACTTGGGTTCAATCTCTCTTGAAACTCTGGATTTCCTATTTGTGAGGATACCAGATTTAGCAAGTATATATTACAGAGCATAACCAGGCAAGTAGATTTCAGAGAAGATTCCCCAATATCATGCTACGAATAGCCAGGGTTTCCACAAGAAGACGCCATTCATTTGATGAGAAATAATAAGGAATATCAAAAATTTGAGTGGCTACTTTCGAAGTAGCAGAATTTTTCTGCTAAAATCCCAAGCCTCCAAGTAGGCCCTCTTAGCCAACCACAACCTTAGGATTTTTAGCAAGGGCTAGGGTTTCCTGAAGAAGATGCCATTCGTTCGATGAGAAATATAAAGGAATATCAGAAATTTGATTGGGGAAGCTGAAGTAGCTACTTTCGAAGTAATAGAGAGAAAAACAACTGTAGTGGGAGAGTCAGAGTCAAAAAGAGGTTTCCTCACTTCAATGAGAAAATAGTTTAACACTAGTCTGAACTTTAGAGAGGCCAGTTTTTACCATAAGAAGAAAGAAGGTAAAACAAAAATGACTAATTATCTCTCACCACCCTCTTTTCCTCTTCTCACTGCCAGCACATACATTCATACATTATCCTACTGAATTATTGTGGCCTACCCTGAAGTACCTCATCTTGTGCCTACATACACGAACAGTGGAGGTAAGTTTGGATGGTGCAGAGAGATGATTTGTCAAAATTTTCTTTGGAGACCGAAAGAAAGAGAGTGAATTTGTCAAATATTTCTAAAGGAGTTAAAGAACAGTTAAAAACTGTTAGATTGTGGAAACTTTTAGAACAATGTAAGCCTTTTGAGTTAGAAAGCAGTATTATAAATTTGATATCTAAATAAAATTTAATATAATATAGTAGGAGTATCGGAATAATTCTCCTCCCTTTGTTTGTGTATCTGTACATATATATATATATATACATATATTTTGAGGCCTTCAAGAATTGTAGTTATAAAGCAATTTTAAATATCGTCTTTGGAAGTGTAGTTCTAATAATTTATTTTGTCTCTAGCGATCGGTACCCTGTAACCTCATAATCACCTGGTTTTTAAGTAGTCACTGCTTTGATATGTTCAATTGAATAGAGTGGGCTGAGGACTGAATGAATTTGAACTACATTTATGCATTATACTCATTCACACTATATCATGCAATAAAAGCAAATTGCAGTTCAAATCCATCAATTTGCTAATGAATACTCCTGACTACCTTCTACACATATCCTTTTCCGTGCTTATAAATAAAATTTACACCCTATCATCTTTCCAACTCTGACCTAATTAATCATTCTCTCCCATCTCTAATTTTCTTTACAATGTTTTCATGGTACTTATTGCATTCCAAATTTCCAACCAACCAGCCCAACATTGGGCTTTTCATAGAAGTTTGGAGATAATAGAACGTTTGAACTTGTAATTAGGTTGGCCTCTTTTAGATTGGAAACTTAAATCCCACTGATTTACTAGGTAATTGGATCTTTGTTTTGTATAAGTTTTAACTTGAACAGTTAAATCCCTATACATTTTGTAGATACCTACTAGATTATTTGCAGTAATGATAACTCATATGAACCTTTCTAATTTGAAGAGAGGATACTACCATCTATACATTTGGCAATGTAAATGTTAATGGCTGTTGCTCTGTTATTAATTTGAATGTTGCTTTAACAAGGCATGTGTTCAAAGGATTGAAGGCGATGATTCTGGGCACAAGCATTGCACTGGACAATATTTTGATTATTGGCAGTGTGTTGATAAATGCGTAAGTCTCCATATGTATCCTTTCCTAATCACTCCCTTTATAGTTGTAGGCTTGTATCAAATCATTCTGTCATTAATTTTATTGCTGATACCATCAATGTTATTGTTCAAACTACCCGTTCCTGGTACTAAAACATTTCGATCTTATAGGTTGCACCTAAGCTATTGGAGACGCTCAAGTGATTGGAGAGGGGGATTATGGGAATAATCATGTATCATCTTGCACTATTGTTTTGGAATCCACTTTTGAGTCTCTGAAACTGTTTATCTTGAGTTATATGGGGATAGTTGTACTCCAGTTCCCGCAACATAGTTTGTTGGAATTCAGTTACAGTAATAAAAGAGTCTACTGGAATGAGATTTGATCATCATACAGTTGTCTCTTCAGTGTTTATGATTCTTGTTTATAGACCCGGTGTTTTAAAGATCCCTGATTTATTGAAATATCTCTAATTAATCCTTAAAAAAATATCCTACTGATTAATCGATTACAACTGAAAATCCCCGACTTATCGAAAAAATCTTTGATAAATTTTCCAAATCCTGAATCGGTAGGTCAACCAATTAGTTCCTATTCCTCTTTTTCCAATCATATGTAGCTAGTAATATCGGCCAAGTTTTAATACCTGTGGTGTTTATAATCCAAGTAAAGAAAGCGGATAAGTATTTTGAATTCCTATTATTGCATCTGCACCTGCCACCTAAAAGATTCATTGTACTCCCTCCGTCCCCTTTTACATGTCCATTTTGCTTTTCAAGGAGTCAAATTGACCAATTTTTGACTAAACATTACAAATTATCTACTCATCATCCTTAAAATCTGAAAGTTGCATATTAAAATAGACTAAATATACTTTCTAGTGATATAATTTTTATTATTTTTCTCAATTATCTGATATATGTAAAGTTCAGTCAAAATATAGTCAATTTGACTGGTCAAAAGTCAAAATGGACATGTAAAAGGGGACGGAGGGAGTATATGGTAAACCTCTACTAATGTCACAGTAATAAAATGGCACTGATTTCTCATAATATGTTGATAAAATATCTTTTATAAAAAGACCAAGATCTGAAAATTCATGCTAATTGTAAATTAAATCGATGTCACTGATTTCTCTCACAAAAAAGTCACCGAGTCCTCATATTATATTGATAAAGCATCTTTAGTCAAAAAAACGAGATCTGAACATTAATTGTATATGATTCTTACATCTGTAATGTAATCAAGTCTGTAAAAATTAATCACTTGCCCTTTTTAAACTCACCAGAAACAATATACTTAAGTTGTGTCTTTATCAACGTTGTTAAAAAATACTCCATGATTCGACCTTGATGATTGTGCATAGTTGTGGTTTTTAAATTTTTGTCAAGTTCATCCACTACTTATCAAGTTGAGCTAGTAATTTACAGTGTTATCTGTTACAAGAAATTTTGCAATTTTCAACATGGCCAAGAAAGACAGCTTCGATATCAAGGAAGTTCATCTGAAACTGCTTGATGATCTTGTCAATGTCAATTCTCTGTTGACTATAGCTGTGTTCGTCGGCTTATCCATGGCTACCCCGGGTATAAAGAGCCTTGATCCAAGAGAAGAGTGTCACTCTGGAGCAGGGGAGGCAAAAATGCTGATTTTGTATGAAGTTATCGCGTTTTCTTGCTTCCTGTTGTCCAGCATTAGTGCCAAGGTACTTAAACTTCATCTGTACCTCGACGGGGCACGTTATAACTTCATAACTCGCAATTTTGATTTGAAAGATTTTATGTTGGTATTGTCTGCATGCGCCTCTGTTGCTGGGATAGTGTCGCTGTCTCTGTCGATTGTGAACATAATTCAGATTCGAATTGGATTGTTGTCGTGCGGGTGTAAAGAATCTAGGATTGGTGTGCTGTGTCTCGGTGTGCTTGTTGGCTTTGCTTTGGTTATCTATGTAGTGTCGATGGCTATAGCTATTTTCGCTTCCTTCAAAAGTGATGTTGCTGGGTCTGAAACTGATGAGAAGAAGAATACTGACAGCTCTGGTGGGAATCCAACTGTTTATGCTCCACTTCAGTCTGCAGGAGGTTCCGGGGGAGGCCTCCAACTATAACATGTCAGAGATCGATGATTAAGGGTAAATGCTATTTATCACTCGATTAGAAGATTAGTACCTAGAGATAATTTTTGGGATACCTAGCATTTTTAGTTTACGATAATCAGATAACTTTTGGGATGCCTCGCATTTTTTGTCTACGATAACCAGGTTTAGTTATCAACATTGAACAGGATTCTGGTGTCATGCAGACATGAGAACATATATCTTTCCCCCCACAGTTTCTGTATTTTCTTTGGCTTGCAGCTTAATGACTCGAGTGGATGTCACTTGTAACAATAATGCTACTCTGATTTACATCTTTCAGAATTAGTTCCATCATTTTAATGCTTTTCAGCTTTTACATAAATTTTTGATACACATAGGGACAAAGTCACACACTCTTAATTGGGAGGAAAAAACAACTGAGAATGAGTCAAGTTTTATCAATAATATCAAACTAGCGTAACAACCCGTGCAAGGCACGGGTTACTTTCTAGAATAGTTAATTAAACTCGTAAAGATAAAAATTACAAATCGCCATCACAACTCAATTGTACTCTTATGACCCATGAAAAAAATTTAACGCACACATTTCTTTTTTGGTTTTTATTATATAATCTAAACGGTTGTATACGTAATATAAAATTCATATTACAGAAGTACAATGATATTTAAGAAAAAATGGTTGTCTGCATTTTGCCAATAACATCCACAGCTCTCTCTTCTTTTAGTTTAAAATCCATCACTAACAAATCTCTGTGCCGATAATCTTCACCTTTCCCATCTTCTTCCACTTCGTCGAAGAAGGCTTCCCTTCTCTTACTGTTATGCGCATGCACTAATATGAAAACATTCTTAATAATATCCATTTTTAAAAATGCTATATACTAAATGATTCGGGAGTGATACCTGACTCCTAATGTTAGAGAAAACTTTGAACACATGAAATATTTCAAGTCCATAAATATAGAAGTCAATGCACAAATACTTCCAAAACAACCTACTTAATTAATCCAGTAGTTCTGGTGTGGCTCTGGTAATTTAAACATAGAGTTAAACTTGAGGGTGCATGTATGCATCCATGATACGAGTCAAAATAATAGGATGCTTTAATTCTTACATGAAACATATAAAATATGTAATTTGATATCATATTTGGGAAATCAACACATATATTTGATCGTGCTCTCAAAAATTTTTAACTTCAATATTCCTATACATGTATTAATACATATTCAGAAGCGTTATCTTATGCTACTATAATATGACCATAGTCATGTCATTCTAACATGTCCAGATGAGGCCAATTATTTTTTTGTTAAACATCAGACAAAGATAGGGTATCAAAACATATGTTTAAAAAATTCCTGTTCAAGATGTCTCAAAAATCAATAGAACATTCACTACCTACTTAGTAATCATACTCTTGATGCAATTTAGACTAAAATCTTGCCAGATAATTGTGCATAAAATCTCAAAAGAGCCTCTCCATAAAATTTATTAACTGAAGTCAAAGACATTATAGCTTTTGCCAAAATGCCTACTTGAATTACTTCGTCACAAATGCTCATGTCCAAAACATCAGCAATGAAACCAGCACCAATTCCGACCAGCCAATACATCCATCAAAGTTGTTTTACCAATAGTCCAGCACCACTAACACCCATTAGAGCATGCAGTTAGAACCCCTGACCTGAAAACTCTACTCATGCCCTTGAGAAGTAATAGTTTATCATCAGAAACACCTTGCGCTTTCATTTCCTACAGCTACAAGGGTTCTTAGATTAATTTAATCTAATGGCCCTCTAGAAGGCATCACGCTCAATCACAATACACCCTCTCATACATAATTCCCTACTTTTCTAATTTAATTTTTCCATCAATAGGTGAATATATTTTTTTAAATCTAACTTCACTGAAATTTTTCTCTATCTCTTCTGACAATCATTTTACATATAATATATGCTATATTTCGATCCAATTTAGGAAAATTTATATTTTAGTTTTCAATTTTTATTTTAAGGAGATTTCTAGTGAAGTAAAACCCTATCTGTACTAAATTATTAAAGCTAAAACATAAAATTTAATTGGTACGGAAATTTATTGTGGAACTTGTTATAGAGAATAAATTTCTTACCTTTCACTTGATTTGCATCAAACATGCCAGTTCACATGGGCGCTGGGTCCTCCGCTAGAAGCACCTGCATGTTGGGAAAAAGTAAATTGTTTAGGAACAGAAGGGGCAAATTCTGGTCGACCATGATGATAAGTAGAGATGATAATAACGAAATTGGAGCAATGATAACATTAAACGGAATCCAGGAACCTATTTCTTGTATATTCGTCTCTAGCAACAAATGAAGAGCCAAAAGATATTTGGATGATCGTCATAGAAATAGATAAAAAAAAAAATAATTCGAAATTAGGTCTCATAAACAGAGCAAGTTTATTAAAAATGTATTACGAAACCAATGTAGCAACAATTTTAATCCATTTACTTTAATTTTAAAGCATACCTTTCAGGAGAACTCACCAAACTTACAATACGTGAGAACTATTTTCTCCTGCAATCTGCCTTATGGCGAACTGAATGATATAAGGATATATGATTTGACTCTCTAGTTGCAGTGGCTTTTTAACGAATTTTGAAGAGCACTGCAGACCCTTCCACAAGTCTAGTGTACCCCAGGGAAGGATTCGTATATCACAAAAACTAACAAAGAAGGACTTGGTTAAATAATACTATGCAAAATAAATAGCTCACACACCGAATTTCCTCTAGTAGATAATAGTATCTATCTGAACTTCTTGTCCATTAATCTTTGTAACTTGTCCATCGATCCAAGCTATTTCTGGATCTTCAATCCAAACATAAGAACCGACAATGATATTTTCTGTCGTAGCCTGTAATATTCGTATCTCCATTAGGATTAAAAAAAAGAAGAAGCATGGACATGTCCCTGATGGTACCACAAACATTGGCACTGAGTGGGAAACGGGAACAATAAAAGAGATCACCACTGATCCATTTTCTTCTTTGATTCGATAAACATCGCAGCTATAACTTTGTAGCAATCTTCTTGCTTGCAACATTCCGTAATAGCTCCAAGGCACCTTACCGAAGCCTGCAAACTCAAGTCTTTGAATCCATCTATCTAGCTTTTCATGTTCTTCCTTTCTTCCACGACCTTCTCATGCTATAATGTTTTTAATTTCTTCTCCAAAAAGAAACTTTTCTAGCGTTGATCTCTCTATTTATGTCCTCGGAAGTGTAGATTCCAAACAGTCAAATAATGCAGCATAAAAGTACAGAGATTCCGACAGCCTCTCCATAAGATTTGACCCATTATGATTGGAATCTTGCTCTGATACAACCATGATCTTGGGCGACAACACCCACAAAGCATTGAGAAAACATCTAATTGAACTGCTGCAGTTGAAGTCTGTAAAAAAACTTAAGTGATCTAAATAGAATGGTATATATAAGTACGTTGCAGTGACTATATCATAAAGGGAGGTGTACACATGACGACCTGCAAACAATTTCAGAACCTACAAAAATTAGTCTTCTTTAAAAATAAGTTTTGACGTATATGATGAGTTCTTGTATTTTCAGAAATGTCCATGTCAGGATTAAAAAAGACTATTCAAATCGGACTGGGCATATATGAAAAGTAAATTAATATTAAAACCAGAACCAAATTTGAACGATGCATGTATTTGGTGATATCCTTGTCTTCTCTAATTTTTCATTAGTTCCTGAGTATCATGCAACAGTTGTATGATGCAGTCAAGGTGAGGGCGATTTATGCTCGGACAACTCTCTCAAATGTCATAAATAATGACCGAAAAACCTGTTGATGCCATTGAATGTTGATACCTTGGTGCTCGCCACCGGGCACATCACCATCATCACACCCGGCGTCGCCCATATGCGCAGCAGTTCCGCTAGGGAACTGTCATTTTGGAAAGAAGTTATTTATTCAGCAACAAAGATTTCATGGGAAGCCATTAATGAATAAAGCTTTATTATAAAAGGAACAACTGGCTGCATTGATTCTTACCTACTTTGATTGCAGGATACACACTTTTGTTAATCCCGTTTCTCAGCTTACTTGTGGTATAACTCTTTTTCTCGGACACACTACAAAAAAAAAACATCTAAATTCAAATTCTTAGCATTCTAGGATATACACCCATTTGCAAAAAATATAGCATAAAAGGAAGACAAAACACAATCTACGACACCACAAGCGGATAGAGTAGATATACCTTCAGACATGCTAGCGCCCAGCAGATTAATAACATCCTGGCCTGCTCCAGTTCGTGATCCTGTAGGGACTGAAAGATAGAATTTTAAGTACAATGTCATTAAATTGCAGCCATGAGTGCTTAGATTAAAACAAATGACGGACTTAAGACAACAGGATAGAAGAGAAACTCAGCAATCACATAAATTTGCACGCTCGCCACACATACAAAATAAATTATAGGATGTCAGAGACCAGGATGATCTAGGTTTTATGTGTTTAAGATCAACCAAGCCCACAAACCACATATCAAATGGATCAAAAAATTTAAACAAAAGGATTGCATAACCATGGAAATGCACTCTGCACAAATAAAACAGATCACCACTTTCTCAAGCCCCTATTTTGCATCACTGCAGCATTTGACATCCTTAAATATTTGAATATTCTGCACCAATACAAAGTAATTAGATTAAACAATACAATTAATTACAGAGGATCTATATCTAGAGCTGGCTTAAAAACCTAATCTTAGAACCACAGGAGACGGATCATATGTTTTACGTCAACCATGAAGTGTTACTCACTGAACTCACCTTTTGATTGACAGTTCAAGTTTTAATGCTGATGTGCTCATCCACTTGCCACTGGTTGCAGTGTTTTGGGAAAACTTCTGAAAAACAAATTCACACACTCCTATGGGTTAAAGATGAGTCGATTATGTATAGTGTACTGGAGCTTGACGACATGATACTTTGACAACTAACAAAATATAGATCACAATTCACAATTAGTAAAAAGAGAACAAATACAAGTGCATAAATAAACTCGATCAAAGCCAACTATTTATGTTTTACTTATGTTTCTCCCCTTTACCTCTATATTCCCATGTCCATATATAATCAAAGCAGCAAGAATACGTAAGAATCCTGGTTGGGGGATAAAATCGAACAGGAGGGTTTGTTAATATCTAATCGTCCAGTTCTTTGGATGAGATTGTGTAACTGGCCATGAAATTGGGTAGTTGATTAGGCTAGCAGTGAAACTAATGTTTCATTAATCAAGCGTTTAGCATTACCCGGATAGTCGAGAAGCATGGCACTTTTGTAATAATTGGATTGGATATACAGGAGTAAACTGGTAATTTCACTCATATTTATTTGCCTCTTTTTGCCCTTGGTTGGCATATACTCCCTCCGTCCCCTTTTACATGTCCCCGTTTGATTTTGACCAGTCAAATTGACTATATTTTGACTGAAATTTTACATATATCATATAATTCAAAAAATAATAAAAATTATATCATTAGAAAGTATATTTAGTGTATTTTAATATGCAACTTTCAGATTTCAAAAATAATGAAGAGATAATTTGTAATGTTTAGTCAAAATTTGGTCAATTTGACTGGTCAAAAGTCAAATGGAGACATGTAAAAGGGGACGGAGGGAGTAATATATAGAAGTAAGATTTTGTAAATAATTGCCTGTCTCAAATTATGCTGGTTCTTTTAGTCGGATTTTTAAAAACTTGAATCGGACATCACTAGAATATTTCTTTTAACCATTGGGCTAGTACTAAGATGATACTAAGCATTTGTTTATTTGAATTTTCTCATTTTAAACAAATTGGCTTGTGATATTGTTTCAACCATGTACATCTGTACATGCCGGTTAAATTGCATTTTCATCACATTCAACTTGTAAACAGGTTATCAAACTCAAAAATTTATAAATACATCATTCAGTCCATTAAATTTAAACAATCACTCAATATAAAAAATCACACCCGTTAACTTGTGTGTTTAACGAAATCTATTAAGTATTGTTTTGTGAACTCCACCTTGTTTCGCACTTAAAAATTGATGTGTTAAATTAAAGAACAACCAGTAAAAAATTATTTTAACTTATATCAACTTACAAATGATTCATCAAACTCAAGAAATATACATAATTAAGTAATTAAGCACAATATTTATTTCACAACATTATCTAAATTAAACATATTATTTAAGCCTTTAAAAAAAAATATTATTTAGGTATAAAATCATTGTCTTAAATTTCAATGTTGATAAACCAGTGATTTTTGGTTAAATATACATATACTTTTTAGTAATTATATTATTAGCTTATGCAAATTAATATTAGTAACTTTTTATTTGATTAATTATTAAAAAATTACACATCAATTTATAGAAAGTTTCTTTCAGTTATTAATTAAAATATGTATTTTAACAAAAAATATAAGTTATATATATATATAGTCATGCTCTAGTAAGAACCAATCTTATAATGAGATATGAGATCTAATCTCAACCACTCATTTAAATACATTATATTCATCTCTCACTATTCATTTAATATTTTAATATTTCACCATCTTCTAATTCAACTACCTATCACCTTCAACCACCGCTGACCACCACCACCAGCTCCGGCGACCACCAGAAAATCACCGCCGGCAAACATAAAATCACGAACGAAAAACATAAAATCATCACCAGAAAACTAAAAATCACCGACAGAAAACCAAAAATCAACGCCAGAAAATTAAAATCACCACATCATCACCATCTACAACCCACCACCACTACCCCGAAATCCGAAAAATCACCAAATACAAAATAAAATCACCTTCGCAAAATGAAAAACACCACTAAACAACGAAGGGAAGGAATATGGCAGCGATGTGAAAGAGAAGGGCGGGGGATTGACCCCGGTGGTGAAGCAGCGGGACGCCGCCGCGTAAAGGAAAAAAAGCCATGGAGGCGGCGGTGTTCAGACCTGTGGAGGCGGTGGGGCCGACCTGGGGGTTGCGGTGTCGTCGGCGGTGACAACCGCACCACGACACCGGCAACAGCACCAAAGAAAGAGGGAGGAGGAAGAAAAGATTGCAGCGGCTAGAGGTGGAGAGAGAGATGAGCAGGTGGTGAGCCGCCGCGGTGCTGCGACGGAGTCACGATGTGGGGGAGTGAGAGCAGATCTGGGCGGCTGTGCGTGATGGTGGTGTTGGGTGGGTGGTGGGAGGTGAATGAAAAACATCTGGGTGGCTGTGCGTGATGGTGGCGGGTGGTGGTGTTGGTAGGTGGTGGGTGGGTGGTGAATGAAAGAGATGAATAATAAAATAAGAGAAATGTGTGGTTGTGATTTAATTTAGGGATAAAAATATGGGGCTGAGATTAGATCTCATATCTCACAATATTTGGGGTTCTCATTTGAGCACTTGCCTATATATTTATTTATTAATTTAATTATAACATGTTTGAATTAAATGATCTAAATACCGATTGTCGCTCAAGTTAAGTTCAAGATGTTTTCGACATTAATAAGTTGCATTAGTAAGTTGCATTGTATTTCACATCATGATTAAGTTCAAGATGTTTGAGATATTAATGAGTCGTATAGTATTTCATGTCAACGATTTGTGACGGTAGCTTTTAAACTGATTTTCTCAAGTTTTGGTTCATGCAAAGATGGGGACAGAGTTGGCAAGGAATGGATAGCTGCATTTACCGTGCAAGATATCATACATTGCGTTGTTCGTTGTAGATGAATCGTACAAGAGAGAACTTGGCAAAGCAAAACAAATAAACTCATGCTCAACGCTCAGCGTCCAACCCCAAGGCCCCAACTACCTCTGCCAGTCTATCTCAAATCTCAAATATATGCTTAAAAGAACGTGAATTGTTGGAGTAGAAGTGAGAAGTAAATAAGTTAATAAAATATTAGGAAAAGAAGTAGAAGTTGTGAGATAGAACCTAATGCTTCTAGTTATTTACACAAACGGATCAAGAAGCAGAAGTAAGAAACAACTTTTACTTATGCGAAACAAACAGCCCCTGAATGTATAAAATTAGAATAAAAGGTTATAGGACACTATAGACAGAAATAAGAATAAAAAAACAATATTTAAGACAAATTTTCAAAAAATATTGATATAAAGTTATTATATCAAAAATGTAAATAAATTATAATCAATAATTAACTGACTAGAATCTTCCATTAATCACAATTGAGTTAGAGAACACTCCTTCCCCAACCTTGAACACATTTATCACGCAAGTATTTCATCTAGCTATGTTCTCGTAGAAAACACTATAACCGTGCTTGCTACAAATTAACAGATCCGCTAAGACCAGCACATACCTCGTATATACCTACTAAAACCTACACTAAATTTGGATATTCGTGTAAAGAAATTATTATAATAATTTTTAAAAATAAATCATATATCGTTGATTAATTATAGTTGAAGTATTGTTTTTGATAAAATTAACTTAACATTTATAACTTTGATTGTGGAAAATTAAACAGTATTTAGAAAAGCTAAAAAGTTAAAAATAAAGATGAAGAATTGAAGATGCTGAATTTTGGGAGCATATAAAAGAAAAACAAAAAATAAAAAGGTAAAAAGTTAAAAAAATGAAGATGCTGAATATTGGGAGCATATAAAAGACAAACAAACAGCAGGGTATATAGATACAAGGCAGCAGCGAAATTAGTAATTGTATTGGGGATCCACATCTATAACTTGTTGCGAATCACTCTTGCAAGGTAAGAAATACAAATTGAAATCACGAACTACATTGCAATGAGTAATGAAATGAAATTGAGAGTCGTGATTTGAATCAGGTATGGGAAGCTTGGGGGCGATTCTGAAGCATCCAGATGATTTTTATCCGCTGTTGAAGCTTAAATATGCGGCCAAGCACGCCGAGAAACAGATCCCGCCTCAGCCGCACTGGGCGTTCTGTTACTCCATGCTTCATAAGGTTTCCAGAAGCTTCGGTCTCGTTATTCAACAGCTCGGCCCTCAGCTTCGTGACGCTGTAACTCTCTCTCTCTCTCTCTCTCTCTCTCTCTCTCTCTCTCTCTCTCTCTCCCCCTCTCCCTCTCCCTCCCTCCCTCTCCCTCCCTCCCTCCCTCTCTCTCTCTCTCGCTCTCTCTCTCTCTCTCTCTCTCTCTCTCTCTCTCTCTCTCTCTCTCCTTCCCTCCCTCTCCCTCTCCCTCTCCCTCTCATCAATTTCTATAACTTGTTATTTTTACCAATTTCTGCATATTTCCATTACATTGCCTTCAAATTAGATTAAGGACTATTGGTTAGTGTATATATGTGTGTGTAGCCAGCCACTTATATATGTAGATTAATATCCAGTTTCAGCTTACTTGTGTTCTGATGAAGCTCGTTCCGTTTTTTTTAGTTTAAATCGCATAGTGCACTTTGGTGTCCTTTTTATTGCATTTATCGTTGCATAATACTGGTATAGCGGTATATAAGTAATTGATTGAGGCTGTCAAAACTTATTTGTATTTGTAGCTCATGTTGTGCTTTGAGCGTTTCTTGGATTAGGTAATATAGCTTCTAGTGGATTCTATATTTGTCATTTATTTTGACAGATGTATCATATAATTTGTCTGTACATGCATGTTTTTTTTTTTATTATATACTCATTCGTTCACGATCTGATTTCCTTTTTTTTTTTTTGGGATAAGTTATTTACAATGTACTTTGCTACTTCTACAGATGTTGTATATGTAAAAGGTAAAAGGAATATTTACGTTATCTTCTCTTTGGAAAATAGGAAACAGAAAACATCATCTGATTTATTTTGGAACTCAGACTGTTGGTCTTGTTATGGTGAATATTGTGGTCACCATTATATAGATAGTGAACCAAGGATAGAGAGAAAAATTCCTGGTGAACTTTTTGATTTGTTAGTTTGACTCCATTTATGATAATATATACCAATTAGCTATATTAGAGTATATTCTTCATGGACACTGGTAGCTTTTTCACATATAGATATTGGATTAAGATCATACACATGTTCATGGACCCATAGGTGTACTTGTATGCACAGGCAAGTAAGTAATCAAAGTCTAAGCTTTCTTTTGGCCCTTTCTTATGAGTAAATTCCTTCGTATATATGTCTGCATCATATTTACAAGTTTGTATATCCGTACTACAAACATCGGTTTACTTATTATATATATGTTTTAATTTATGCAGGTGTGCATTTTTTACTTGGTACTTCGAGCTCTTGACACTGTCGGTATGATATGTTCTGTTAACCTTGTGGATATCTTTTTTCCTGTTTGCACCATTCATGTTGATGTGCATAATTATGTTTGCTAATTCGGTTAAATCAATTTCCTTGTACTTCTTTTGGTTCTTTATTTCTATATGTTTGTGCTCTTTTCCTTTTGCGTTTCTTTTTATTCAACATTGTGAAGTTAGATCCATTGACATAGTTTTATGTCACGTGCTGAAAGGGTTGCATTTGTATATAGTTTGGATTTAATAGACAGCCTTATGCAGTTACATTCTTTTCCCCTTTTACAGAGGATGACACGAGCATATCCACAGAGGTTAAAGTGCCAATCCTGATAGATTTTCATCGCCATGTATATGATAATGATTGGCATTTTTCTTGTAAGTATTCTTCTCCTACTTCAAATTTTTTTGACACGTGTCACCATTCCCTATACTGTATTGATATAGCCCCTAATCCACCTAAAGTGGTCTTCATGTGATAGTTTAGGACCCAACAATTTTGTTTAAAAAATGAGTGTTTTCAATTCCTGTTCATCGCGATGCCAAACGGATGCAAATGTTATTTTAATTGCATTTCATTCCATTGTGAGATGTACTACTTTTAGGGTGAAGTTTTAACAACGCTTTATCTGGACTTGAATTTTTTTTTTTTTGTCGTCAAAATTAACTATTGTAACACTGGACTTTTGATTTGATTCTTCACTTAGCTAGAAGGGTGTGGGTGTAAACTTCGTCACCCTTGTACAGAAGGCACTTGATTATATGTTGTCAGGATTTGATGATCTTGACTGAGTTCTATATGTGTTTTTGTACTTTTCTGTATATACTGATGCAAAACTAAGCAGAAACAACAGAGTAGCAGAGAGATAAAGGAGAATTAGAGGCAAAGTAAAGAATTATAACAGAAATGTAGAGTTTAGACAGAGAGGAGATAGAAACTTGCCGGAGAAGATATCAATTTAGAGAGAGATAGATAGTTAGAGACTAGAGAGAGAGAGAGTGTGTTGGAAAAGACTCCATTATCATATTTTAATTCATAATTTGAAAATACAGACTCACACATGTATTTATAGACCATAAATGAAAGAATCCTTGCTTACTTGCTAACACTTCCCTGGACTCTAACTAGTAATAATACTGTACTGCACCACTTCTGTTCCTAAGTCATAACACATATGTGATACCTAAATTTAATCCTCTTGCTAATCTGGCTTGTTAATTCATGTAAAGGTGGTACGAAGGAATACAAAGTTCTCATGGACGAGTTCCATCATGTTTCTAATGCGTTTCTGGAGCTAGCAAAAGGGTACATTTTAACTCAGAAAATTTATCTCCTCTAAATTGTGAAGAACTGGTTGTGGGTAGGTTTTGTCTCAATTTGTCGTGAAAAGTTTTATCAGGATCTTGATAATTGTTGTTTCAGTGACTAGACTCAGTGGATGATTATTGCATACTAGAAGCTGGTTATGTTACTTAGATTGACAGTATCATCAAGATATCTCCTAAGCAGATGCTGGATGATTCACAAATTAGTATCTAATAGATATCTAATAGACGCAGGCATATATCTGGAGCTTTACAATAGCAATTTTATGTTTCAAAAATATGTATATGTATTTTAAAAAATTCTGCCTTCGATAAGTTTTATGCATTAGAAATGCAAACTAATAAGATCTAGCCTCAATGCTCCCAATTTTCTGTTTTTTATTGATCAAGCTCAGAATTGGCCTTCAGACTGTGCAGTGAGGCTAATTGTCTGGGCTCTTAGGTTTTGAAAGGCCCACTGCTCTTATAAAAATGTTGTATTATTTAAGAAAAAATGTTAATCATATATTACATGATTAAAGATGTAATGAACATATTTTTGAAGGGTCTGTTGTTTTCATAATACTTACTATTTGTTTTTTCATTTTTCATTTTAATTATTTTGGCTCATACTTTTGGGTGATTAATCTTTTAGAATTTGATAGGTAAAGAAAGTATTTAAACACCACAAGGGTCTCAAATTTTTCTGCCCCTTAGGTGTCCAAATGGTGACCGACCCTGATCCCAAATCAAAGCTTGGACTAATATGGCCATGCCCCTGCTTTTCCAGATTAATACTTTGTTCATCCTAAAATTAGTGATATAAAAGTTGTTCATTCACTTGTCATCTAGTAGCACTGTGCCTCGCTTCCTTTTGAAGTTGTGTTCATTTTAGTTTTTTCCATTACCGGCTCAAAATGCTAGAAACCGTCTTAGACAGCATATAGATATTAGCATACCTTTTGTTTTTGTGACATGAAGATTAAGCAAACATCAAAAGTTTATAGCATTTTCTAAAATCTTAAAATTTGACCCAATCAGTTTGACTTTCTATTTGGCCCAAGTGACACAAGTCCTTTCTGTGAATGTATTCACCTATCGCTACTAAATATTCTTCTAGAATAGTTTTCCACCACCTCAACATCTTTATATTCAGATTCTGAACATCTGATAGGGTGACTGTTTTTATCTGAATTATAATTGTGGTACTATTATTCTACAGTTACCAGGAGGCAATAGAAGATATCACCATGCGAATGGGTGCAGGAATGGCAAAATTCATATGTAAGGAGGTAAGTAATGGATATCATGAAAGATAAAGAATCTGCACCATCTGTTTCTGTTCTTGATAATTATAGTGTTATAAATGATGTGCTTTCAAGCTAATCCACTTTTAAATTTAAAAAGAAAAGTACAAGGAATAATTTGAAAAAAAATTAATAAAGGATTTTTGGGCTTCCCTATGCGAACCCTTTCAATTATATTTGTGTGCATGTATTATCTCAAGTGACACGGATTTATGTGTTGATATCAAATTATACCGTCTTGAAGCTACATATAAGTTGTTAAATAGTTATAATACATTGGTAAATTTATGCTATATGTGCCACTTATAATTCCTTGTAATACAGGTAGAATCAATCGATGATTATGATGAATATTGTCATTATGTAGCCGGACTTGTTGGATTAGGGTTGTCAAAGCTATTCCATGCTTCAGGGGCAGAAGATCTGGCTACAGATGCTTTATCCAATTCAATGGGTTTATTTCTCCAGGTATTCATTTTGACATTGTAGGACTATATAAAATGGTGATTAAAATTGACTCATTGTTCGAAATAATGTTTTTCCATGTGTATTTAATAATTGCAGAAGACAAACATTATTCGAGATTATTTGGAGGACATTAATGAAATACCAAAGTCACGCATGTTTTGGCCTCGCGAGATCTGGAGTAAATATGTTGATAAACTCGAGGTATATCCCTTTCGGTCACTAGATATAAAAATCTAGTTTCAATACTCTCTTTTCTTGTCTAACCATCAAAGATATGATAACCATATTACTGGAGAACTAGCTAACTAAAAATTTATAATAGTGCCTGTTTATGAATTAATTTTCTAAATTTGGGGCGATTATATAATTCAGGAATTAAAAGATGAGAAGAACTCAATAGTGGCGGTGCGGTGCCTAAATGAAATGGTCGCAAATGCTCTGATACACGCAGAAGACTGTCTAAAGTACATGTCTGATTTGCGAGATCCTGCCATCTTCCGGTTCTGTGCAATTCCACAGGTACATTATCACAAGGAACTTCACATATCTTATAAAATAAACCGACTTGAGTGTTTTTGTGGTATAAGAATACTCAGCTTGTTTAAACTTTTGCAGTTTCTAAATCCAAGCCCCTAAAGTTCAAAACATGAACTTTTTACTTCTTATTCTTTTCGAGAGATTCGTCTTTTTTCCTTTTTTGTTTTATCCTCATCTCTTTATCTTGCCACAGATTCTCGAAATTGTATTATATGCAATGTTATGTTTGACCATATGTAGTCAAAGCCCCTAAAGTTCAAAACATGAACTTTTTACTTCTTATTCTTTTCGAGAGATTCGTCTTTTTTCCTTTTTTGTTTTATCCTCATCTCTTTATCTTGCCACAGATTCTCGAAATTGTAGTATATGCAATGTTATGTTTGACCATATGTAGTAAATTCTAGTGGATCCATCTAGTTCGACAACCAACAAAACCATGTTTTGTTATTTCTTTTTAGGATATACCATTGAGTTGGTAGGTGTTAGCAGAGCACTGTTTTCTGCATAAGCCTTCATTTTCATGTTATTCATGTCTCTCCAAAATTTTGCTTCTTATTTTAAAAAATTTCAGATTATGGCAATTGGAACACTTTCTTTATGTTACAACAACATTCAAGTCTTCAGAGGGGTGGTGAAAATGAGACGTGGTAAGTATTAACTTTGAATTGTACTCGCCATATCATATTAGAAAATGTAGTTCATCTCTTTATAATGACTTTTAATGTCTTTTCTATTGTTTTGTTCTTGATAATTGAATATGATTGGTGTTGTTCTAGAATACCAAGTCTACCAGGCTTCTTTATAACTACCAAAGGTAAAGAGAAATGAAGATGTTTACTAATCTTCAAAATGTCCATCTATTTCGTAGCATAAATCATAATTCCTACATGAAGAAGACTTTATCTTTGATCTTCGGTAAAAAGTTGATTTCTACAAACACTACACCCATTGAACATGGGCAAAATGCCTTATAAGTTGAAACCATATTTAAGGAACAATGAGATACTGTCCACCAATACCAAAAATTTCAATGGCTAGCTTTAATGCTTAATCAAGACCTCGCCTTAACTATCAATTAAGTAATATGTTTAGCAATTCTACTTTATTTAATATTTGGGTTCTTGCTTAACTAGAGTATGACATTTTTTCACTAGGAATCTGTCAGGAACTTAGTATTTTTCTGTTTTTGTGATTGTTCTATGAGTTTGGCAGTATACCAAGCAGAGGAACAAGACAATATAGCTAGTTTAAGGCTAGAGATAGGTAGATATTGAGAGATTCAACAGCATAAAAGCTAATGAGATGAAAAAACTATAGAGAGAATTCTGTTATAGAGAGAGACAGGATAGAAAACCTAGAGAGAGAAAGACGGGTGGAAATGCATTCTATATTCTGATATTCAAATTTAACATAACAGAATTACAACTAGCTGATAGCTATTTGGAACTAGTCTGTTGCTGCAGTGCAGTAAAAGACTATAGTACACTTGCTAATACACCCCTTTATAAATACTGCTACTATCACTGACATACCACTCTATACTTGTGTAGAGACTAACCTCCTGACAGAATCACTTATTGAGATGCATTTATATAGATTCTGAAGCACATTTGTTGTTTACAATACCATCACATATTGTTGCTAACAATAGCATTCGTTTCCCTTTTTCCGTAAGTAGTATTTGCCGTACTAAAGCCGCAAACAACTTTCACCATATGTTGTGTAGCCATATAGATGCACATGAAATATTTTAACAAGATAATACCAAAGCTGGAAACAACTTTCACCGTGTGTTATGTAGCCATGTAGATGCACATGAAATATTTGAATAAGATAAGAATGTTGTGACGTCCATTAGCTGTTTTCTGGTGTATTTTTTGACCTTACTGGTTATAAAAAGCTTATGTATATTTTGCTTGATTTATATAATATATATGAATTATGGTTTTTGTTTTCTAGGTCTCACTGCCAAAGTTATTGACCGAACAAAAACAATGTCCGATGTATATGGTGCCTTCTTTGATTTTTCATGTTTGCTGAAGTCTAAGGTATGTTATCATTAATCTAGATAGTTACAACGCAATGCATCTACAGTGATGTTCTACAACATGTAACTGTGTATGATATGTTTATTCATGCTAATTAACCATTCCATCTAAAACCTTAAGGTGTTAGAGGAAGCCACTACATGATCCTATATTATCAAACATTCAACAGTCCCTCAATCATATGATTGAACTGGACAAACAGCAAACAGAACCAATAGATAAGCAACTGATTAAATAAACAGATGGGGGTGGAGGGACTTGACCGGTTGAACCCGAGACCCTCCAAAATCAAGCTCTAATACCATGTTAAATAGCTTTCGTTACTTAAAAACAATTCATAACTGAAACTCAAAATAGAGTAGTATAATGTACTCCCTCCGTCCCAGCCAATTCTTTACGTTTGGTTTGGGCACGGAGGTTAAGAAATATGTATAAAGTAGTGGAAAAGAGGAAGAAAAGTGGGCGAAGTGGTGGGACCCATCAATTTTTAATGAATAAAAGAGAGATAGTGGAGTAAAAGTAGTGTGAAAAGGGAGTAAAAGTAGTGTGAAAAGGGAGGAAAAGTTGGGAAGTGGTGGGACCCATTGACTATATTTGGTAAGTTTTGGAATGTAAAGAATTGGATAGGACATCCCAAAAAGGAAACTGTAAAAAACCTGGTGGGACGGAGGGAGTATAACATCATCAACATGGTTTTGACATATTTGCTCCAGAAGCTATAATTTCAGGTTATTCACTGTGCACCATAGAACTAGCAAAACCTTTTCCTAACTGTTTAAAATAATGTGGCTAATTTCTGATTGCCCTTTGTATATCTTTTTATTTTTTTATAGTGTGTGCCCACATGCACATGCCAGGAATTGTAATTTGATACTCCCAATAACATATAATATGATTCATTTAATTTTCTATTCATTTGTAGTTAACATTAGCATTTTGCAGTAACAGAGAAATACTCCTACTAGCATATCCCATGTGAATTTATTTGTCATGTTTGACTTTTTATGGTCAAATTGACCGAACTTTGACTGTAATTTACATATATTAAATAATTTCAAAAACTTATAAAAACATATTACTAGAATCTACATCTAATCTACTTTTAAATGTATTTTTTCGATTTTCAGGATCATGTAAGAATAATTACTAATTATCAGTCAAAGTTTGGTCAATTTGACCACAAAAAAGTCAAACAAGACAAATTAATTGGGACAGAGGGAGTAATAAATATCAATAGTATTAATTATTGAAAGCAGTAACGAGGGCTAACTAATTTTTTTTCGTATAATATCTTCAATGGTATCAACTTTTAATATAATATACTTTATATAAAGTATGTGTTCTGTTGTTTATATTATTATTATTATAAATATTATATTTTTCGAATACTATGTATTTATTAATTAGCAAATCAAAATTTTGATTTTAGCAAATTAACATATAATACTATGAATATTATATGTTCATCAAACTTTTTGTTCTAGTTACAAGCGCACTTGTGCTTCTAAAGTTGTACTACTTTTTTAAGTCCCAGTTGATGATGGTATGCCTGTATGCCATATAATATATAGATTAACAAAATCTAAATGTGATATATTATTGTTTTTATTATAAATTTGTTCTTATTATATATAACACTCTTGATGATGCTGGCAAATCTTACTAAAAAAGATTTTACTCAATATCATTATGATACTTCTTTTTTAAATTATCTTTTAAAAAGTTTTGTTTAAAAAAATATGTGTAGAATATATTGGGTATATATAGGATGAAGTTTTGTTTTTGAACATATTTTTTCAATATTAATATTATTTTTAAATTGAATTATATTATCTTAGGATATGAAAGAGTGTGGAGAAATGCGTATTTGAAGTTAATGGGTTGGTTAAAATTAAGTTATGGATAACATTAATTACAGATCAATAGAAAAGTATACACACATTATTATCCTCTCTGACCCAAACATTTTTTTGAAATTTTCTTTTTAGTATGTCCCTTCCAATTCTTTACATTTAATAATCACCAAAAATAGTAAATTTTATAATATAAAAACTAACTACATCCACTCCTTTCCTTTATTGCTGTATATATTAAATATCAATCACTCCCACTACTTTACCCACTTTTCCTTCCTTTATACATCCTTTTTAATCTCTCTGCCCAACCCATATGTCAACCCATTTGTAAACAAATGGAAGGGATGGAGCCATGGAGGGAGTAAATGTTTTTGGAAGTATCAAAATTACAACTCTTAGCATGTCCATGGGCACGCATTAGAAGAACTGTTATTTTCCGTGTAAAGCCTTTGTTAGTTTGTTTATCTTCATTTGATTAGAAATGAAACTTTTTAGTGCGGAGTTGTTAACATTAGTGAAATATATGCTGCATCTGACCCATTTAGGTTGACAATGATGATCCAAATGCTACAATAACTTTGAGTAGGCTAGAAGCAATTCAGAAAACATGCAAGGATTCAGGAGCCTTGACCAAAAGGTTTGTTTACGTGTTGCACTTGAGCACTGATTTTCTTACTACAATCAAACTATACTGTGCTTGTGGAATGTGATAATTCTGAAAGTTCGCCATGTTTCTATATTGCAGCAGAAAATCTTACATTATTGAGAGTGAATCAGGATACAACTCTGTGTTGGTTAGTGTTTATGTTGCTGCTCGCTTGTTCTTTTAGATAAGATATAACAAAATTGGTTAATACGGAGTAGTTACTTTTTATGTTTCTTATTTCTTAGTGTGTAAAAAACACCAGTCACTCACAATATTGTATTTCCAATGCAGATTGCAATCATCATCATCATACTTGCTGTCCTTTATGCATATCTATCTTCAAACCTCTCGAAAAACGCATGTAAGTTTAACAGTTAGGGGTATTGATATTTCAATGCAAGTAATGCGGCATTAACTGTATATCAATGGAAATATCAAATATTATCTCGATAATTTACTGTACACACTTGAGCAATGTTTTGTGGAGGAACTGAACTTTTCTTTTATATTTTGTAGGATCTGCATCTTTCAGGAATCCAGTTTTTGACAAAGCACAGTACATTTTTATACTGAATTTCACTGATAATGTTGTACTCTTGACATCTGTAACTATTTTAGTTAAAGATGTATAATACTGTACCTTGAATTCTACAGTGCGTATCATTTCAACAAAAATATTGAATTAATTGGTTATTTTTTAATGGAATGCTATTTTATAGAGTACTAAATTGTTGGATACAGGAGGCTTAAAAACAGAATTCTGACAGTGACTTTTCTTGATTGAAAGACATGCTTTGTTGAATTTTATTCATCCAACTACGAGAACATGCATCCAGCATCTTCCAAAAGCAGTCCTACCTTTACGTATGTCCTCTACAAGACAGAGAGACTTTTAAAACTAAAAATTCAAAGATACATGATTAAATCAAATTCAAAAGAGAAGCACCATTTAAGTAAGATTCTTGTTTTGTGACGTGATACAGTTTGATATTCTACTGCATTGAAGAAAATCAGGGATAATTTGATTTTCTTACTTCTCTTCTCACAAATGGAATGACGAGTAAGAGTTATGATCGGTAAAATTATGTGATTCAAATAATGATTTTAATTGTTCGTAATATTCAAATAATAGCGAGTAAGAGTTTCTCATATGTGGATATGTAAGCGGAGGCTTTGCCGCAGGCTTCATATAAGGTCTAAAGGTTCTTTGTTACAGAGCACTTTACAGCACTCTTTACACTCATCATAATTCATGTTTCGAATGAAGGAGTCAACAGTTGTTGCTGGTCGGAGCCCTTTAACTTTTGATGTTGCGGTCTCAAACCTTTTAATGTAACTTCGCAAAGACTCTTCAGGTTCTGCTTGACATTTTCCAGAGATATGGTGTGTACTGTGTGCGGAGTGTTGAAACAAAACTTGGCAAGAAAGGTGGTTTTGAATTCTTGCCATGAGCGAATGCTCCTGGGTGGGAGACCCGAGGACCAGGTTCTGGCGTAAGATTTGAAAGTGCAGATGAATAGACTGCACATCGTCATGTCATTGTACTTGTGACATGTCATTAGAATTTCATTGTAACTTAAATGGTTGCTAGGATCAGTAGAGGCCCGTTATTTTGACTCCTTGATTAGTGGTGTGTACTCCCCGACAGCGGCGCCAAGTGATAGTCATGTAGTCGTAGGGATTTCAACTAGTGTCCGTAGGCCGTAGCGATTATGGTTCTATTATTTTTGTGGATTCTTTTTTTCTTGTCCTTTTGTTGTCTTTTCCGTCTTATATATGTGTGTGATTCTTCTTCAGTTGGCTAGTCTAGATCGGGTCTTGATGATGAGGACAAGTTATTGGGACATGTTTATTGTGGTCCTGAAATTAGGGGATGATATGGTCCCGGGGAGGTCGGCTAGTCTAGGTCGGGTCTTGATGACGAGGACAAGCTATTGGGACCCGTGCATTGTGGTTGGGGGATGATATGGTCCGGGGGAGGTTGCCACATGTTCAACTACTTTCTAGGGCGACGAGTCAGATTTGTGGGCGACTTGTTGTTCCATATGTAGACTACAGGCTTTTGACGGAAAGCCGAAGGGAAATGGGGCCGTAGTTTTATCTTTATGGTGTCTTTTTACCTATCATGGATTTCTTTCTCATCAATATGCACACAGTTCTATTTTCTACTTTTGCAAATTGAGGAGGTCATTTCTTCTTTACTAAAACAAATTTAGGATAAAATTCAATGGTGTTCCGCTGCAGCTCAGACATTTAATGGCTCACTCCCCAGAAAATATCATCAAAGACTTATGCAAACTTGAATTACTGTGATGTTATGCATTATGGCTCTTTCATCAGTTTCAGTATCCAGTGAGATGGCAGTACAAATGATGACTGTGTAGAGCATGTTGGTCTTTGGATGTTGAATTTCCATGGAAGGCACAAACTAGTTTTGAGATTATATTGAATAAGTGTTAGACTCTGGTTACTTGACCCTTTTTGAATATGACTCTTTTTAAATGAAAGTTGTATTACTAAGAAGCCAGAAATGCAGGATACTGGATCCCTATAGGTTCAAATGCACAGCATATTCTTAAAAATATTTAGAAGGCATTCTAGAGGCCGTTTGAGTAAAGTTAAAAAAAAAAATGCTTTTTTCTTGAAGTAAAAAAGTTGACTAAAAATGAGAAGTAATTAAAACTAAAAAATAATTAAACCGTTTGAGAAAAAAATAAAAATCTTAAAACAAAAATTACTCCCTCTGGTCCTTTATATAAGGCATTTTGATTTTTTGCACATTATTTTATGAGTTTTGACCGCATATTTAAAATTAATATTTTTAATTTTTTTTTCTGAATAAAAATATAACATAAATATTATTATTCATAAAAAAATATTAAAAATATTAATTTTAAATATGAGGTCAAAGCTCCTAAAATAATGTGCAAAAAGTCAAGGTGTCTTATATAAAGGATCAGAGGGAGTAACATCTCACCCTTCTGACTTTTCACACAAACAATTAAAGAAAAATAAAAATCGGCTTCAAAGCACCCGCTTCCCAAACAGCGACTCAGTCAAAATCAGAGGAGATTGTGAGAAACAGCCTTAGAACTTAGAAGAGTTATATTTTCGGAACCTATGAAGTTATGGTGGAAATATGTTCACCTTTTTGTATTAGATGGATGAAGCTCATGTAAACCTCTGTTGATTTTTTCCGTTTACATGATGCTAATTTAGTTTTATAATCAGATACAGTACTGCTATATTCGACGTTTAATTGAAATTAATCATCTATTAATAGCTATTTCAACATGTTCCTTCGTATCGATTAACGGTTAATCAGTTCAGAAATCGGTTTGTTGAAAAATCAATTATAAATCAGACTAATCAGCCTAGGTGGCTTTAAGAAATCTACAATATATGATAAAATAATTTTAAAAATAATATTATTCCTTAACTTCGATTATCTAATTAATTTCTAGATGGTGTGTATTCACGGGTTAAGTTCAATTAACTCTCACTTGGCTAATCATTTCGAATTGCAAATGAATAATACAACAATTAATTCAGTATAGGAAATTAGTCAAATTACAATAAAAATTGAACTCAATGATATAAAATTACAAGATCAGCTCTTATACAGATGAGATGTCATGTTTGTGGTATCTTATTTTATTTCTGAAAAAATATCATGTTTGTCTTTATCTTATTTTATTTATGAAAAAAAATGTTTATTTCAAATTTCAATTAATAAATAATCTTAAATAGTTAACTGAGATAAGCACCAGGCAGATAAAGAATCTAGGATAGTACAGTGCTTATCCGAATAACACATGCGGAAAGCATCTCTTGGATCATTCATCTCGGCTCTCCCATACTTTCTCTATCCTTATAATTTAAATAAAATTGAAGCTCCATTCGAAATCTTAAAATAGAATTTAATGTAAGGGACAAAACCTAAAACCATTATAGTGTACGTTCCATTCCTTTACTTTCATTTTTCAATTTTATTTTTAAGTATAATTGATTAGATAATAAATGAGAAAAAGAAGTAATATAAAAAAGAATATAAAAATGAGGTAGTAGAAAATGAGATGTTGAAGATCTTTAAATTCATTAACATAATTTTTAATCAATTACTAAAATCAGTAAGAATATAATGATAGGGACCCTGCACCGAATGTGAATGCTCTTACCAGCACAGCATAACACATTGAAATACGGACACCTAATAAACTGAAGGAGTGTGAATGTGATTGACTAATTTTAAAAAATATTATTCCCCAGATGATGAGTTCAAGAAACTAATAAGACCAGATTTCCCTATTTGCAAACGGCTTATATCGGTCACATAGAAGATCCCACCTCTTGTTTTCCTCTATTCGTTTCTTTTGTTACGGACAGAAAAGCATAAATATTTTGGATATTTTTTAGAAAGAGGAGTAATGTTATGTATCTGAAATTTTCCAGGTCTCATTAATAATTATTATTAATTTAAATTGAACCAATCAAATATTACCAACTTTTGAGGACTAATCATAAAAAAACTCTTAGTTAAAAAGTAAGATGACATACCAAAAATAATCTTTCGACAATTTCACAGTTTAATCATACTGTCTCCACGTCCATAATTATAACCAAACTTTACATGCCTTTAAAAAAAATCTGTATAAGATTATATATCATTTATTATCATATTGAAGTAGTATATTCTATTTATAACAATCTAAAATATTAATAACATATTATTTTTAAATTATAGGAAACTAATATAGACAATACTACCAAAGCACAATATCCTATAATAATTTAAACATATTTTTAGTAATCTCTTATAAGTCCACAGCCAACGTCATAGAAAGTACTCTTAACACTTTTTTTTGGAGTGCGGGCATTTTCCCTCGAGGAATATATAAGCTGTCAATTTTTTCTTTTAAGGAAGTACGTTTTAATTACAATTAACTTCAATTTTTACCATATGAAAACCAAATATTTTCAATCAATATTACAACTTCGTATGCAATTTAATCGTATTTTTGAAAATAAATTTGAAAACGGAAATATTTATATAATTTTTCATAGTATCTTATTGGTATGTACAAGTAGGGGTGAGCAAAAAACCGAATAAATCCCAAACCGAAACCGAAACCGCTTAAAACCGTCAAAAACCGAACCGCATAAAACCGAACCGGAACCGAACCCGAAAACTTAAAAACCGAAACCGAAACCGATTGTTCGGTTCCGGTTATAACTAGGAACCGATCCGATAAAAACCGAACCGATCCGATTTTTAAAATAAATATTATTTATATATATATTATTTATAATATATATAAAATTTTGAATTTTAAAAATAAGAAAGTAAATGTATTTCAGATATTAAAAATTTTAAGTCTGCTGGCCAATTACCTCGCCTGCTGCAACTGCTGCAATTATATGTGTGGTTTAACATTCTTATGCAAAAGTGTGCTATGAGTGTACTTATGTTGCAACTATGAAAATAGAGTCACTTCAACCCTAACTTCAGGTACTTCAATTAATCGAAACTATCAAGAGGAATCAGTTCTTGAAACAGAGGATGTGCACTGGATAAAATATGCGCAGTGTCACCAATGAGCATAGGAAGAAAATCATCTCCTCAGTCCTCATTGTATGCGCGGGCGTCGGTGCGGTTTTAATAACCGAAACCGAATTAATTGTAACCGATCCGAGATATTTTAAACCGAAACCGAACCGTAACCGATCCGGCGGTTTCGATTTTGACTTTTAAAAACCGAGGATATGCGGTTGCGATTTCGGTTTTACTATAAAACCGCACCGATTTGCCATCCGCTCTCCCCTATGTACAAGGGACAGATAGATGACTAGATAAGCTATCTGTTTTAAACTCCAAACCTCATGTTTATTCCCCATGTTTTATTCCTCATGATTATTCTCGACAATGAAATAAAAATCACACTAACATACAAGGACGATGAAATCTATTTCGTCTGCACACTATAGTATAACACACAAAGATTCTTAGAAAGATCATATTATATGCAAGTGATCGTTAATATCATTGGAGGCACACATTATCCTTAATCACTAAATTATGCTATAAATAACTTGGACATGCATGCAGAGTAAAGACACTTACGAACCCTACTGCCTCCACTATTCTCTCAACTACTCTCTCACATTTTCTTGGATTCTATTAGGCATGTCAACCTCTTCATGTTACAAGGTGATGAGGCGATCACCGGAGTTAATAACTCCGGCAAAACCGACTCCTTGTGGGTACAAACTTCTGTCAGATATTGATGATCAACAGAGTCTTCGGTTCCAGCTCCCCATGATACAGTTTTATAGTAAAAATGAGGGGGTGATGGGAAAGGATGTTGATCCTGTGAGTGTTATAAGGGTGGCATTAGCGAAAACGCTTGTGTTTTATTATCCTTTTGCTGGCAGGCTCCGAGAAGGAGCTGGCGGGAAGCTTATGGTGGAATGCAGTGGCGAGGGAGTTTTGTTTGTTGAGGCTGATGCGGATGTTGCACTTGAGCACTTTGGTGATCCGGTTATGCCCCCGTTTCCTTGTTATCAACAACTGCTTTTTGATGTTCCGGGCTCTAGTGGGATTCTTGATTGTCCTATTATACTTATGCAGGTAAGCGCATTATTTAACTTATAAGTACAAATTTACTTCTACTTAAGAGGGGAAAAGGTCCAGATGACACAAAACCTGCAAGTAATGCTCAAAATTACAGAGTTGGAATAAATGGCCACAAATATCATTTCGTAATACCGGATAATCTAGCGTTTTGTATTTTGGACGAAAACGTTATATCATGTTGTGTTTAGGTCTGAAAAACCTTAGAAAACGCTACACGATTTGGCGTTTTAAGAACAAAACGCTATATAAAATAGGGTTTAGAGTTTCAAAATGCTAAATCGTGTAGCATTAAGAAGAAAAAGAGAATAAACATTAGACGATGTAGCGTTTTGGATTGTAAAATGACATGTCACGACCATCTTCTCTAACACTGATATTTGGGGCTATTTTTTTAGAAATTATGATAGCGAGGGCCAACACCCACTTAAGAGCAAGTCTAACATGTGCGCATCCTAAATCAAAATTTAGGACAATTGTCAAATATAAAAACAGCAGTACTGTTAGAAATGTCTTAAAAAGTGCATGGAATATTTTCGACAACATCAACCATTTGTGTAACTGTAAACAGGTGACTCGTTTCAAATGCGGAGGATTCACACTCGCTCTGCGCCTAAACCACACCATGTGCGACGTGGCAGGAATCGTCCAATTCATGACAGCATTAAGCGAGATAGCCAGAGGCGCCGACGCCCCGTCCGTGCCACCAGTATGGCAAAGGGAGCTCCTCAATGCCAGAGACTCCCTTCGAGTCACCTACACACACCACGAATACGATGAACCGATCGGCACCGAGGGGCCGATAATCCCCTTCGAAATACTCGAACATCGTTACTTCTTCTTCGGTCCTGCTGAAATCCGCGCACTACGACGATACCTTCCGTACAATCTCACCAAATGCTCCACTTTCGAAGTCCTCACGGCTAGCCTCTGGCGATGCCGCACAATTGCTCTCCACGTCGATCCCGAGGAGGACGTGCGCGTAATATGTCTTGTAAATGCCCGCGGATCATTTGATCCGCCTCTGCCGAATGGCTACTACGGAAACACATTCGCGTTTCCAGTAGCCATCGCAAAAGCGAAAAATATAACATCTAATCACTCACTTGAATACGCGGTGAAACTGATCAAAAAGGCCAAGGCGGATGTTACTGAAGAGTATATGAGATCAGTGGCGGATCTGATGGTCATGAAAAACCGGCCTCATTTCACGCTGCATAATACATTTCTAGTGTCGAATGTGACGCGAACCGGGTTCGGAGATGTGGATTTAGGTTGGGGGAAAGCGGTTTATACCGGTCTGCTTCCGGTAATGGCAAGTTTTTATGTACCTTTCAAGAACAAAAAGGGTGAAAATGGAATACTGGTGCCTATTTGTCTTCCCAATTTTATGATGGACACATTTGCGAGGGAACTTGATAGCATGTTGCAGAACAATGAGGAGTTGGCTACAGAAGTAACTTTACCGTATATCAAGTCATCTCTTTAAGTAATCTATAGTTTAAGTGTAGGTCATCATTGACTCATTGTGATCAAGTATTGAAAGTTTTATTTTGTGTTTAGCGGTTTTTCATTATTCAGGCTTTTAAATGGTGTGATTGTACTTCCGGGATGTTAGATATGAGTTGCACAAACAGGGATGGAATGTGCGATATGAAATAATTTTCAAAATATAATTTACTTATATCTTAAAAGTTAAAACAAGTATATTGTAGCTATTTAAATTTTAAACAATATCTACTTCAACGAAGAAGTCGAGCCTTGATCAAAATTATAAAATTATATTTGACGTTACGATTATTGATTGTTAAATTCAAGCTAACCCATTTAGTAATAAGATATGTTATGCTGCTTCATCTTATAAGACAATTTTATGAAAAGTTATTTGTGAGTGTACTATCCGTGGATTTTAGAATAATATTTATAGATTAATTATAGTAATAGATTAATAATAATAATAAAAATATTAAAATTGGATTATAATTAAGATTTAAAACTGAGTTAAGATAATGGGCCTCAAATATGGATCATACTTGTATTCAGATAACTGGGCTTGGAATTAGGGTTTTAAAATTCTATATATAAATAACCCTAGCCTCTTTTCTCTCTTCTCTCTAGCCTCCTCCCTCTTTTCATCCCGATGGGGCTTCTAAAGATTTTACGGTGGAAAGCCCCAAAATCTTTCCGTCTAATTGCTTGTTCTTTGATTGTTCTTGTTTGTATCATTGTTTTCTTAATAAATCTCCCTTTTTAGGGAAAGTTTTCTTATATCCATATCACGAAACTTTCTATTTTCGTTCTTATTTGTCTCATCTTGTATATGAAGAAATGCATGTTATTCTATTTTATGTTTGTTCGACTCGATCATTCTTGTAGATGACGTATGATTGTTATTTATTGAATTATCTTCTTTTTTTTTAAAAAAAAAATCTATATATAAATTGTGTTCTCTCATTCTTTTATATTTTCTGAGAGCTCCACAACCCTTTTTTCGTTTTTATAATAATATTCGTAGGGATTTTTCATACGAATCAGTTGTCTTGTAGTAAATTCAGTTTTTTCCGGATTTCGATGATTATTGATTTTTTGAAAAGCTCTATCAATTTTCTACAACTTCCGTTCAAAAGTTTTTCCCCAAATTTTGTTTCAAACTGTTTTCAAGATTACAATACATGTTCAAATCTCGTTTTTTTCTTGTATTTTGAATCAGTGGACGTTTTCTTTAATTTCTGATCATTCCGTTGGTGATGAGTCATACCTTTTCGGAAAGATCTATTCGTTTTTTACGACTTTCGTCTTTTAAGTTTTTTCAAAAATCAAAGTTTAAAGGATCAATATAATCGATTATTGGTCTATGCAGATTATAATCATGGAGGCATTTGGAGTTTGAGATAAGATGATCTTGCTTAATCAAAGATCAGATATATGATCTAGATGATGTAAATTCTTGAGCATTGTCAAGTGAGGTAAATACTTTTTGACTTATTTTTTATTTTTGAAAAAGATATTTTGATTTTATAAATTTCGAATTTTTATATAAGATATAATAATAAGAATTTTGTTTCGAATTTACAAGATATAAGATATGAAAATCTTTGAATACTCAGTTTCTATCTTTCGAAGCTGTTCGTAATTTTCTCTATAATTCTGGAACTAGTCTTAGATATTTTTAATAGACACACAAGTGTGCAGCTTTAAATTCCTATTAGTGGCGCTTGATTATTGAACTTTATATAGTGTGACAAAAGAATAAGACGCCAGCACGACCAAAGTGTGATGGCAGTGTAGAATTGTGAATTAAGATTACTACGAAAACCGCTCATTGATTTCGAGATTATTTGTTGTTACTTGGTGAGCTATTTAGCTCACCCTTTATTTCATATTTCAGATTTAATGTAAGAGCGAGTTGATGCGCATTAAAGCGTGAGAATGTTAGATTTTGGAGAAGATTGACCCATGAATTATAGATTATTAACCGACTTTTTTAATTTTAGGATAATAATTTATAATTGATGTATTTATGATAGGAATTTAGATTATTATATTGAGTTGTAGTTTAGTTTTTCTCGATTAAATAGTCTTAAAAAGTGCGGACTATTACAATGAAAAGTTTGATTCATAAACTATGTTATTGTTGAAAATAATACCTTTTTATTTTTGTAGATCACGACGTGAAGCAACTAGTGTTTTATGTTCTGACTTGAAAAGTTAGAAAGCGAGAGTAGGGATGTGATTCCAATGTTGTCCTTCGTATTTCTGACGATCCAAGGTTCTCGAGAGGCAGCGGAGGAAGGGAGAAGTATGCCCTCGGTAAGTTTATGACTCATACCAACGTACAATTATTTTACATAATTCTTTTGTAGTAACAACCCTAATCTAATACAACCAATGTGCTCGCACAGGACCACTATAACCATAGTTCAAAAGTTAGTGTGTGTTAGTTATATCCGAGTAGACCTGACAAATCGTTTGTGTTGTGTATAAATGTGTTGTGTACTTTCGTGTTTCATGTATATGGTGGACATATACGAATACGACACGAATTCAAGTCGTGTACACGATCTGTAGACACGAATACAAAATGATTAAAAGTGACCAGACACGATATGAACTGTAGTACACGAATTTTCTTGTGTACTTTTCTTGTACACGAAAACATAGTACACGAATAAACGAAGCACGAAGTGTGCACAAAATAAACATAAAATTGGTAACGAAGTACATGAAATTTTAAAACTTTACAAATGTTGTTTAAATTTTAAGCCAAGCCAAAGATACATAAATTGTATATTCTATATAATATATATGTTATAAAAATTGAATATTGAATTATATTACAAAATATTTATTTATTTATTTAGTGTATCTTGTGTCGTGACGTGTAGCCGAGAGGTTAATACAAAACTGACACTACATCTCGTTCGTGTATTTCATGTTCGCGAATGTTTCTTGCCGTGTACTAAAAATACAATTATAAACACTAAATTTTCGTGTCGTGTAAAAAATTATCGAGTCTATATCAGAGAAAAAGTTTATCCCTGTACTGAGAAATCTAATAACAACTCTATGAACATAATTATCACAATTATACCTGTAGTAAAAAATCTCAAAACAAAAATGTTTAGCCATTATTTATAAATAAGGAATGAAAGAGATTTTTTTTTTTTTGAGAGAGGAATGAAAGAGATTCTAACTAATTATAAAATGACACTTTGGTGGTGTGATGTCACTACGATAGTATTATAAATATTTTGGAGTTAAAAGTGTAAAAAGAGAGTAAATAAAATTTCTGTCCAAAAAATAAAATAGAGAGTAGCTGGTCATTGAAACATCACACTAAAAGTGGTTAAAGTTTTGGCAAACAGGGAACTCAAAGTTGATCGAACAAAGTCGTTTCCCCAAATCACATCCACGAGATGTTCATCAAAACCCTAAACCTAATTTGAATCACCTAAATTCCACCACAATGCAAGAAAATGAAGGCAGCAGATCCCAATTAAAACCCAGCCCAAAGCCACTACTACCACCCCCATCACAATCTCACAAACGCCTCCTCGTCAATTCAATCGCTAACCCTAACCCTAATCCCACTCCCTCCCCTCAATCCTCCCTTTCCTCTGATTCATCTTCCGATGATCTCCGTAAAAAGACTAGAGATTTGCCCAACTTATACGATTGTCATAGGTGTAATCGTCATGTCAATTTTGCTAATCAAAGCGATAGGCTGAGGATTCTCGATAGCGCTTGGCGTGTTGTGCTTTTGTGTAAGGAATGCGTGAGGTGTGTTGAATTGAGGCAGGTTTGTTCGTATTGTTTGATGGATGTTTCGGGTTCTGAGTGTTTTAAGTGTGGGAGTTGTGATCGGTTGGTTCATAAGGATTGTGTGGTGAAGTATTCGGTGTGTCCTCCGTGGTCTTATTGTCCGGTGGAAATGAGGTTTCAGGTTTGTGTTGATTGTTGGGTCCCGAATTCGGTTAAGAGGAAGGGGAAGGGAGTGGGGAGTTATGAGGTGTTGGAAGATAGTGTGAGGGAAGCGGAGTGTGTGGCGGGGAGGAAGTTTCAGGTTTTGGTCAAGGCTAAGGAGGATGCGATGAGGAAGAGGGATGTGGCAAAAAAGGCAGTGGATTTTGCCAGTGGTGTTTTGGATTGTGTCAAGGAACGGGATGGGTTGGAGGATGGGGAGTTGGCTTTGCAGTTGCATCGCGCAATGAATAGTTCACCGAGGATTGCAAGGAGTTTTGGGCCGGTGAATTATAGTTGTTTGGGTGGTAGGAAGAGTAGGAAGTTGGGGTTTTTCGGGAAGATGAGGATGCGTGGAGATAAACAGTTGACTGAGATACCTGAGGGGAGAACGAATTCAGAAGATTGTGAAAGTGGGAAGGGATGTCGAGATATTGGTGATATTGGCATGGGTAAAGAAGGGGTAGTTAGAAAATGCAATCCTGGTGTGGACAATGGAACAGACTCTGTATTAAGGTATTACCAGAGGCGTAACAAGCAGAGGCTTTTGTTGCAGTCTGTGGCCAGAAGCACCCAAGGTGATAAAAATATTCAACCTGCATTGAAGTGTTACCAGAGGAAGGGGCGAAATAAGCTTAAGCAGATGTTGGAGTCTGAGGTCAAGAGCACCCAGGATGCAAGGAACAGAATTCTGATGCACTACAGCAGAAGAAAGCATGATCGCTTTATGTCAAAGTATAGGAGGATGAAGTTGAGCTCAAAAGGAGTTTCATATGGTCAAAGGAGAAATCTTTATGATAGCTTGCAGATTCATGAATATATACTAGCTCTTCCAACACCTGTAAAATGCCCAACAAATTGAAGGTAACATCCTATGCTCCATGTTACAATCCTGTGATGTGATTCTGGCGGTTCAAGTGGTTCATGCCAAGAGGAGCTAGGAAAAAGATAGGTATGCAGATTGTTTCACTATCAAGTATCAGCTAGTCAATCATTTACATTTATTGAAATGTTTGTGGGATTTACTGGCTTTAAGACAATGTTATGTCGCTTTTATTTGCTCACATTTCTATAATACTGATAATCTGTTAGACCTGATCAATTTTATCTTATATTCACATTTCTCATGTTTATATTTGTAGGTACTTGTAGTTTTGCAATTATGGTTGCAGATGCTTGTTTATTGTACATTTGTTTTTATCCTATAAAATGTTGATTACTTTGTATCTCCTTTCAGTTACCAGTTACTAGTTTGCGCTGCCGATCTATAATGATTAAGACATGTATATAAGTATGTTAGTATGTGTTCGTGCGTGTCTGTGTGTATTAGTGTAAGTTGACTGTTGTGTGTGTTTACCCCAGTGTTATTAAATACGATATGCCCAAAGAAGCCCAAATGCTCTGTGGAGCATAAGTGTGCAACATGCGGATTCATCGAAGACAAATAAATATACATATGTAATTGGTATATAATGTATAACTTCTTAAATTTATAGAAAGAAGACATTCAGTTAATAGAGCAACTAAATTTATTATCATATAGATTCAGGGTAGAACAATATAAAGTCAATTGTAAAAAAGGAATGCAAAGTTAGTCCGTTGTTCTTTATCCTCTTTGCCATCACTCGTCAATATTCACAAAATCAAGCAACATAGTCGTCTTCTTCATCATCATCCTCAAATTGTATGCGTCTAAACAAGAACTGAATGTATATATAAATTGGTATATAAAGGATGTGTATCTATATGTAAAAATCATATAAGAATACTTGTTGAATCTTCGTCTATCATTCGGTATATCTCGTCTGTGTAGCAGGGATTCTTCACTTGGGTGAAGAATCACGTATCCTAAGCGGGTGGTGGTGTGCAAGGGGGTGCGCTGGAGTGAGCATGGGGTGCGTCATGTGGTGTATCCAAGTTTTTCAGCTGTGGGATTCGCTGGGTGCGGGAGGGGTAAAATATGTAATTTTACATGGGTTTTAAAACAAACCAAGTAAAGAAGAGGACCAGAGACCCATCACTCTTCCATACACAGAGTCTGTCTATATACATAAATATGTGCACATATGATTTGCATCATTGAAGGCGCATCACATCTCTGAAGCACATCGCATATCGCATATGGGCGCTTTTAATAACACAACACTGATATACCCTGGCACAGACTGAGATATATGTTTTATTATATATTTTTAGCCGCTTGTGTATTAGTATATTTTTTTCACAGATTAGTTATTGTTTCTATAAATTAGTTTAATAATTGAATTACTTTAATTACTATGCATTTTATTTATTAAGGATCTATTTATTTTAATTGAAATGTGGGTCTTTTATTATATATTATTTATAATATCTGCCATATCCCCCTGCACCTGAATCCTAGCAGTTTGTGCCAGTCTGATTGCAGTTTGAATTTATTCCAACATGATGGTCACTTGGTATCTATATACATGCATTAAGTGCAGTAAGGGCGTGCCTTACGCGTTAATCAAGTTTCAGCGCTAGGTTGTAGGTTTTGAATTCCTAGAAACACCTTTATCATAAAATATCCAGGGTTATGCTTCGGGACCTTTCCTAGACCTTAGATAGAGACCCCTATCTATATGGGTACTTGTGCACTTTGCTAATGATCTATTGATTTGTGTACTCTATAGATATAGTTGAATTAACCCCAATTCATGACAAGATAAATTATCGCTTCCTATTGAACACTAACCTTTAAAGAAAGAGTTATGTGCCGTAAGCTCCTAAGAAGAAAGCTGATGGATGGCCCTGCCTTATAAAAGGAACCGAATCTGAGCAAGACGATTCGTTCAAGATGATATTTTTTTAATCTCAGATTCTCATATTTTTGCCATTCGCCATTTCAGGGAGAGACTTTAACATCAGCAAGGGCTGAGTAGATTTATTACGGTAGGAAAATTGCTGTTTGCAGAGTCTTAAGAGTGAAATTTTGGTTGTGGATCCTAAAGGCACTCAACAATCCTTGTTACAGATGGGAGCCCTCTTTCTTAAGTAATTATTTTAAGCGGTAGCGAAGTTGTTCTGTAAGAGAAAGCACCTTCTTTGGTGTTTCAGCTCTCCAACTGGATTTCCAAGGCAATTAGTTGCTTCTAGCTCTATTCTGCTGTAAGTTCAGAATTTAGAACAGACTACCCTCCTGCCTCACTATACTTGGGTGTATACAAATTTGACTGAATTCGACTTCCCATTGTAGTCAACTGAAATGTTATTATATTGATCACTAGGTCAAGAAAAGTCCTGTCCCACCACATATCACTCCACATTTGCTCCAAGATGGAACTTCCACTCTATACAGAATTTATATCAAAACTAGCTGTAGAGCTAATATGGCTACATAACATGACAAATAAAGACCATTATTAGTCCACATGGACAGACATGTTATTCCACATATTTAAGACATGTCAAGGTGGTTCTCACAACCCTAACCCTACCCCAACCCTATCCTAGTGTTCCATAAAAAAGATTGCATAATGGTTACCTAGTGTTGACAACTTTTGGTTGGATAATCAAAGCTGATAAGAAAATTGTGTGAACTTTTGGTTGGAAAAAGCTGATAAGAAAATGATTTTCATTGCTGCAAAATTCAGAGGAATTGCTTGTATTTGGTAAGTGGCTAAGAGCAAGACCAGAGATTTGGGAATCATCATGTTGCAAGCTTTAGTTCCTCAGTGGAGTAGGTTATGTGGTTACGGAGCTTGTGCATTGTAGTAACATGGTATTACAGAGCTTGTGCATCGTAGTAACATGGTGTAGATCCATTGCAAATTACAGTGGAGAGTTCCACACAATCTGAAGTTGTCCTTAAATTTATGTTTTGTTGAGGCTCCTATCATGATATATGAGGTAAAGTTGCTGGCAGTAGGTATCTTCTTTCACCATCCAAATTGCATATTCGGTCTGGATGATTTAAAAAGGAGGTCATTCGGCAGTAGGTTGCGCGTTTTGAGGACTGGAATTTGAGTTTCATCTTTGGACCGTACTCAAGGTCAATCAACGTTTATCTAGCAAATGTGCAGTGCGTAACTCTCTTAGACGACACAACCTTTTGAAAAGAGTCGAGAAGACTCAATTTGTTGAAAAAGAAATTATGATGATTTATACGTTCAGATGACTAGAAAGAGGTGAAATGTCCTTTAAGTAAGGCAACAAATATTGAAGTCAATTTTGTGTTTTCTGAGAGAGAGTTTTGCGAGAGTGCGAATATTCCACCAACAAATCTTTCATGGTGTTAAATGTGCTCGTAAGTTGTGTTCTCTCATTATTGATACCATTAGTTGCCGTTGTACCAATGTTATAGCCAAAATGTTATAGCTGTCGATTTTAAAAGGTTGGGCTCAATGATGGAGCATCATCCAAATCCTTATGATATACAATTGATGATGGTTTAGAAGGTACTCGAGGGAGGGAAGTTTTGTGATAAGGTTAATTGTGATGTTTATCCACTTGAGCTTCGTTATGTTGACTCTCATGCTTGTTGATTGAGATGTTCTCATCATCATGTTGCACGTAACATATATACCATTGTCAAGAATGCTTATAGCTACACTCTTAAAGTACGAGTACGGAGTACTTGTACGTTTTTGACGGAAACTAATGGGTTGTAAACTGCAGTAAGCTCTATTATTTATCAAATCAGATTATCAGACATGATACCTGAACTGCAAATTGAAGTCGGATCCTTTGCATTTAGCACCAGGATTTGAAATTTTTTAAATCTTCTGATGTGGATGATAAGTCGTCCTACCCTATTGCCAAATTTCAAGCACACATCTTGTTGAATTGCCTCATGATACGGGATTAAGAATGGCTGGTGATGTGAGTTGGTGATGTAAGACATTCTTGACTCTTAGAAATCTGCAAGTTTTTTTTTATATCCACATAGTTGCCTGTTGGGTCGTCGTTATTATATATGACTAAGTAGTGTAGGGCTAATTATATGACTGATATTAAACCAAGATGAATGAAATGAAGCCTTTTGGTGATCTATTCTACGCACCAACGTTACCTACATGTGTGAACATATGATAGTAATATAGCCGATAATACGAGGTTGACTAAAATTATAGACAAGGGATGTCCCATTGGAGGTGTACCTTTTTTTTAAAACGTAATTTCTGTTATTTTATTAATAGTACCTTTAACTCCTTTTAACTCATGGTTCTGTTACTTCTGTATGGTTGGTCTTAATTATCTAATTAGAAATATCTTAGAGGCTAGAGCTTATGCATATGGTAATGTTTATCTACTACAATTCAGTCTTCTAGATAATTATTAAGATTAGTTCTCTTTTGATGGAATTTTTACTTATCTTCCACGATTTAGGATCTTCATTAATTCTCTGCAAAGATGGATTTAATCCCCTGCTTTAACCTTGGCCTACGTCAGGTAACTTGTAATATAGCCACCCACTATGCTTAATGGATGAATGCAACTTTATGTGGCGTTTTCTGAGTAAAATCAGAGAGGAGAAAAATATAAATCTCGTGGTTCCGTTTTTTTAACAATATCATCTGTTGTTACCTTACATGAAGGAAAGCTTATGGCAAAATATGGAATTTGTAGGCTGTTTTGGACTTGGGTGGTTTAATATTTCTTCTGTTGCATATATAGTCTTTAATGCTCTCAGGTCGCCCCTCGCTTGTATGATTTGTCATTGTGTTTCCTGATGATGATTTAAATTTTAGCCAAAGTTGATAGAATCAGGCATGAATTTGCCTTCTGTTGTGCATGGTAGAATATGTGATCTCAGACTTGAGTTTGGATTTATATATTTCTAATTGTGTTGGCTAGAACTTGCTCTGCATATTTTCCTTCCAGATTTCGAGTATAAAGTTCTCTGCTGAAAATGTATACATTTACAGCCATACATGTCCTCCGTATCTCTGAATTCGGATACAAAAGCCAAACTTCAGTCACCAGATTTCTTTAAATTGGGTGTCTCTACAAAAGTTATTGTTTTTTTGAAGGGTATGTGGCAGAATCTAGGATGTGTATGGGAAGTTTGTCATTGATCTGAGTTAAAACATTGCTGTCCATTCATAGAAAACCAGAAGATCCTTTTTTTTTAGTTATGAAGTGTTTCAATAGTTCAAATAGCACAAGTAAAAATGTGTAAACATGGCCCAACATAATGACACCTCCTATACAGTAACATATAGGAATGGAACAAATAACTCTCTTTGGTCATATCTTAATCACTGGTCATTGTGGTCTTTGTGTGGATTCCACACTCCAATTAATTTTCTATAGATTCATATTATCATTTTGTGTGGAATCCAGGCTCCCTGTACCTATGTTCTGCAGCTTTCCAGTCCAAACCAGAGATTAACGTAAGATTTTCTTCCCCAATGTAATCATCCTCGAGCGAAAATCTTGCTTCCTGCATATATTGCTCCATGACGGGATTTTGTTCTTTTATACTCAGGCTGCTAGATACATCAGGGTTATTTTGTTTGATTTTACAGCCACTGATATCTGTTCTGAAACTCATCAGATGATTTACACTAGCAGGATCATAAGCCATCTTGTTCAGAAAGCTACGAGCAGAATATTAAGCCTCTTTTCTTTTAAGAAACTGCAATGAAGTTGGACATACATAAAACTTAGTCTTGGGTGGCCTGATTATATACGGACAAAACTCTCAAAATCGCAAGGATTCCTTTGTATGTAAATGTATGAAATATGTATAATATATAATAAGGGATGTCAACGTCACATGACATGATACTCTTGTTAGCATTCTATTTAAGTCGTGGATTGGAGTTGCCAAATGATGTGGCAAAAGGCGTCAACTTGGAGTGTTTGACAACTCATAAAATAGAATGATAATTTCATTTGTGTTTCTAAACATGAATAAAATATTTTTCTCATCTCAACTACGAATAAAATATTATAAATAAAAATTGACATTGAGGATTAAGGGTGCTGTTTAGAAAATGGACGTTAAAAATGATGTGAAAGCAAGACGATATAGAAAACGAAAATTTCCTATACGGCGAAGCTGACACCGGTGAAGTGATGCCAAGTATTGAAGACCTACTTGAGCAGCATATAAAAAGAGAGGTTAGAAAAGCATAGTCTTCAGAAAACAACGTTATAGAAGCAAGGTATAGGCAAATGACAAATGCATGGTACGAAACAATAAACAACTCTTTCCATTAAGCTGAACGAACAAGGAAAAGAGGATATTTATGTGGTGTATGTGTGGACTACACACTCCAAACCATTTTCTGCTAAAATTTAACATATCCTCCACGCTCCCTTCAACTTTTAAGAATTAAAAAACTATGCAGCTTGTGCTGCAAAGATAAAAAAAAAGGCATAGAATGAGTGGAAACCTCATTGTTGATGATAGCATGGTCGAAATTCCAGAAACCCCCAGATATAAAGATATCTTCGATGAAATCCTCCTCCTAGCACTTTAAGATTTCGGGATAAGTAGAAACTTAAACAAACGTCTCCATTTTAAAATTTTCGATATGTTGGAATGTATGATTCTGAGATCTGCAGTTAGGTAAAAATTTCAGTTAGTCTCGTATCATTCTGAAGTTTGATCATAACCAAGTAACAGAATACATTGCGCGGTTCTTTTGTATACAGACAGTGTCTATTTTGCTCAGAGTTGATTGATTGCTTTCTGCAAATGGCTCTAGCTTTCATATAACTTCTAGACAACTGGTGCACTAACTTGTAGCTAAAGACAAAGTTAACACTTCATGTGGAACTAATGAATGAGCCAAACCTGAACAACAAGTTTCACAGGTATATGATGAAGACATAAATCTATGTAGTCTCTTTCTTGTGAAATGCACACTCCCACAATTTTATATTAGTAATGTATCTTCATAAAATCTCTGTTTCTTGTTGTGCTCTCCTATGCACATATCCACCTTTAAAGTTTCTGTTACATTACAAAGATTCATCAAGCTATTGTATACCTGCTGATCAATCTGCTAAAGATTTCAGATTAGTTAATCATAAAGGGCTTGTGCCTCACACACTCGCGTAGTTTTTTATAGAGCACTAATGCTCATTGCACTATTGATGCTGACCGAATTTGCTGGTCCTCTATAAATATCCTTGGTGCCCGGATGGTTTTTCTACAATTGAAACCATAATTTCATATATTTCTTAGTGACAGCAATGGAAACCATAACAAACAGCCAGGTGATTGAGAAACAAGAGTTATCTGTAGAGAAGGAAGAGACAGACTATTCTAAAAGAGGGCAGTGGATTCGTGCAGCTGTGTTAGGAGCCACGGATGGACTTGTGTCCATTGCCTCGCTGATGATGGGCGTGGGAGCTGTTAAGAAAGACGTAAAAGCCATGATACTCAGTGGCTTTGCAGGCCTTGTTGCAGGTGCTTGTAGCATGGCCATTGGGGAGTTTGTGTCCGTGTACTCTCAGCTCGACATTGAAGTGGCTCAGATGAAGAGAGACAGAGGCCTTCAAGTGACTACAGATGATGAAAACTGCGAAATAGAGAGGGAAAAACTGCCTAGTCCATTGCAGGCAGCTGTGGCATCCGCGCTTGCATTCATGCTGGGAGCCGTGGTTCCCCTGCTGGCCGCAACTTTTATAGGAGAATATGTGTTGAGGCTTGAAGTGGTGGTTGTTGCAGTGACCTTGGCCCTGGTGGTGTTCGGTTGGATCGGGGCTGTGATGGGAGGCTCTCCGGTGTGCAAGTCTTGTGTTAGGGTGTTGATTGGAGGCTGGATGGCTATGAGTATCACTTATGGATTTACCAAGTTGATAGCATCTACAGGGCTCGACTCCAACCTTTAAGAAAAAAGCTTGTGTTATTAACAAATAAATGGCCCTGGAATCAGAACTCTTGGATTGCTTGAACAAAACATACAGCAAATCTAGACTCTATCTGGTGGGAAAGAATTCTATTTGTGAATTTGTGTAATTTTGCTTATTATAATGGCTTTCTCCCTTCTACTGTATTGTACTGCAGAATTAAATAACAATAATATTTTATCTTATAAATACGCATTTTCGAGCAGAAATTTAAATAACGATCTATTTTTTGAATAGTTAGACTTATATATTTTAGAAATTAGTATCTGTTCGTAATAAATCTCTAGATGAGCGAGAATCGGATACAGAATCCGGGAGGATAAGGGAAAAGGTGTTGTGAAAATATAAAACTCTAATTTTCACTTCCCACTAGGATACTACTACTACTGCGTTCACTCCCTTTATAAACGGATTTCATCATGCATGCATATCATAAAACACCTAAGTTTAATTACTAGGGTTTAGAGATGTTCGCTTCACACAACAACAACTCCGATGAGCACAACTCACCGGTGGATACAAGGGGAAGTGAGGCTGGAATTTCCGATGAGAAAGCAATGCTCCAAAAGATTGCGAAACTCGAAAGACAGGTACACTTATTTACATAAACTGAGTTTAGTCATTCATCTCAATTGTTGCTTTTTAATATGTGTGTGTGTTATGCATTGTTATATGATATGACAATCGAGCGTTTAGTTGATGATTAATGAGCCTGTTAACGGGGAATCACAATTTATCTCAGGTGTTAATGTTTGGATTAGGATTTTTTTAAAATGATTAAATTTTGGATTTTTCCGGGGGTAATTTATCTCAGGTGTTAATGTTTTGCAGAAGCTTGAAGCTGCTTATGGTTTTTGCTTTTCTTAACCCGTTTGTGTTGCTTTTCTTAATCCGTTTGAGTAAATAAGTATAAGCACCTTTAAAATTAAAAGCTGAGAATACTAACTTTTTTCTCAGAGAACGGCCCCGTTGTCTGTGTGGTATCTGATTAACATGTTTTTTGAGCAGCTTTTTGACAGTCAGAATAGTATGGAACTTCTAGTGATGAAAAAGGAAGAGTGGAGTTCAAAGTATGATGGAATGAGAGAGACAGTAACAGGATTGCAGGAGATGCTCAAACGAGAGAAGGCGAAGCATCTTGATTTTGAGAGGCGAGTGGAGAATTTGCTGAAAGCTCTGGACTCGGAAAAGAAGTATGCTGCTCAGGTAAGATAACTTTTGCTATAGAGTAATGTTTTTCATTCTTAAAGAAATTTATCTGACAGTCTTAAGAATGCCAGTGAATTATGATGTATGGTTTTGGTCTATTCTAGTCGCTGTGATAGGCGTCTTTTTTTAGAGCAATTTTTTTGGCGTATAATCTGTTAGCAGTATGACTGTTGAAGCTTCCTTTTGTAGCTCAAGAGAGCTTTGTGCGAGTCTGGTGAAGGATTTGAGCGAGCAAAGCTGCAATCATCTGAGGCCAAAAGGGTCGAAACAGATGCTATGTTATCTGGACTGAAGGCGAAGTCTATGGATCTGGAAAAGAAGTTGCATGTTGCTGAAGTCAAGCTTGAGGAGGCAAATAGAAAGAGACTGGAGTTGGGTAGGAAACTGGAAGAAGTTGAGACTCGCGACAGTTTGTTTCAAAGGGAGGTTGAATTCTTCATTGCAGAGTATGATATGTGAAACAACTTCTCTACAACTTGCATTTCTTACAAATTGGAGTTTATTTAAATGACTCTCTAATCTGCAGGCGTGGAGCGCATGAAGCCACACTTTGTAAGAAGAAAAAAGATTTGCAACAGTGGGAGAGAAGACTGCAAGAAAAGTTATCCGAGCGCCTTAGAATTACTACCGAGAGGGAGGTTAAGGTAGATGAAACTGAGAAGGCTTTAAACCTTAAAGATCAGGAACTTAAAAGAATGGAAAAGGAAATTATTGTCAACACTTCAGTTTTGAAGAGGAAAGAGGATGATATAAATCACAGACTAGCAAATTTAACAGCTCAAGAACATGTAAGTTCTATTCGTCTTAATTTTGCCATCATTGTTTGTCAAATATAGCATTTTCCGTTTATAAATTCTTCATATTTGATTACAGAAAGTCGAGACTCTTAGGATTGACCTGGAGATGAAGGACAAGGAGTTCCTGGCTTTAACAGAAAAGCTGACTGCTAGGGAACGAGTGAGTATCTATACTTAAGCTCATGTGAACAGTTATTAATTAATTTACATTGATCTTAGTACTTCCCTTGCTATGTCTTTTTTCTTTTCTTTTCCAGTATACTGTATACGTCTTGCATCATTTGGTACAACTATTGTCATAACGTCTTGTCCTTGATGCAATAATGCAGGAATTTGAGGTGGAGATGGATGGAAAAAGGAAGTCTCTTAACGACGAGGAGAGAAGTAGGCTGGATGGCTTGCAATACCGAGAAGAGGAGATCACCGATAGAGCAGAAAAGCTGGGTAAGCTTGAGTTATCTTTGGAAAACAAGTCTGAAAGAATTGAAGAGAAAGAGAAAGACCTAGAAGCGAAGTTGATAACTTTAAAAGAGAAAGAGAAGCTACTCAAGTCAGAAGAGAAAAGGCTGGATTCGGAAAAGGAGAGAATTCTTGTCGAGAAGGCTTGTCTTAAAAGTTTTAAAGACGAGACTGAGAAGAGGAGGAATGGTATTAGCCAGCAGGAGAGGAAGATTCAAGAAGAAATTGAGAAACTCAAGACTGCTGAAGAAGAAAGGGCAGAAAATATTCGTTTGCAGTTGGAACTGAAAGAAGAGATTCAGACTCGTGGCAATTTGTTCCTAAAGGAGCGTGCGTCCTTCATTGCAGAGTATGATATGTGAAAAAAACTTCTGTACAACTTCCATTTCTTACAGATTGGAGCTTTTATTAACGATCTCTAATCTGCAGGCGTGAAGCACAGGAAGCCACTTTTTCTACTAAGGAAAATGATCTGCAAGAGCGGGAGAGAAAACTGCAAGAAGGTAAAGATAAATTATGTGAGGGCCAGAGAATTACTACTGAGAGGGAGGTAAAACTAAATGAATCTGAGATGGCTTTAAAGCTTAAAGAGCGAGATCTCAAAAAAGCGCAGAAGGAAATTGACTTGAGCACCTCAGTTTTGAACAAAAAAGAGGAGGATATAAATCACAGACTGGCAAATTTAACAGAGCAAGAGCAAGTGAGCTTTTATTCTTCTTAGTTTGCCGTTATTTTTGTTTGTCAGATATGGTATTTTAGGTGATATATTCTTCATATTTGATTACAGAAAGCCGAGGCTCTTAGGAGTGACCTGGAGATGAAGGATAAGGAGTTGCTGGCTTTGACAGAAAAGCTGACTGCTAGGGAAAGAGTGAGTATCTACATTAAGATCTTATAAATGGTTATTAATCAATTTTGCCTCATGTTTGTCTTTTCTTCTTTCCAACATATATCTTACATCATGTGGCACAACTCTTATAATTGATCAATTCTAATGTACTTCTTGTCGGTTGAGATTCAGATGCTTCTTGTTGAACAATGTGCTTTGTTTAATGCAAAAATGCAGGAGTTTGAGGTTGGAATGGATAGAAAAAGGCAGTCTCTTAACGACGAGAAGAGAAGCTGGCTGAATTTCTTGAAATGGAAAGAAGACGCAGTCACCTGTAGAGAGGAAGAACTGGGTAAGCTTGAACTACATTTGAAAAACAAGTCTGAAAGAATTAAAGGGAAAGAAAAACACCTGGACGCGAATTTAAGGACTTTGGAAGAGAAAGGGAACCTACTGAAGTCAGATGAGAGAAGGCTGGATTTGGAAAAGAAACAAATGCTTGTTGATAAGGATTCTCTTCAAACCTTTAAAGATGAGATTGAGAAGATGAGGACTGACATTAGCCAACGGGAGAGTAAGATTCAAGAAAAAACAAAGAATCTCAAGATTTCTGAAGAAGAAAGGGCAGAATATCTTCGTATGCAGGCGCAACTGAAAGAAGAGATTAAGTTTTTTGAGAAACTCAAACAGTCTGAGGAGGATCAATTAAAGAATGATAGGCTTGCAATGGAAGATCATGTTAAAAGGGAGTTGGAAACTCTTGAAATAGAAAAAGAAACGTTTGCCACTAAAATGAGGCAAGAGCAGTCCCTTATATCTGAAAAGGCTCAACTTGGACGTAGGCAAATGCTTAATGAGTTTGAGCAACGCAGAAAGGATCTTGAGGTCGACCTACAAAAGAAACGAGAGGAACTGGAGGCACATATGAATGAAAGGGAGAGGGCATTCATGGAGGAGAGGGAGAGAGAATATAACAATATCAATTACTTGAAGGAAGCTGCCCAAAAGGATGTGGAAGAATCGAGGTTCAAAAGGTGTAGAATAGAGAAGGATATACCCCTGAACAAGAAGCAGCTGGAAGAGAACCAACTTGAAAAGCACAAGGGCATCAATGAGCTTCAAGTTCCCAACAAGAAGGTTAAGGTTGAGGTGGGAGAACAATTTATCAAGGATAGAGAACCATTTCTATTTGCTTCATCACAGGATATAGCTTCTGAGAAAGATGATCCAACACGACCTGTAGAGGTTACAACATGTACAAGTCCTGGAATACAAGATCTCTCAGCAGAGGGGGATGTTAAGGTACTGCATTTTTTAGTTTTCCTACTTCTGTAGAAAATTTTGGACTTGATTTACATATTATTGAGTTACCTACTCTACAATATAGTCTTCTTGTGAAATGTACTTATACAATCTTTTTTCTTTGATGCACAGCTCAAAACATCCGAAACTCATGATAAGAGTATCGAGCCAGTGCTAACAGAAAAAATAGAGTGCAATGAAGAGGTAAATAGTATGATACCTGAACGCAGCACTGAAAATGGAGGTGATGAATATGAAGTAATAAGCGAGGACGAGGATATGGATGAGGAATCAGAGGGTAGAGTTCCCATACACAAGAAGATCTGGAACTTCTTCGTTACTTGATTGCAGAATCTTGCAAGTTGTCCTTCGGGTATCATCCAACTGGAGAGTATTTAATCATATGACTATCATAAAAATGTTGATTGCTCGTAGTACTAAAGTTTAGTTTACAGAATTATTCATATTCTTCTCAGTAATTTTGACAGAGGTTGATAGAGTGGTTTGATTTTTATGACAGACTCCAAGATTTGGCTTTTTCACCTGAATATTTTATAATAGATGAGTATTAACAGAGATCGCATGATACGATTTGCAATGAAGTGAATTTGATATGCCTTGTTTGTAATGCAGCTGATGATACTTCAAATAATTTTTTCTTTGAATGCTGTTGCTTAAAAATAATTATGAGTTCTGGCATAGTTCAGAGATTGATTTTCGAGTAATAAGCTGTGTCTGCTCTTCGATTTTCAGCGACCGAGCTCTGCTGGTCCACATATTTTTAGAACATATTTCATTATGGAATAGAACTTGTGCTAAATCTCAGCTCAATTTTGTTGAAATTATGTTTAAATAAATAAATAAAATAAAATGAATAAAAAGACAAGTCTAAGAGCATTTCCAACATTACGTAAAATTTGAATATAATCAATATCAAGGCGTAGTAATTTATAATGTTTTGTTAGAGTGAATTTCTTACATAATAATCTGTATGATATTTATTTATAATATATATTAATTATTTTTAATCATGTCTCAAATTAGGGTTTTGAAAGTCGACTCCCAAAACTAACCGTCACTTCTCCATTCTTCACCTTCATCCTCTTCATCCACCAAATCATTTTCGCTCTCCCATCTTCTCCACTATTTACCAGTTTTTTGTTTTTCAATAAAATCGAGTGTTGCTTAAACCTCGAAGATTCCAATCGAGTTTTATTCTCGGATCTGTTTCGGATTTGAGTTTGGGCTTGATTGTTTTCTGAATAAATCAGATCTTTTGAAATCAAAAGTCCGATTGTGTTTTTCCGTCTCGCCTTTTGGCGTGTGTTGATTTAGTACCCCATTCTTGGGTGATTCTGCGTTGTTATGTCTTTCTGTGTTATCAATGAGAATGATTGTGATGGAGTTTTGGGAGATCTGGGTTATCGCATCATTATTACTTTCGGCATGTCTATAGCTGGCTCCCGGCATGTAGATAGCTGGGGTACGCTTGGCGATCGCATGTGCTCACCTTTCACAAATTATAGTTGTTCATTATTCGAGGACCCTTGTTCCTCATTGCTTAGTTTTTACAACTGAGTCGTCTGAACACCGCAACAGCCATGGAACTATTGTGAAGGTCAATTGTGAAGCTACCATTTTCGGGATTGATGTAGGCTGGATGCTGGATTACTCGAGAAGCCTTTGTATTCATTTTCAATTTCAAGAATCCTTGGATTCAGTTTGTTAAGCAGTCTGGAAACAATGCGGCTATTTGTTTAGCTCGTTTTATTGTTTATCAACCTGATTGCATTGTCAGTTGGGGATTTGTCCCGACTAAACTTATTTTAATTTAATGGAATGAATTTGCATTTTGTAAAAAAAAAATAAAATTCATGATTTGTTTGAAGTTTTTAAAATCAATTTAAAAGTTCAATCAAATCGGAGTCGATCGATGAATTGATAATTTTCCTTTTCAAAAATTAATCGGGATTTCCAAAAGAAAGGGTGAAAATGGTTAGGTAAACTTGCCGAAAGTTTTGGGTAATTGAGTTGGGCTCATAATCATCTTTAACACGGTCCGCCTGAAAAAATAGGTTTGACAGTCCAGGGTTTCAAGGACCTTCTTCTTGTCTTGCTTTATACAAATAAACCCTCCGCCTAAACCCCACCCATTCCCTTCCTTCATCCTCTACTCTATTTCCAGAGAGACAGAGAGAGAGATTAGCAGCTGGAGAGAGATGTGGTACTTGTGCGTGTTTTACCACAGACTGTTGGATTACAGAAAACCTGAAGTAGAATCTTTGGCTGAGCTATTCGGGGCATTCGATGATGACCCACATGGCCAACAGCATTCATTAGAGTGGAAGTTACCTGAACATCACCACCCTGATTCTCCTTTTCATTTTGTTAATCTCCCTTCTGAGGACATTGCCCGCAGTGTTGCTAATCGAAGTAAGCTCTTTTTTTTTTCTTGCTTGGTAATGTAAACTTAGCTAACAATATAATGAGACTTATTTTATGCTTCCCACTATTTCACTAATATTGTTGACGCCATAGCTGTAAATTATTCATTTTAGCTAACCCAAATGGGCTCGAACATTTTTTACAACAGCGTTTAAGATATCTTTATTCTGCCTTGTACACCTTCTACTCCACAGGATGTCGGTATGAGTTGCAAATGATTTATCTATGGAGTTTTTTCTTGCTTTGTATTCCTTTTCTTGGAATAAGTATATCATTTGGTCTTAAGCTGAAGAATCACCTTAGTCCCCTTTTACTATGTGTTTAGATTATAATATTATATTAAATCGTTGATCCTCAAATATGCAGGTATGCTTGTGAAAGGGCTTTTTGAACTTTGGGGCGAAGGAAATAGCTATGAGGAACTGGAGGAATCTATAAAAGGTTATCCAGAAGAGCGTAAATTGCCGTACCTGAATTCAGATAGCACCTTCAGAATCAGTATTGATACTTTTGGAAAAGTCATGAGCTTTACAGAACATAATGAACGCATTCGAGGGCTCTCTTACATCCCATTTAAGGTTTATCTTTTTCCTTTGAGGCATGATAAAGTGTGTTGTAACTGCTATTAATTTTTATCATAAATCTAGCTCAGTAACCGAATGAAATTTGATGAATGAAACATCTTGGTTAGATTTCTAAATTGTTTTTTAAATTTTTGTAGCTATAAAAAATTTCATATATACTACTACTAGAAACCATTTCTAAGTTTCAATTAATTGATTTTTCCAGTGCCGATTGTCTGCACTTCTATTATCATTTAGTGGTAAGAGTTGGTAAGATAAAACTGGAGACACAATTTTTTCCTATTATCTTCATGATATATATGTTTTAGGATTTTAGTTTGTGTTAAATTTAAACCCTCACTTTAAAGATATATGGATTAAACTAGGGATGACAATTGCGTCGGATCGAATCTGATATGGCAGTATCCAAATCCAAACCCGAATTTTTTATCCATACCCGAACCCGACCCGAACTCAAAAATGAAAATCCGATTCTGATCCGACAAAATTTGGATTGGATTCGGGTAATACCCGAAACCCGGTTTTTTTTTTTCAAGACTAGATATGGATATACCCGAAATCCGAAACATGAAATTTTGAATTTATAAATACTTAACCATTAACTTTCAATACATTAACATCCCTTGATATGTAGGATTATAATACATCATTAACACTTAAAATACATCAATTAATAACTATTTTAAAGAAAGAATTACACACATCTCATAACCATACATTGAATGTTTATCATTGTCTCACTTATTTTTTCGGCTAAGTGAAAACCGAATTTTAATTAATAAACTTATAATGTACTATAATATAAAATATTATGTATCCAATATGACATATCTTGGATTTAATTATTAACTAAAAAATATTTTATGAATATTAAGTAATGTATATATTGCAATATATTATAATGTATAATATATAATATATTATTAAACTTATATATATTGTAATATATATTATAATGTGTAATAAATAATATATCATATATATATATGTGTGTGTGTGTGTGTGTGTTCAGGTTTTTTCGGTTTCGGATTCAGATCGGGTTTAGGATCGCTATACCTAATATCCAAATCCAAATCCAAAAAATTGGGTTCGGTAAATCTAAAATTTCGGGGGTTTTGGATCAGTTATTTGTCGGATCGGATTATTTTGTCATCCCTGGAATAGACCCTAAATGCATTGTGGCATTTACATGGTGTGAGAAAGCCCTTTTGGACAAAAAAATTTTGTATGCATCCCTTCTGGCTTTGAAAGATTGAATTTCGCTAGGCGCACTGAAACTCCTAATACTAGCAGCCATTAAGTTCCACAAATAAGTGATTAGCAACGGCTTGGCACATTTTATAATACTATATGTAAGACCATTATATATGCCTATCAATTTTATATTTTGCATATATGCATCAATGATAAAGAGGTGCTACCTTTTCCACATTATGCATTGCTGCAAAGTTATTGTACATCTCAAAGTACATGCTGGTTACTATCCAAGACTAGCACCCAGACCATAGCTAACCTCCATTTTGTAATCAGATAGCGTTAATCGCTGCATTTCTTTCCATTTTCTTGATTATTTTATAATTAGGTTTTGAATGTCTTATAGATTTGGTTTGCAAGATACATTCATCTGTCTCCATTTTTGTGTCAACATGAATAATGTTTCAGGGTCGAGTAAATTTAAAAAACCCAGAGCATAACTTTTGGATCATGGAAACAGATGACTATGGATCTCATAATGGTCTCCCACCTGTTGTTCAAAAGAGAATATTTTTTGGTCGAGAAGTTGGAGCTGCTGACAGGAAGCTCTTGCCAACCTATGAATTAAAGAGCCGTAATTATCTTGGGCCAACAGCCATGGATGCAGAAGTTGCTTTCTTGATGGCCAATCAAGCAAAAGCTACACATGGAAAACTTGTGTATGATCCCTTTGTCGGGACAGGGAGCATTCTGGTTGCCGCGGCTCATTTTGGAGCTATGACTATGGTAAGGTCTTTATTTTTGTAACATACTAGTTATAAAGCTGGTTCTTACCTTTACTTTTAAGCAAGTAACAACTATCTTGAAAATATGATCAGGGTGCAGATATTGACATTAGGGTAGTACGTGATGGTCGTGGCCCGGACTGTAATGTTTGGAGCAATTTTAAGCAGGTAAAACCTATGTAGAACATTTTTTTTTGGTATAACTTGCAATTTGTTGTTTGTTGACTAATCCCTTTTTAAATGTTACACTACAACCCTAAAATTTGTTCTTAAGTTTTTACTCAATGCCACTCAGTAAAGAATACTCCAGTAAGATTCTCAATAATCATGCATTGAGACATCTTTTGCAAGCCTGAATGATAATTTACATATTTGACTTTTTCTGTACATTAGAAACCTTATAGGAAACATAAAATAATTTATATATTAAAAACAAGTGAACTAATCATAGAGAACACCTAATCTTGTATTTTAGGGTAATCTGAATTCCAGTGTATACTTTTTCTTATTTCTTCCCCGTGAACCATTTTTTCTTTTACACAATCTAGTTCTCTCATATGTTGGACTAGGGAAAAGCTCATTTCAGTTTTCTATGCTTGAAGTGAGTGTTGACAGACACTGAACTTCATTGCAATACTCGAAGTTAAAGTTAGTAGGCATATATGGTCAAGTCAGATTCGTTGATGGGGTACTTAGGAAAGGGGAGGGACACTTGACGATTACCAAAAGAGGACTTTCCACAAGGTCAATCTTCTGTTCAGGTTATTGGAGTGACTTTGAGGAATTTACTATATTAGCTATTTCTGCTCCCATATGCTAAGTATCCAACTCCAGAAGTCTGCCAACAAATACAGTTACTATTTACCTTTTGGAATACCTTTACTACTTGATGCTTTACAGAACATTGCTTTGGTTAAATTTTTTTTGTTATATAAGACTCATTTAATATAAGCATAAGCTTTTTTACTTGCAGTATGGACTACCAATGCCAATTTCCCTGTTACGAGCAGATAATAACCTTCCTCCTTGGCGCCCTGGGTTATCCGAGGTAACTCTTTTAGTTCCTTCAGTACTAATAATCAAAATATTTGATTTTGCTGGTCAAAATTTTTACAATCGGTTGTCTATTCTATTATCTATGATTTTATAGTCACAACTCAGAAATACACAACTTTAACCTTATCGATAGAACTCCTGCATGCACCTTTTAAATCATGCTAATCTATTTTAAAGTAGTTTAGGAGTGGTGGTGTGGCTTGAAATGTACCCAATTGAAGAGAAGCTCCCAGTACCTGAAGTTTTGAGATTGAATTGTACAAGATATATTGTTTTTCCAAATTTTAATGTTCCACAGTGAGACTTTTAAAGACTGCGGCGATTTAATCTTTCAGAATCCCGTGATCTCAGGATCATCTTGGAATATCCTATAGGTCCCTCCAATATCTCTTTCCCAAACACCTGGTAGGAGCATATTATTTATGAAGATATTATTGTGGCCAAACTATAAGAGTGCAATGAACTGAGGTTATAAATTGTGCATTATATGTTATTGTTTTGACTTTATAGTTTAATGAATTTTTGTTTTATGTTCTTGCGTCCCAGTTTTTATGATCTATGTTAGCCTCAAAAAATTGTAAATAAATTTTTTTATGAATTTCTCTTTCTAAAAATTAAATAAATTGTTTTTAAGTCTCGAATATGTTCATTTTTGCTATACAAGATTATAGACTAGAATTTAAAGTTATATAATACATATATGTGTATGTTGCTCAAACGTAATGGATTTAAGTATTTCGTAGCCCTGTCAAACAAATCCTGGCCTACGAATCTATGATAGTAAGTTGGACACAGATATTTTCAACAACGTTTTAAATAACTATTCAAGAACCTGACACTTTTAGGTGTTTGATGCCATAATATGTGACCCTCCCTATGGAGTTCGTGCTGGAGGGCGCAAATCTGGTGGCCGTAAACTGCTGAAAGGTGTTGTGGGTCCATATACTGTTCCCGACGAGAAGAGGACAAATCATATTCCCTCAACAGGTGCTTACAGCTTAGCGGAGTGCGTGCATGATTTGCTTGATCTTGCTGCAAAGATGCTTGTAATGGATGGGAGACTTGTGTACTTCTATCCTGTAGTACGAGATGATGGTTCCAGCAGTCCTAGTTTTCCAGAACACCCGTGTTTTAAGTTAATCGCTTCTTGTGAACAGATACTAAGTTTTCGTTACAGCCGTGTGTTACTAACAATGGTGAAGATCAAGCCATACACTGATGACATTGCTGAGTCAGCTCGGTTGAAACACATGGATTTCAAAGAAAACCATCTCAAGTGGCTAGAAGAGGGGAATCTACATTCTGCCGTGTTCAGCCCTGCTGATCATAACTCGAGTTCTGGAGATGATGGGAACTGTGGTAAAGAAGTGAAGCCAAAATATAGAGGAAAGTATGTGTAGCCTAATGTAGGTCATTTGAAAGCTTAGATTTGTGGTTTTGCTGGTCACTATACTGCCCTGAGGGGGTGTCATTTAGTTATCTATCACTACTCTACCAACAATGAGTTGTTTTGACATTGTCGATTTCTGTTGTATGATCTACTTGTAATATGATACTGACATGTTGACAATATGTCTGCAATCTGCAAAGATCGAACACCATTTTTTATATTTTGTAGTTTGATCATTGTGGCAAGTCCATAAACAGAAGAAGAGATCAAAAATATTTTTTTTGTCAGACACCATGTCTTGTTTAACCATTTTTCATTGTTAATTTTCTGGCTGTTTTTTCTTGTTCAAAACGGTCTAGAAGCAGGAAAAAAAAGGGAAAGATATACCAGTATTAATTTATTGGCTAGGGGAAAAAAAAAAATTCTAAGTGTGTAGAATTAACTAGACCTATGCATGATAAATATAACATAGATTTAACAATTAACCCCTTGCATGATTAATTTAATACTATAGGTTTAGCAATTAACATACGGGTACAGAGATATTATAATTGACATGTGTTATGTGTAAATTCCACTAAAAAATTCCTTGTTGTAATGCTGAAAAAGAGGATTATGCACGGTAGAGTTGGAAAATTTTGGAAGAGGAAATGACACAGGCTAACAAGGATAGGGAGATAGAAAGCCTCCCTCCGTCTTCTCTTCACTTTTTTTTTTGAACAAAAAATAAATTAATTACAGTCTGAATAGAAGTGTTTTGTACAGAATGATATTAATTTCGTCACTATTTATTTTGATCAATTCCGGACATACATCGTTTGGCTTATCCTCCTGTTGAGGTAAATACATGCATGCACTTCTAAACTCTTCCCATTGCATGTTCATTCTTGTGTTGATGCATTCCAGATCCCAGTACAAAATGAAGGCCTGCCAAATTACATACAAATGCAGATATTAATTATTAATTATAACATCCATTATAATTATATATAATGCAGAAATGTATGTAGCAATATTCACTGTTCTATTGAATACCATTCAGGTTGAAACTTCTCTCCTGCAATTCAATTAGAGCTGCATATAAAATTAACAGATACAATGTCCCAGAGCAAGATCAGACAAGCTATTGGAGCAGTGAAAGATCAGACGAGCATAAGCCTTGCCAAAGTTGCTAGCAGTACAGCTCTTGCTGATCTCGATATAGCGATTGTCAAGGCCACCCGACACGAGCAGTATCCAGCCGAGGAGAGGTACATACGTGAAATCCTGAGCTTAACTACTTACTCTCGCTCCCACATTGCTGCCTGTGTTGGCACCATTTCACGACGTCTTAACAAGACCAAGAACTGGGTTGTTGCGTTGAAGGCGCTTATTTTGATTCAGCGATTGCTGTCTGACGGTGATCCAGCTTATGAGCAAGAGTTTTTCTTTGCTACAAGGCGAGGGACACGCCTTCTTAACATGTCTGACTTCAGGGACACTACAAAGGCTGATTCTTGGGATTACTCTGCATTTGTACGTACCTATGCACTGTATCTTGATGAACAGCTCGAGTGCAGGATGCAAGACAAGAGGGGAAAAGGTAACATGTTCGCCTATATTGAAGAGGACGAGGAGGCTAATCAAGGGGCTACCACAGCCAGAGCAACACCAGTGCAGGAGCTGACAAATGGGCAAATATTTTCGAGAATTCATCATTATATGCAACTTCTTGAAAGGTTTTTAGCATGTCGGCCAACAGGTGCTGCGAGGACTAACAGAATTGTCATTGTCGCCCTATACCCAATAGTGAAAGATAGTTTCCAGATTTATTATGACATATCAGAGGCTACGGGTGTCTTAATTGATAGATTCATGGTGCTTGATATACCTGATTCTGTAAAAGTTTATGAGATTTTTTGCCGTGTTTCAAAACAGTATGATGAGCTTGACAGTTTCTATGAGTGGACCAAGAGTGTTGGTGTTGTACGAACATCTGAATATCCTGATGTAGACAAGATCACACAGCAGAAACTGGATGCTATGGATGAGTTCATACGTGAGAAATCAGTGATGCTAAGAAACAGAATGGCTATGAATGCAGAAGTAGAGCCTGTTGAAGAAAAAGAGGAAGAACCTGAAGAGGATCTGAATGCAATGAAAACGTTACCTCCACCGGAAGGGTTTGTAGAAGAAACAGTGAAAGCAGAGGCGGTGGAAGTAAAAGTGGAAGAACCAGCACAGGAGATTAAAGTGGAGCCCAAAAGGCAGGATGTGGGTGATTTGCTGAACCTGGGTGCAGATGCCCCAACAAGTGAAGAACAATCAAATAGATTGGCTTTAGCTTTATTTGACGGTGGTCCTTCAACCGCCACACCAACAGTCGGGACTTCAGCATGGGAAGCCTTCAATAATACAGGGGACTGGGAGACGGCCCTTGTTCAGACTGCAAGCCACTTGGCAAACCAGAAGTCTTCACTTCCAGGGGGGTTTGATACATTGATGCTAGATGGTATGTATCAACAAGGGGCAATAAAGCATGCTATGGCATCCTCGGGTATGATAGCTACTGGAAGTGCCAGCAGCGTTGCATTAGGATCAGCCGGGAGGCCAGCAATGCTAGCATTACCAGCACCTCCAACAGCAGGGGGTGGAGCTCAGAGTACATCCGGGGCTGATCCATTTGCTGCCTCGCTTGGGGTGCCACCACCTGCTTATGTGCAGATGTCAGAATTGGAGAAGAAACACCAGTTATTAATGAAGGAACAATTGATGTGGCAGCAATATGCAAGAAACGGAATGCAAGGAGAGGTAAGTCTGGCAAAATTACAGCAACAGAATGCATATCCATACAATAATGGAGGCTATGCCTTGTGAAACTATTAATAAACATGGATTTAGTATTACCATTTACTGATAGATTGTAACTTTTGCTAAAGGGAAGAGAGCAGTTTAGGTTTGGTTCGGACAGTTTTGATAACTACAGCAGCAGTGGACTCCATATCTCCATATAAATAAGCTTTACTTCAAAGATTAACCTGAAAAAGTACATATAAAACTAATGGTTCAGACACTTCTAGTCAACAATATAAGATAACCCTGGTAATTTAAGTGTCACTAAAACCGAAATTTAAGTTCAACATTTTTCTTTTCAAACGCTGTAAACCACTTATCTAGAAGATAGACATGCATGGAATAAGCGTGTAAGAGAACAGATGTATATATCTGCTTTAAATTATAGACATAGGAGCTATAGATCAACATCCAAAGCTTCAGCTCTATTTCTTTCCTCCTAGATTTTCACTCCGAGTATTTATGGTGCCAATATGATTTGATTATCATTAGTTACAATTAGGAACCATTATTAATTTATATAATATATTAATACTGTGTGTGTGTGTGTGTGTGTGTGTGCCACTCGTAGACTCTAGGGCAAGATTCTTCAAATCTGGCATCTGCATTTGATATAGTTTCCCAGTTTCATTCCAACACAAACCAAGGTTTTAACTACTTTTCCACTCTTTGCTAGGAGTTTAGAGTTACTCAAACATCTCAATGGGATCATGCAGAATTCTCTAGGATTGCACTATAATTCTAAGTTCTAACATGTATTTTGAATGCAGATTGCGGGCTGTTAATCATATTTTCAAACTTTTACAAATCTACCTCGGCGTGATATAAGAATATTGTAGGGGAAAGTAGGATATAACCTTCTTTCAAGATGTTTAAGTATCTTTGGCAGTTTTGAATGCCATTAGACAACTATCAGCAGCTCAGAAATACATGCCATTACGTTTAAAGCATAAGAGCTTAATCCTCTTCTTTTATTCCGATACAATTAATAATACCTAAAATTGTATAAGCAAGGGTAGGAGAAAAAACATATCATTTCCAAATCTTGTATAGCGCTATGGTCTTCAATGGGGTTCAACAAGTAATAGAATATTTATACTCCCTGTGAGGGTCACCTAACATATAAGTGAAAGAGTAGTCATTATATATGTGTATCTATAGAGAAGAATTTGTTCATACCAAATGTCAAATTTAACATATATGTATAATCTATAGATAATCGTTTGATGTTAAAAATATGTCAGAGGACTAACATGGGTACAACTACCAGTAGTCCATGCACGAGCACGATCCATTCTCAAAGTGATGAAAACGCTTCCGATCCCTTATTACAATCTTACGTTTATACAGTCTGGATATAAGTTTCATTGTAGAGTGACAATCATAACATATCCTGAGGTTCTTAAATATTCGAAGTGATGTTTTAGGGCTCGTACTGATCAATCCGAAGGCAAGCGCTATCTTTTCACTATGATAGTGCAAGGCACTTGCCTTCTCATCATCATCGATATTAAGAAAAACTTGTTTCGTGTCAGACATATACCCTGTCAAACTCAATTGCTTTGATATCTCTTTCAGCATATACTGGATTTCTTTGTTTCTTGGATGAGAATCATCTTCCACCAAAAACTCATGAACCACTCCATCGAGCTCTATCCAACTGCATCCAGGATCTTTTCTTACATCCAGTTCCTTCATCCGCAACCTAACATCAGCCACCTCCTCCCATTTACCCAAAGAAGCATACATATTTGAGAGAGCCACATATGAACCACTGTCATGAGGAGACATCTCCATTAACTCATTTGCTACTCGTTTTCCCAAATCAATATTCCCATGTAATTTACAAGCACCAAGAAAGGCCTTTAATATTACATCGTCTGCTGTACAAGGCATCTCAAATATGAGTTGTTTAGCTTCTTCTAAAAGGCCAGCTCGGCCTAATAGATCAACCATGCAACCATAATGTTCAATCCTAGGTTCTAGTCCCACTTTATGCATATGATTAAAAATTGATTTGCCTTCAGTCACTAAACCAGCATGGCTACAAGCAGTCAACACACTGATGTAGGTTACATCACTAGCTGATAGTCCCACTTGTTCCATCCTCCAGAAATAATTAATTGCATCCTTTGCTTGACCATGCATGGCAAATCCATTTATCATAGCATTCCAAGTGATCACATTCTTGTGTTGTAGGCTCTCAAATATCTCAAGTGCTTCAATAATGCTTCCACAACTGGAATACATATCAATCAATGCAGAACCAAGCACCTCGTCAATCTCTATTCCCTTCCTCAAGGCATAGATATGAATCCATTTACCCAACTCAAGAGCCCCAAGTCGCGACACTGCAGGTAAAACACTAACCAACGTAACATAGTTAGGACATACATCCCCCATTTGCATTTCCCTAAACATTTCCATTGCCTCCTTATAAAATCCATTTTGTGCATACCCCGAGATCATAGAATTCCACGAAACCACACTTCTATCTGGCATATCATTAAACATCTCCAACGCAACGCTAAATTTACCAGCTCTAACATACCCATCAATCATCACATTCCACAAAACAACATTACCCAAATTCATCTTCTTACAATCACTCCTGGAAACATTATCTTCAAACAACACAAAAGCATCAGCCATTTCCCCACACAAAACATACATCCTCACAAGATTACTCAAAACAAACTCATCTCTCTCTATCCCATACTTCCTTATCATCCCATGAACTTGCTTCCCTACTTCTACCAACCCAACATTAGCACAAGCCTTAAGTACAGAAGGGAAAGTATACTTATTGGGCTCCACAAACTCACTCTCCAACATAAGATAAAACATATTCAATGCTTCAACTGAATACCCATTATCCCCAACTTCCACAAGGGCTCTAATAATAGTGTTCCAAGAAAAGCAATTTGGCTGAGGCATTTGCACAAACACTTTGTGTGCATACTGAATGTCACGTCTGCAATGTTCCGAAAGGGCGCTGAATTTGAGAACTTGGGAGGCGACTAGAGGGTCCGCAATGAGGCCTGTTTTGATGAGATTGGCATGGATTTGACGCAAGTGTCGCATAGATTTGCATTTTGAAATTACAGAGGAATTGTGTGAAAAAGCGAGTGCATGGTTGTGAAATGTTGTTGAATTCATGACGACGATGCAAGGACAGAATTGTCATCAACTTGAGGTCTGACTTCTGAGGATAGATTATGGATAGGCTATGGCAGTGGCACAATACTTGACTCTATTTTTTCTTATTAACAAAATAATTTATTCATTTAGGTGGATTTTTTAAATATTTTATCTAATACTCATTAATTTTACTTATTTGATTTAATATTTTATTAAAAATTTAATTCAAGTTTCATTATAAAATACATATTTACATAATTTTCTGAAATTGTCAATTTGTTATTAATTAATAAGAAATTCCTGTTCGTTTGAATATAGACTTTTTAATAAACTAATCAAATTTACTAATCACTTTTCATATTTAACCAAAATTTAGTAAGTAAAATAAAAATTAGAAAATCGATGTAACCTTTAATTGTATTTAAACAATATGATAAACAAGTTACAAAATTTTGATAATGAGACCAAAAAAAATTTAAAATTATACTAGTATTTAATTAGTCTATATATTAAGTAGTTTAAGCAAAGTTTTTTTTTTTTTTTTGCCAAAATTCAGGGCAGATTTCATTAACACGAAAGAGACTCAATCGGGACAAACCCACAATTGATCATGCAACCAGGTTGAAAAACAAATAAACGAGCTAAATAATTAGCCGCTTTGTTTCCGAATTGCTTAACTAACTGAATACAAATATTCTGAAAATTAAAAATGAAGATGATGGTTTCTTGTGCAATCCAACCGGCATCTCCTCCGAAATCAGTAGCTTCACAATTGACCCTCACAGTAATTTCATGGATAGTACAATGTTCAGAGGACTCGGTTGGCCTGATGTTATGAACAAATATATTTTGTGAGAGCTGAGCACATGCGATTTTCACTACCGTTCCAAATGCAACCCAGCTATCTACCTGCCAGATACCAGCTATAGACCTGCCGAAAGTGTTGTTGATGCGAGTTCTCCGGATCTCCCAATACACCGTAAAATTCATTTTCAATACAAACACGTCGCATAAAGCGAGACACATCGCACAAAGCGAGACACTCAAACACACAAATAATGACTCAGACAGAAGACAATGAAGAACTCAAATGAGTTTTCCGAATTTTGTGGAACAAAACTCGATTTTATTGAAGAAAAAACATACAAAGAGGATTATTGATTGAAAATTGAAAAGAAGAGAAGATGTGTTGTGTGGATGGAGAATGGGCGGCTAGAGAATTGAGATGGGAGGAAGGGAGATAGATGGGGATGGATAGAATGGGTGGAGAAGGAGATGGAGGCGGCTAGGGTTAGAGGAAGATGAAGCGGCCGACTCTCATGAGAGAGAGAATTAGGGTTGTTCGGCCCAGTCCATTAATTAGGTATACATCTCTGGAGAAAGAAGATTTGAAATGTTTAAGCAAAGTTTTTAGTTATTGAAAATTGAAAAAATCATAAGCCTCACAACAAAATCAAAGCACAAATCTAAAATTTGAATCGCCCAAAACAAATAAGCTTAGTTCGATGCAAGTTTGCAACTCGGACCTAGATTGCAATGCTGAGAGCGCCCAATGGTAAACTTAAGAAGATCAAAGTCATGAAAGAAAATTACAATTACAGTAATTCTGAAAACTCACACATAATACAACATTTGATTATTAGTCCAAATCGTAGTACAAAACTACAAATACAAGCTGCTCATGCACGTAGCTGGCTCATGTATAGATGGATGTGATAACGCCAATCTCTGATCCCGGTCCTTCCTCCACCGTGACTGGTGGTTCCGCGGTGTAGCTGCTGGATGGGAGCCTACAAAACAACACCGGAGGGGGGTTTTGACCCCGCGGCGCCTCCGGCGTGAGAGTAAGCGTAGGTTTCGGAAGGATAAAGATTAGAGAAAGTATGTTATCTATATGTGGTGGGTGAAGGTGTGTATGTGTGGTGGTTGCTGGTGGCTGGTGGCTGAGAGTGTTTGAATATATGCTGAGTGTAAGTGTGTGTTTCGGAAGGATAACCTACGCTTTCTCTAATCTTTATCCTTCCGAAACCTACGCTTACTCTCACGCCGGAGGCGCCGCGGGGTCAAAACCCCCCTCCGGTGTTGTTTTGTAGGCTCCCATCCAGCAGCTACACCGCGGAACCACCAGTGACTTTACCTTGCCCAGTTCTTGGAACCAAAGCCACCACCACATTTTCATCGTCTTCAGCTTTCAGGTCCTCCAAAAGCTTGCTTAACCCAAAGGACTGAGTAGCTTTCACTTTTGTCTTCTTGGTCGATGGCACATTCGAAAACACCCCAGCAAAATCTGCGTAGACCGGTCCACTCCCCACCTCATCGTCACCATTCACATAAACATCAAACTTCACGTACTCGTCTCCGTCATATTCTATCCCCTCTATCACTAGGATCTCCTGCTGGGCTTCCTTTTCCTCTTTGCTTCTAGATTTCTTCGGCCTCGGAACAGTCACTTTGATCATAACGTCCAGCACTTTGGGGAACACTTCACTAGCCTTGGGAAATTCTTTATCTCCTCCACGTCCCTTAGGGATAGGCTTCCGCTTTGGATGAAATTTGAGCCAAGGAAGAGGAATGTTCTGGTAGGTGTATCCTAACTTGGCCGTATCAAGACAGTCTCGGATCTTGACTCGAACCAGTGTCTCAGTCTCATCATAGAACAGAAAAGCCGCATCCAACCAATCAGTATTATCCAGATCCTTGTGATGTTCCGGGTCAAGGTCCTTCCATATATTCCACATCCGGTCCACATTTGCATGATGAGCATAAAAGATGGGGTCCCTACCTGCGGAATAGAATCTGCCCATGTCTTCTCCATTAGGTTGGTCAGGGTCACCAGTCCATATGTGGACCTGAGTATGTGGCTGATTCTCTATCGACCCCTGTTGGTGGACCTGATCTTGTCCTGCACTGTAGGGACCTCCGAAGAATAGCTCAGGAGTGGAGCTGTTGGAAACCATCTGTGTATACATGACACTCATATTGCTTTCGATCAGTGCTTCACCAGTAAGACTAGGGTTTGTCTTGCTATAGTTTAGATCAGCCGGGAGTGGTGGCCTATGGTTGTCGTTACGTAGTTTATCATACAGTGGGGAGTATGGATCAGCAAACATGGGTGGAATTGGCATTCCTGCCGGGGAGTCCCAGTTCCAGAAGGGAATGGCGAAAGTAGGATCATCAATCAGCTTCCCCAATATTTTCTCAAAAAAGTACATGTACCATCTGTGGAATGGGAAGAATAGCCATGAGAAGTGAACGTCCATCTTCTTAGTGGGGAATTTAGGCGACACTTCATAAGCGGAGTCACAATAAGCACAATGAATGGCAGCTTGCTGTGCAAAAACTATGCGGATGGTCTTCAGGTAGAGATCTCATGATCTCCATGGCCTTATTGTACTTGGCCACATATACGTCGTCAGCCAAATGTGCTGCTGGTCTAATGCGCAAGCTACCAGGGCTACTAGGAGAAGTAGGAAAAGTGAAATCAACTATCTTTATTTCTGGTGGAACCGGAGGGCAGCAATTACCATCTTTTATGTTTGTACATTTAGGTAGGCTGTCTGCATTTCCACAATTGACAGCGTCCACTGGTTCCGCAAGAACTGCAGATTGACTGACTGCAGCTGTGCCATAGAGGCCCCCCAGTCCTAGAAGGATATCTCTCCTGTCAAATTTTCCTCTTTCAACATTTTCTTCATCTCCTTTAGTACTTTCCTTGACGGCTCTACATGACAACTTGTTTTTATGAGCATGCTTAAGCTTTTGGTGGTTAAAGAAATATGAACCAGTGTTGGAAATGGAGTTGTTTCTGTGAAGATGAGTAGCACTGATGAGGGGTAAGAGAAGAGAAGCCATGACTTCCAAATGCAGCTTCTAGTTTGATGTTCCTTCTGAAACACAGGGGGTTTATATAGCAAGTCTTGGGCCATATGTTAACCTACCTAACCTCAATCACCACTATTATTTAAAGATATATAACCGGCTTATCCAATACTCTATTATATACTAGCATAAATTAATTAGGTTTAACAAACACATTTTCAATAATTTTAAAATACACAGGCAGTGTTGCTAAACCTGTCTATATTATATATGCTCTTCATATATTGAATTGAAAACCCTCTTGATAGACTTTTTACGAGTTATATCTTATATGCATGTAGCTTGTAATTAAGCACAAGTATATATTCTTATCATTATATGCTTGATTAGGATTTATATATGAATGTACATGTACACTTAATCACCCTGGTAGTTTCAAATTTATCAAATTAAATATAATAATAATATAATTATTTATTCGTATTTTATTAAACTAACAAATATTCGTCCCAAATCCTCATCAGAGTATATCTAACACAAATCACTAACATCTCCAATCATATATAACTTTCAAGTTTCAGCTCAGAGTAATTAACACACACACACACACACATATATATATATATATTAAAATAATAATTAGTGTTGTTTTATATAATTTTAATCAAGTTGGACTGTATTAGTCAATCTGGACAATAGAATATTAGAATCAATGTATCTGAAAAAGTAAACAAATTAATTTTCTATGGTTTTTATGATATGATTTCAAAAATCAAATCAGTCGGCCACCTTGTAGGGTATTATTCGGCTAAATCGACGATTTTTAGAACAGTAGTTGTAGATGATATATATAATTTTAAAATATATATAATTGTCGACTCTTTAGATTATATCTTAATATAAAAGTAGAATTTTCCTATATATATAAGATTGAGTTTTAGTGGACTGCTTAAAACACTTCTTATTTAATAAATTCTACTCTAAATAGAATGAGTGAAGTTTTAATATAATACAATGAGATATATTGAGTTATATTTTGATAAATATCATTATATGTGTTTCTTCTCCCGGAGTTTAATTCCTCTATGTGCAATACTAATTATATCCATATCTTTCCAAGTTATAGAAACTTCGTGCTTTTATCAAAGTTTCCATCTTACATTGGTTATTCTTTCAATTCATTTATTTCATTTTATCCTCTCTCAATCAGATATAGTTACGGGTTTATTTCACGCATGAAATGATCATTGATAATTAGTTCATTGGTTGAACCAAAATCATTCATATTCAAAATCATTCCATGCAAATTCATATTTGTATTATTGAAAAAGGTGTGTCAAATATATTGCAGGTTGAAGGAAAATCATTCATCTCCAATACAAATTTAGATATGTATTGTTGAAAAGGGGTATCAATTATTTTAATGAATTTTAGCTGATCGTATTATGTGATTAGTTCATTGAAAGGGTTTATCAGAGATTCATATGGCATCTGCTTCGTAATTAGCTGATGAGACACTAAAGATTGTTACAAATAGTCCAAAGAAAGAAGGAAGAAAAAGATATTAATCGACTAGTAATTGTTTTTCTTGACATAAATGTCCAAAGTAAATGATAAAAAGGAACCGATATTTGGCCGATTACATAATAGAAAAGACTTGCACAAAGAACGTGGCTTCACTTAATTAATTAACTAACCTGAAAACTCTATGTTTTTGTTGTACATAAACCTGATGGAATCTGAGGCTGCATTATGCTTTGTTATTATAATGAAATTAGTTGATAAATTACATCAATTTAGAAAATTTAAATATTTCTGCATGTGCTCGATAGAACTATTATAATAAAAAAATATAAGATTTCGTCAAAAGAAATATAAATAATATAAGATATATAACGACAGGCGATTATTTGAATCAAGCGGCGGCATTTGATATACAACAACATAGGCTAGCTCCTCCCGCTCGTCATTTGATATTTTATTATTTTTCTTTATTTTTTATGATTTATATTTTTTTTAAAAAAGAATAAGATAACATGATACATTTGAAATGTCAAGAATTTTTACGCTGATACAATCGTAAAAATGGTTGATAAGCTCTCTGCGTTCTTTTTAGTGACCTGATCCAGAATATACTCCCTCTGTCTATCTAAGATATATAAAGTAGGGTCCTGTCCCTGACAACCATGTGTCAGGGACCGTTTATATAACACACACTACCAGGGCTGTCGGATTTCTATTTGAAAGGTCCAGATTGAAGCATTTTTTTTTACCGATCCGCTATAATTTTCCGCGGATCGGAGCTTTTCCCTTCCGCGGATAATATCCGCGGAAGGGAAAAGCTCCGATCCGCTGAAAATTATAACGGATCGGTAAAAAAAAAAAAAACTTTCATCTCCACCATTAAAATACAGATCTAAGGGCTCTGAAGCTGTGTGTTGGATAAGGGTTCTGTAACAATCGATTGTTACAGACCAAAATATCCGCGGAAGGGAAAAGCTCCGATCCGCTGAAAATTATAGCGGATCGATAAAAAAAAAAAACTTTCATCTCCACCATTAAAATACAGATCTAAGGGCTCTGAAGCTGTGTGTTGGATAAGGGTTCTGTAACAATCGATTGTTACAGACCAAAACCCTATAAAGTAACGTAAATATTGGGAAAGAGAATGGAATTTTATTATTATTAAAATTTATTATTTTAGTAAAATTTTAAAATGTATAAAATTGAATTGGACAATTCGAAATAAAAATATATAGAAATCGAGAGACGGATAACTTAAATATCCAAATGTCCTTCCGTCCTTTTAGTTGTCCAGTTTCGATTTCAATAAAAAAGTCATTTTTGAATAAAGATTAAATATGGCAGCAACTCCGTCGTCGACTCTATGTCTCTCTTTTGTATGGCTGCATCAACTCTACCGGTAAACATCATCAGGAATCAGGATAGTACGAGGATTCAAGTCTTTATTTAATTTATTTTAGGTAAATAATTTTTTATTTTTATGATTCTGATGTCGTAAAATTTTTGTGCAAACTAATTTCAATATTTATAATATTTCTAAAAGAAATTTTCCATTTCAGTTTTATTCTAATGAAAGAAGTATATATGCATAAAAAACAATTTCAGAATCTAAGCAAAAATCATATAATTTTTAAATTTTAAACATAAAATTTTAATTTAAATCTTATACATCATATGACAAGAGTAAGAAAAATATATGTACCACCATTTTGGTCCATCTTAATTAAAAAAGATTTTAGTTTTCATGTGATCATAAGAATTTTGGTTTCGGTTTCAAATCAATTATATTCGGATATGGTTTTTCTATTTTTCACAGTTTTAGTTTTCACAGTTTCAGTTTAAATTGATTTTTTCCCGGCAGTCACCGCCGACGTGACAGTGACCTGGAATTCTTTTATTTCGACCTCGTTTTGACTCGGGGTCACCCTTTCGGGCTCGTTTGCCAGTGAGGCTCTGAAGCCTATCATCTTTGCGTCCTTACCATTTGTTAATATTTTCTTACATTATATTCATAACTTGAAATTCTCAGAATTTGGTGTTTTTTTTTTTATGTGTTTTGGTGTGATTCAATGTCCAGGATGTTTGATCTTCCAGATTTTCAGGAGATTGATTCAGTGGTAAAGATTTATATGGGATTGCAGTTACGATCGATAACTCAAACGGATTTTGATGAAGTTTTGATAAAAGCTATATATGTATATATCAATTTCAACAAATCGCTTAATTGTGTCTTTGTAAAGACTAGATTAATCAGCAATATGATATATTTTATGTTTGTTCGACTCGATTGTTCTTGTAGATGCCGTATGGCTTTTCATTATTGAATTAATTTCTTTTTTTTCAAAAAAAACTTGAAATTTTCATTTACTAATTAAAAGGTTGAATATTAAATATATTTTTTTTTGACAAATGCAAGAAAATTTCATTAACTTGAACATAATACAGTCGGGACAAACCCCCAACTGCCGATACAACCAGGTGGTAAAACAAATAACATACTAAAAACAATTAGATGATTTGTTTCCTGATCGTTTAACACATAGAATTTAACAATTCTTGAAGCTAAAAACGAAATCAAAGACATCCCAAGCGATCCAAATTGCACCAACACTTCTGGAAATAATAACATCGCAATTGACCATATCACATAAAAACCATTGTTAGCCCAATGTTCAAAAACACCAATCGCATAAATTGAGATTGGAGAAGCGGTACCACAGCTATCTACATGCCGGACACCAGCTATAGACATGCCGAAGACACCTCAGCTATCTACATGCCGGATACCAGCTATAGACATGCTGAAAGTGTAAACCCGTGAATGATGAACGATCTTTGGTTGTGAAAGGTGAGCTCTTGCAATAATCACCACCGTCCCAGATTCGATACAGTTTTTGCAAATCACCAAAAATATCAATAAACTCGTTCTCAACAGATCCAACACTAAATAGACCCAATCATAATTAGACAGAAACATAACCAAACACTCCAATTAGAGAGACAAAACACACACCCCAAAAGGAGAGACACACAAACACCCAAAAAATTGGGTTTTATTGAAAGAAAACTAACAGGAGTAAAAGATAAGGAAGAGATTGGGGTTTTCCACCGGAAAGAACCATTGGAAGCCCCTCAATTTACTTGAAAGTGGACAAACCCTAATAGAGAGGAGAGGGGGCCGTGCGGCTAGATACGTTGCTACGAATATTAAAAATTTATTCACAAGAAAAAATTTAAAATAATTACTGAAGTCACATGAGAGTCTTAAAATTAGCCTAGCCTAGCCTCCTCTCTCTCTCTTTCAAAACCCTAGCCTCCATTGATTTTTGAGGGGGCTTCCATCGGTTTTCACTGGTGGAAAGCCCCAATTCCTTTTTTCTAGTATTTTGTTTTGAAATCTTATTCCCCATTCAATAAGTTCCCAATTTATTTGGGTTTTGTTAGTCTCTCCTTCTTGTGAGAGTTATTTTGTTTTGTTTTGGTTTGTTTTGATGTTTTTCACGACCGAGGTTATCTATCGGCAAGATTTTCATGGGTTTGATTCGGGTTTGAAGGTTATTATGGGATCGCATCTATTGTCAATTTTTCAGAACAGTCAGGTGAAAGCCAATCAGATGGAAACAAGTGTGTATATTCAGATCATCTTCAAATCGCTTAGTTGCCTCTCCAAGAAGAAAGGATTCAACAGCGGTATTTTTCAGCGTCGGTCCAATTTCGATTGTATTTGTAGATGTCGTATGGCTTTTAATTAATGAATTGATTCCTTTTTATCAAAAAAAAGGTCTTAAAATGTGTCGGGCCATCTTTCAAATATGTTAACAATTCAAAGTGATAGAAATAATATTAAATAATCTAACACTTAAAATATGAATAAAAAGATTTATTTTTGAAACAGGTTGTGTATAATAATTCTAAATATTTTTTATTCTATTATATAACTATATTATGATTCTGAAATAAAAATTATATAATTTACTTTTCAATCTATTACTTAAAATTTATAAAAATATATATATGAATTATGCATATATCTATAGTTCACGGATATGTCAGGGTACTCAGAGCAAACCCAGCAATGATCCAAAGATCCAAATTTGGGCAGATTACCCTAAATTTTCCTTCAGCAATGATCCAAAAAGTGATCCGAATTTGGATCAGTGAATAGTACTGATCCAAATTTTGGATCACCACTGTTCACTAATCCAAATTTGGATCACCTCCTTTATTATAAAATAATGATTTTGTTATTTCAATATCTTTCATTTATCGAGTTTAAAATGAATTTGTGATTATTAATATTTAATTAATAATAGTTTATAATTAATAATTAATAAAATTAATGTTTTAGTAAAACTTAGAATAATAGAAAAGCAAATTTCATTGAAATTAAAAAAAAGAGTACATTACATGCATATAATAAAATTACAATCTCGAGAAATGACTAGAAAACAGTATAATAAATATAAAATTTGATTTAGTCGAACAGATTATTTTTGTTTCATCCGAGATAATCAATTTATTGTTCGTAGCTATTCATATCATTTAAAGATCCCTGAACTTCATCTTCATTTTCTTGATTTTGAGATACTTGGATCGATTTAAAAAAAATAATTAAATTAATCAATTAAATATAATATGAGTAGTTAATAATGATTAAAAATAAAATTTAAGATTAAATAGTTTAATATAAAATTTATGTAATATAATATATAAAAAGTAATTTGGATCAGAATTGAGTTGGTCAAAAATTTGGATCAGGATTTAGATCAGTTGGAGATCCAAATATAGATTTTTGGATCACAACTGTCGGAGATGGACTCAGGCCCAACACCTTGCCTACGCTGCTGAGTACTGGCAAATTGCAAAGTCGGGTTTTACTCAGTTGCAGTATAAATGTCAAAGAAAAAGAAAATTGTTTTGCTACTTGATAAATTTCTAATGCTAAGCTGAAGAAATGAACACAAGATGGAGAGAAAACAGAATTGTATTGCTTGGAGAACAAAACAAGTATTTACATCATTAAGGCATAACAGAAAAGCATGATGAGAGTAGTTGTCCTGTACATAGCTGCTAGAGTCTATTTATAGAGCACAGCATACACACACAACTGTAACAAACTTGTAACTAATTACATGAGCTGTCAAGTGAGCTGTCATGCTGACATGGACTGTGATGAATCAGCTAGAACCATCTGGAATCATTGCTGCAGTTTCAACAGCCTCCCTCAAGTTAGGAGGGGATGAAGCAACTCCTAACTTGTTCAATAAGGAGTTAAAATGAGGAGAAGCAGACACTTTAGTAAACACATCTGCCAATTGAGAAGTAGTAGGCAAATATGTCAACTGAAGCAATCCTTCTAACACCTTGTCTCTAGTAAAGTGACAATCAAGCTCTATGTGCTTAGTTCTCTCATGAAAAACAGGATTTTTTGCAATGTATAAGGCACTCTGATTATCACAATGCAAAGTAACTGGTTTGAGATTAGTGACACCAAGATCTTCTAAGAGTCTAACTGCCCAAGTTACTTCTGATGCTGCAGAAGCCATTGCTCTATATTCTGCTTCTGAAGAAGATTTTGAAACAGTTGGCTGCTTTTTTGATTTCCAAGTTACAGGAGAATTTCCAAACAAAAGAATATAGCCAGTTATGGACCTTCTGGAATCAGGGCAAGAAGCCCAATCTGCATCAGAAAAGGCTTGCAATTTGAGACTGTCTGATGAATTCAGTAATATGCCTTGATTTATTGTTGCTGCCACATACTTCAATGTATGATGTAGAGCTGACAGATGTGAAGTTCTGGGTGCATGCATAAACTGACTCAGACTCTGGACAGTATAAGACAGATCAGGTCTTGTATTGGTTAGATAGTTCAATTTTCCTACCAATGACCTGTATAATTCTGGATTGGGAAGCAATTCACCCTCCATTAAACTGAGTTTAAGATGTACTGGTAGTGGAGTGGCCACAGACTTGGACACATCAAGACCAGAAGACAGCAGCAATTCTTTTGCAAACTTTCTTTGAGTCAGAAGAAAACCAGAGTCCAAGTAATCAATTTCCAGACCAAGAAAATAATGCAGTTTGCCCAAATCCTTAATGCTGAACATATAATCCAAATGTGCCTTGAGAGATGCAATTGCCTCATGATCAGTACCAGTCAATATTACATCATCAACATAAACTGCTACCACACATATCTTATCCTGATTATGCTTAATAAACAAGCTGTAATCATTCTTAGATTGCACAAATCCTTGACTTAACAATTCAGCAACCAACTTAGCATTCCAAACCCTTGAAGCCTGCCTAAGTCCATAAATGGACTTCTTTAACAAGCAAACCAGATTATGTGGATTAGGTATTCCCTCAGGCATCTGCATATAGACTTCTTCATCTAAATTGCCATGCAAAAAAGCATTGTTCACATCAAGTTGGTAAACTGACCAGTGATGTGTAGCAGCCAAAGCAAGTAACATTCTAATTGTCCCCATCTTCACAACTGGAGAGAAGGTTTCTTCAAAATCTATTCCAAATTTCTGATTATAGCCTTTGGCAACAAGCCTGGCCTTGCATCTTTCTAAACTGCCATCAGCCTTTAATTTCACTTTAAACACCCATCTAGAGCCAATGGCCTTTTTACCAGGTGGTAGTTCCACAACTTCCCAAGTGTTATTTTTGTGCAAAGCAGCAAGTTCAGTCTGCATTGCTTCAATCCACAAAGGGTTTTCAGCAGCCTCAGTATAAGATTTAGGTTCCACCAATGTGCAAGATGGTGTAGGAGAGGAGTGTTGAACCAAATTGCACCAATGGCTAGAAGTGTTACACTGATAAGAGTGTAAATAAGAAGGTGGTTGATGTACTCTTGTTGATATCCTTAGAGGCACTGGAGAAGGTACATGAGAGCTGAGGTCAACCATGTCAGATCCTGCAGAAACATCAGATCCTGCAGAAACATCATGTGCACTGGTTGCAGAAGGAACAGTGTCACCAGTTGTAGAAGATCCTGCAGACTGAAACTGAGATTCTGCAGATGGAGTAGCTGCAGATGGAGTATGAATCTCAGTAGTATTATCTGCATTATCTGTGTGAGAAGAAGCACTTGTGTCTTCAACAAAAAACTGACTAGTAGACATTGGCAAATAAGTACCATCCAAAGCTTGCTGAGAAATTGACAAGCTGTGAAATGGGAAATTAGCTTCATGAAACACTACATTCCTTGAGACAGACAGTTGTTTTGTCTCCCAATTAAGAACCTTATAACCTTTCTGACCTGGAGAATACCCCATGAACACACTTAATGTAGACCTGGGATCAAATTTACTCCTATGAGCATTGGAGGTTCCAACAAAACACAAGCATCCAAAAGTTCTTAACTCAGTAAGATCTGGTGGAATGTGATAAAGTCTAAAATAAGGTGTTTCATGTGATAAACTCTGCAGAGGAATTCTGTTAATCAAATATGTAGCACAAAGCACACATTCACCCCAATACTGAGCTGGCACTTTAGACTGAAAGTACAAGGATCTTGCAGTTTCAAGCAAAAATCTGTGTTTCCTTTCTACAACACCATTCTGTTGTGGTGTGTAGCTACAAGTAGTCTGATGTATGATTCCATATTTATGAAATAATTCATTCATGGAACCAAAACAAAATTCTCTAGCATTGTCAGATCTGACCACAGAAACTTTTGTTTTGAACTGATTTTTGACATACTTAAAGAATTTATGGAGAACATGTGCACATTCAGATTTATGCTTAATCAAATGGATCCATGTAAATCTACTGAAATCATCCACTATTGTTAAGAATTGATTACAACCAGATGATGACTTGACCTGATAGGGTCCCCATACATCAATGTGTATCATTTCAAAAGCAGCTTTTGTCTTAATACTACTATGAGGAAACTTCAGTTTTGTCTGTTTAGCTTTTGGACATATTTGACAAATAACATCCAAAGCAGGTAACACAACTTGAGGAAATAACAGTTTCAAGCTAGAAAAAGGAATGTGACCAAGTCTGAGGTGCCACATTTTAGCATCTGTAGTAGCAGCAAAACACAGCTTCTTATCTGCAGTCTGAACTGAGTTGATACTGTATAAGCCACCTTGTCTTTCACCAAGAGGCATCTGACAATTTCTCTGAGAAAGGCCCTGTAGAATACACTTATCAACAGTGAAAAGCACTTCACATTTAAGATCCTGGCATAACTTTTGGACAGATATTAAATTGAAGTGAAAATCTGGCACATGTAACACATTGTGAAGAGTAAGGTCTGCAGTTAATTGTATAGAACCAGTGTGTTTAACTGCAACTTGCTTACCATCAGGAATAGTAATATACTCAGTAGGATTCACCTTAGTATAATGAACAAATGCTGATAAATTGGAGCATATGTGATCTGTTGCTCCACTATCAATGAGCCAACCAGTCTTACCACAATGTTCAGATAAAAAACAATATTTACCTGCTAGCATTGCAAGATGATCATTCTTGTCATTTGTCTGACAATTGCTAGACTGATTGTTAAGAAGAGACATCAACTGAGAGTATTGAGCATTGGTTATAGGAGGAGAATCATCACTGGTAGTAGCCATGGCTGCCAGCTTCTTGTCCTTAAAACCTTTAAAACCAGGAGGATATCCATTGATTTTAAAGCACCTTTCTATGCTATGTCCATTAATCTTGCAGTGAGTGCAATAGTATTTAGTGTTCCTTTTTCCAGGAAGATTAGCAGCACTTGGTTTGGAACCAGAAATAGCAGTATCAGTGTGCTTTTTGTCAGCAACAAAGGCTAATGATTCAGTGTTGGACACTATCTGTGAAACTTCCTGATGTCTCTCCTCTTGAGAGAAAAGCCTGAAAGCTTGAGAAACAGTAGGTAACTGTTGTTGCTGCTGCATAAGAACATTGCCTCGAATTGTAGAAAACTTATCACTGAGCTTCATCATGAATTGGACCAATCTATGTTCCTGTTGTTTCTGAAGCAACCTGTGATTAACATTGCAGGTGCATTTGGTACAAATGCAACGAACTGGAGGACTAGCATCAGCTAGTGCATCCCATAGTGTTCTGATTTCAGTGAAAAATGAAGAAACTGACTTGGAACCTTGACTAAGATCGGCTAGTTTTTGTTCAACAGAATAAACCTGTGACAGAGTACTAAAGCCAAAACGATCCTCAAGATCGCTCCAAATCTCAGATGCATAGTCAAAATACAAGCAACTCTAAGCAATTTCTTCATCCAAATTGAACAATAACCAGGAGCAAACAAGATTATTGCAACGCTCCCACGGTTTAAAGTCAGGTGATGTAGCATCAGGTTTAGGTATAGATCCATCAACGAATCCAATTTTGTTCTTATGTGACAAACTAAGAATCATAGAACGCTCCCAACTCGTGAAGCCAGTACCGTTAAATTTCACAGAAGCTAATTGTAAAGAAGCAGAATCTGAAGGATGAATGTAATACACACTAGACTGATCTTGAACAGATGAAATAACAGTACGATTATGTATATTCCACGCATTATCCACCATGATATATGAAGAAAAACGACAAGGTTATTGCAGAGAATAGATTGAAAAACAGAGAAGAAGATCAACACCTGAAGAATCAACGAAAAGTCGCCATGGAAACGAAGATTTGCAGGTGATAGAGACGAATTGAGATCGAAGATCGTTGTTGTCGCTCTGATACCATGATAAATTTCTAATGCTAAGCTGAAGAAATGAACACAAGATGGAGAGAAAACAGAATTGTATTGCTTGGAGAACAAAACAAGTATTTACATCATTAAGGCATAACAGAAAAGCATGATGAGAGTAGTTGTCCTGTACATAGCTGCTAGAGTCTATTTATAGAGCACAGCATACACACACAACTGTAACAAACTTGTAACTAATTACATGAGCTGTCAAGTGAGCTGTCATGCTGACATGGACTGTGATGAATCAGCTAGAACCATCTGGAATCATTGCTGCAGTTTCAACATTTAAACCCAGAGAGCTGGTGTTGACCTTCACTGCGCCTTATACATTGACCTTTTTCATTGATGTATAATTGTATATGCTATGGATTACTAGTATTAGGCTTAGCAACTTGACTGAAAACCCACATGTTTTTTCGCCCACTCCTACACTAGTTCCGTTTTTTCTCTTTTCGCCAACACATTTCGTATTACTTTCTATAATTAATAATTTGTAAAATCCACGTAAAAGCTAAATCAGTTATATATAAGTACATCTGTCAAAAAAGAAAGAAAGTTATATATACATATCTTAAACGAGACTGAATTCATCCAGTTTTAACAAATTTGATATATCGAAGCGGAAACAAATTCAATTTCGAGTCAATCTGAATTGACCCGAATTCTCGAATCAATCGGCATATACCTTTTTGCCATGGCTCACTCTCATGCATGTCTTAATCGGTAAAGAGAAATGAAGTGTGGATGAGTATAAATTGAGACTGAAGCTGGGTCATCATCGCATGGCTTGTGCTTATCATAATAACTTCCATTTCTATTGATTCCACCGATTCAATTCATTTCTAAGCAAAGTCCTTCCCTCACTTTCACAAATACTATATACAAATTGCGAGATTATTTTATACTGTATCACTCTGCATCTGCATCGAATCAATTATATTGTTGCGTTACTTCACAATTTATATTCCAGACTGCACTTTGCTTTATGTTATTCAGGTGCCCATATCTTGCAACATGGGTTACTAATATATAAATATGTATGGTATGTGTGTTTATATTTTACAATCTTATTCTTCTCATATATATGTGTGCCCGTGTACACACACTAGACAAATCCATATATAAATATGTATGTTATGCATGTATATCTGATGATCATATTATTTCGATACATGTTGTGGTGTATAGAAAATGATTTTAATTGTTACTAATCCCGATAAATAGATTATAAGTGCGATCATAATATAGACTCAGTAATTTTAAGTTCCTATTCCGATTATCTCTTTATAACATGATAGTTGGTAATCATCAAATTCAAGTATTCGATTTATTTTTCTTTATTATATAAGTACCAAAAATAACAAAGAGATAATACATTTTAATAATTCTCATCAAGTAATGAATTAATGTGCTATAAGAAATGGCACGGCATGTTGCATATAGTTGCTTGAGAATGATACTTACAATGACACGAGGATTAATACAAAGATACAATGGGTTGGTGATGGCGCAAGTTGGCAACTTGACATGAGCATCAAGAACGTTTAAATCATATTCATTCTTGAGAAGAAGAGAGGAAAGACCCAAGTGTGAAGAAAGTTGACTGGGGGGACTTCACACGTGTGAAGGTGTTTCACAAGCATGTGAGATGGATGTTTGCATGTATCATATATGACACAATGCTTGCGTAATCAACCACCCATTATAACAGAAAAAGATGAGAAATGATAAAGGGAAAAAGAGAGGAGGAGAGAGGAAGAAAAGAATTGTTTAGAGTTGATGATTCTGTGACGCAAGGACAACAACCCAAATTCCCATGTAAGTGCAATAAAAGGGCATAAAGGGCAGAGAAAACAATGATTTATGATTTATATTAATTTAATATGATAAATATTTAATTTAGATTATTTATTTAAAAAAATTTATATTATAAATGACATATAATAATAAAAATAAATTTGATAGATTACATATTTTAGTGTTGAAATTGAATATATTTAAATATTACAAAAATAAATATGTTTAAAAACATATATCACATTAGTTTCAACTTTTTACTAATTTTAAAATTTAAACAGATTTCTGATTATTAAATAATTAAATTAATTGAAGTGGAAAATAGACGGACAAACTGACTCAAGTTTGAACATAATTATTGTTATTTTCTGTTAGTAGCTGTAGTAATTTGAGGGAATGATCAAATTAGTCGAGTGTGGCAGCCTCCAACATAAATTCCCACATGCTCGGTGGGCTCCACATCTCTCTCCTGCTAGCTTCTCTCCCATTAGAATCTTGTTTTATATACACGTATATACGCACAAACGTGTGATGTATGTACCTTCGAGAGGACCGAACTCTTTCGAGCGAGCTCGCAAGAGTGGGACATGAAAATCACTTGCCTTGCATTTCGATAAATCTTATCTTTTTCTTATTCAGTAAAGATCATGGATTCCATGCATATGTACACACATGCTTATGACTTATCTAACTTCTTCGACATGGCAATTTATAAGCCACAATTCAGATAATTCTGATGATAGTTCGTAACTGTAGTTAATAGTTTCAAGTGTGATATTTAAAACTCTCGTAAATGATTATGAGTCGAGAAGATTGACCTGAATTTGATCAGATGACATGTATGTTGTTTTTCGATGATGTGCAAGACATATGAAATTTCAAACAGAAAGTAAAAAATCAAGGACGTGTTATATGGAATACAGTTGAGATAGCTCGATCAACACATTATACAAATAATTAACAGCAATAATATTCCAAAGTTTACACATTACGGGAAGAGGTGTACAATACTTCTATTGTAACCCCGTTTCAAATCCTAAAACAGAGAGTATTCATTAATTAAGGATCTAATTCGGCAAACTAATTTCATCGAATTCATCGTCTAATGACAGAAATACTTCGTCCAAGCACGAAAGCTCGGTGCCACCATCTTCGTCTTCGTCGTAATCATGCTCGTAGACTCGACACACTACCCATTTAGTATGATCCTGAAAAATTTACATAAAAAAAATATTCATCAATTAAATATAAATAAATATGTACAAGTTGTATCAAAGATATTTCATATATAGACGAATTTTTGTGCATACTGTCTTGGATGACTTTCGTTTAGATGATGAGGATCGGCTGCTCGAGGCAGCCGCGTCCGAAAGCTTATATTCCTGCATGATCCAGTTGGTTTTGACACCTTCAGAAGATGCACCTATATAAAATGCATAATATTTCTTGGTGCCCACTTTTTTGCTAGTGCTACTACTGTAAATACTTTCATCCCCTCCCAATGGATTCCAGTACCCATTGCTTGTGATTCTGTTCTGAGTCCTCCTGCTGTAGAAATACCACTTGCTACCTTCTCCCAAAGCTTTACCTGCACCACATCATATATATCACCCATGCATTATCAATAGGACTCGTCGAAAATAGCTGTTTTTCTTGTAGTGAAATTTCAGTTACGTACCTTCCAAGTCCCAAGGATCATAGGGATAGAGATCAAGATCAGGGATGATATCAGGATGGTAAGGTAGAAGAGAGGCTTTGCGTTGGAGGAAATGGACGAGAAGCTCTTCATCCGTGGGGCAGAATCGGAATCCAGGTGGGAGGTTGACATTGTTGTCCCCCATGAATTCGAGTAATGATGGTGAAGAAGAAGAGGAACAAGAAAGAGAGATTTGATTGAATGAGAATTGATAAAACAATAGATAAAAGGGGTAGTGATGTGAGGAAGTGGTGTAATGGAAGGTATGCAAGTAAGTTGGCGATATTTATAGTGTTAGAAAAAGAGAGAGAAAGAGACTGCGTGAGATGCAAGTGTTTTGGTGATCATGCAGCACACAAATAGGCTAGCTACTTATTTTTATATTATGGATTTGTTTTGTATATTCTAACCTGCATATATTAAACACTAGATTTTATATATCTCACTCATTTTAATTGACGATTATTGTATATATAATAGGTTCACCTTTATTAAGAAGCATGTGTCGATGATATGTACAAATGAGTATGTTCTAAAAGATATTCTCGAGTTGAGCCGAGATCGAATTCACGACCTGGGACGACATAAGATAAACACTTAATCATTGGGTTATCCAACCGTGCCCACATTAATTATATGATTATGTTAATTAAGAATGGAGGGCTCATTGGTTTAAGATCTTGGGGGAGAATTTGATGGTTGTTTAAGGCGGCTGGTTGTTAAGAGAACGTTGGATAGTTGATAAGTAACGGGGTTTGTTACTGTCGGAGGGAACTAATCGTTTCGTTAGATTTGGGGTTAACATGTAGTTATGTCTTTAAGCAATTAGAAATTCATTAAATATTTTGAGTATAAATGGCTGTAAGAAGAATAAAGTTAAGAAAGATGATAAGTGTGGGTCATTTATATCATACTTCATGCTTATATCATCCACACCTAGCTCTTGTCATACACGTGTCAAGGTGATTTTGTTGTGTACCATAAAATTGTCTACAATCCTCTTTTATGACCCACCTTTATCCAAAGGGTCGTCATTTCTCCTGATCGAGTTGAGCTCATATTCGCTAGATCTGCAAGTCATTCGAGCATTTCATCAACGGACTTGAGGCGGACTTATTTAAAATTTTACTTTACTCACGCTCGATTCATATTTGTTTGGTACGGCTCGTTAAATTCAAATTCGATTTATAAAATTAATATATACAAGTTCTAATTTTCATGTGCAAAGAAATAGATACGATGAAAGACAATATTTATCTGATAATTTTTAAATTCTTACTATCTGGACTCCATCGATTTATGTTCAAGATATTGGTCAATTTATATTTGAAAAATTTTAGTCCGACAGTGAATGTTGCGAATTTTCTCGTATAACATATTTAGTTGATTTGTATTTGTATGAGATGGTTTTATTTATAATATCAACTCCTATTACGATATTTTCACGTTTTTCTTCTAATATTTTTTGTTGATATGCATCCGTATGACTGGGTTTTATATATGTGTCTTCAATTTTTATTATATTATATTTATGAATGTGTTTTATTTTAGAATTATGATATCTAATGAAATTTATTTATTTTTAAAAAGTCTATATGATTTAGAAATAAAATTTGTATTTATAATTTGTTTTGTATTAAGAAAATGAATCATAAGCATGCAAGAATAAGAAAAAATTTGTTTTGAATTAAGAAAAAGTGTTTTAATTCGTTTCACACATCTGTTTTTACACTTGTTAAACTCAACTTCCGTCTTTAAGTTCAATATCCTTTTATGTTTTCCCGCTTAACCAAGTAAGGCATTTTCCAATATATGTCAGTTAAGTAATAATTTCTTTCTACCAAATTTGATTATGTTTTGAAATTTTTTTATTAAAATAATTTTGTGATTTTAATTATTTATTATTTTATTCACAAAATTTTTTTATAAAAGAAATCATAATCATAAAAAAAACAAAATTTATTTTGACTTAAAAAGAAATATTATAAATATACAAGTAAATATCAGTTTTCTTATAGGATAGGAATTTTTTTTTAATTTAACATTGTTTACTTGTCCTGTATAGGATCCAATAGATGATAAGTTTTTGGTAGACTGACCGTAAGAGTATCATGCATTAAATTACCTCCTTAAACTTGCTATATATAACTAGTATATATTATTAACAATTTGAATAATAGTCATGGTTTGACGTACATGTATGTTAAGAAGTATATTAAACGGAGTTGGGCTCCTTGGAGTCTTGTTTATTTGAAGTATTTGGAGACCTAGTGTAGCACCGTTAGATTAAAACTGGACTGTACAGCAGATCTGCATGACACGTAGGAATGGCTTTTTAATCAGAAAACTAGGGATAAATACGATCGTATACTAAACTGTAGAAACCGTATATCTACAACATCATAATCCCGCACCAAACGCCTGTTAATTGTCTCCTAAACTCATTCCCCCAAATCAAATACGAAATCTTGAAGGATAAACACCGCTGAGAAGAACAATTGCAGCACTACAGCCGACAACTCACGGATTGTTGCGAAACAAGAGGAATGACTTCAGGTCCGTTCGAGCAAGTTGAAGTGAAAACAAGTAAATTGTTTTCACTTAACTAACTATCACTTAGACATACATAAATGATCTATAAATAGTCCACCTACCAGGTTGTTTTTACCGAACAAGTATTTGCAGAACAGCCGGAAGCAGAAGATAAAAATTGAAAAAGATAACAACCTTGAAACCAGTGGACAATATACAGAACAACAACTTTGAGCAGAAGAACAGGTGAACAATTTAAGGATATAGATATTAATTTATGACGGTGTATGCAGTGTACATACATTATACGAAACCAGAAGTGTAATAATTATCCAGAGTTTTTTAATTATAAAATAAAATTGTCTCAGCCGTTAGATTATAACTAAATGAATGGTCAAGATTGAGGACTCCAATTCTTCAAAATTTTGTGGTCTCCACAAAACTTAGGCCTAAACTATTATTACATTATAGTGTGTCCAATCAGACTTTACTAAAATTCATGACAAAGGGATAATGAACTTTCGTATTATAGTATTACATTATTTATTATATGAGAAACGGAATAAGATTAGTGAGTTCTTCAATGAAATTTTAGTCTTGGATAATGAACTTCAGAAGGAGAAATAATCGGTGAGTTCTTTGGCAAAATTTGAGGCCTCTCTTGACCCTCTGTTAGAAATGCTCTAAGGCATATAACCCTTATAAAGATCACTACTCTGCTCTCGGCTCCGAGCTCCTGAATCACTGTGACACTGGCTAGTCGAGACGGGTTTATCCTCCTTTCTTCTCAATCTCTGCCATGTGAGATGAAATGAACCAGTCTTTAGTTACAGGAAAATACATTTCCTGCCTGCAGATGATTTATCTACCGGCATTTGTAAATTCGAAAATGCTAAATATAAAAAAGTTTAAATATATGATGGCATTAAGATAAATATATTGTGGTTTCGCCCATGCCTCCAATATGAACAATAATGTGGTAGCAAGCACAGCACTGATGAGAGATTGTTTAAAACTGAAGCATGCAAAGCCGCAGCTAGTAGTCCATTAAGATTGGAATATAGTATAATGAGAAAAAGACTAGGAGTTGAAACAAGGACAGTGACCTCACACCATTACTCTCTCTGTCTATTGGATTTATACATCTACATGAGGTAGGTTTGGCTGCACCACACCATCAAACTAGCTGGGGATGACATACTTTTACACTTGCAAATTATACAAAACTTAACGGATATTTCTCCTCTTATTTTTTTTCTTCTTACAAGCTTCTAGTATAATAAATTTCATCATATTTTTCAAGATAACGCAATATCAAAATAATATTTTGTTGATAATCCGAAGCATGATATTTCAAATACAAATTTTGCGGAAGTTTTATAAAATCACTTTGGAGCTCAAATATCACACGAGTATTCTAAAATAATGGGTATTGAAGAATCGGTAGTCATTCACAACCAAACACGAGTTTTCTCTAAATATAACATATTAGGATGAATGTCCATCTCAATCATGGGAATAAAACAAATTTTTTATTAAAAACACATGAAATATATTCGTATCTGACGAAGGTCAGTGGGAACAAGTACCTCCACCGTCTCGTGCTGCATCTAAATAATCATCAAATTTTATTCACACCGTGATAAATAAAAAAGATTGAGGTGGCCATTTTAAGTAACATGAAACTGCAACACAATCATCAAAGATGAATTGACTTATCAAGATGAAAGAAAAATCGTCTATTATTGACTACTACACAGAAAATCGCATGTGCCTAATGTACCAACTCATTCAATGCAATATCGCTATATCCAAATGGAACAAATTAAAGACTTATCTTTTCAGACTTATAAAACCACTTCAGAAGCAAATATTTGGGCAGAGGTCGATATCAAAGCCAAACGCTATTGCCAATTATCAGTTGATCGATCAAGTGGATAATTTATATGAGAAAACACACAACATCAACATCTTGTCATGATATTTGTTTAGTGCCTTTCACTTGCTACATTTAATCAACTCCCTAATTAAGGCGGGCTTGTAATAATCTGCGGCAAAAAGAGACAAATTTTCATAATAATTGGATTGGATGAATGCTTTATTAAAATCACCACTAATTGCAATTTTTGACCCCAGAAAGCTTTCAACTCTCGAGTTACTCATTCACCATGATAAATATAATTTCACATCAGTAACATCATAATTGCATTTTTCTTCCATTCGTTCTCAAAATAAAAAAGAAGATTTCCATCGAAAATCCATATCACTTTTTCCAAAAGCGCCATTTATTTGTTTTAAAATAAACCCCCAGTAGATAATCTAATGATAAAACAAATAGCAAACAAAAAGATCAATGGAGAGAATAAGGCAGTTGCGTTTCACGAAAGAAGTTTTTCACTATATTAATCGTCTCGAATATTATTTGATGATAACCAGGGGCGGATCTAGGAAGAGGTATGGGGGACATGTCTCTTCTAATTTATTTATTTTTTTACATTTTTTCGCTATTCTAAATTTTGCAAAATTATAAAAGTGTCGGTAAAAAATTTAAAAACATACAGGTGTTTTTCGAAAATTTGCTTCGTGCCCCCTAACATTTATGTGTTAGATCTGCCCTGAATAATAACGGCATCAAAATGTGACTTAAAACCGTCCCTATAATTTCATGGGTCCGGTGCAAAAATTATGTCTAGAATATATAATTATGAAAATTATGTAAAATTTTATTAGAATTACAGACTTGTCGCACATGTTTATTGAGCCTGTGACTTGTGTACAAATAGACACCATGAATTTGAATTCCTTTGAAACAGTTAATTGCAATAATTTGAGTGAAATCTGGAACTACAAGTGCCTCTGGGCACACTGAAAAAAATACGGCAGGACAATCGGTCTATGGTAAATTACGACAAAATTGACTCCCCAAGTCAATATTCATCGCAATAGTACAAATTTTGTCAAATTTCAATAATTTAAGAGGGGAAAATGTCAAAATGATATCTTCTTCTGTTCCTTTCAACAACAACAGTGATAATTGAGTTTGTTTTATTTACTGTATGAAAAGAGGCATTATATTGGCTAATTACAATTAGTCATCATAATAACACTCTAACACTAAAACCACTTGTGCACTTGTGTGTACTCATTGAAGAGTTATCCTATGGTTCAAAGAGCCGTAACAGAATTGAACTTAATCCAAAACAGAGATCCACATTCCAAAGAGATAATTTGTGGGTATTTTTATTCTTACACATTAGCATAAATGTATCATAGGACATTTAGAGCAGGTTTGCCCCCTATTTGATAATATATAAAATACAAGTCATTTACTTATAAAAAAATATAAATAATCATGTATTGTTTCCGAAATAAATAAGATAAGCCAAACGAGCCACGAGCCATGTTACTTATGACGGAATCTTAACTTTGTATTTTGCTGTTAACTGTCAGAAACAATTAATATGAGTATTTCAAAGTGAAAAATGGGAATATGAATGTGTTCATAATTATGTCATATATGATCTTTTTATCTCAATATTAACACTGAGACACAGAGTGTGTGTGTGGATTGTGGTGGGCACCAAGTAGTTCACATAGTGGCAAAGAAAGGAATGAAGCTCAACTTCATGCCCACCTTTTCATAATTTAAGTTGATCACTTTTTGCCTAACAGTTTGGTAATTTTCAAACTTAAGAAACAAAGAAAGCTAGCACTGTATGATAATTTGTTAAGCCTAATAATGGAAACAAAACAATACATAATTTTATTGGATTAGCTCATATATCCAACTTGGATATACATGCTTACATTTATAATAGAGAGAAATATAAAGGCAATTGGATTGATTGACCTACCAGCATGTGTGGCATGGGAAGAAGCACTTCTTATTTGTTAGTTTTGTGTTTTAAATACAGATTGTGCTTAAGGCCGTAAACATGAGTTATTATTTGATAGTTCAGTTTTCATTGAATTCGATTTGCTTTCCCTCGTTGCAATAATTCGATATTTTATTTGACTCAAAACTTTACTACTTCCAGAATCGTTTTATGAGTCGAAACTTTTTCAAAATTACACCATGACTTCATTTGATTGCTGATGTTTCATGGGTGCTACCATGTCTGCTAATATTTACGAAAAATTGATTACAAACTTAATAATTTCTTCCAGAGCACTTCTCCTGGAATATTTGTGTATTTCTTATAAATAAAATAATGTATTATATAGATTTTCTAGGGACAAGCAAAGAAGTTTCTAGGGACATTTTTCTCTAAAAATTTACAAATATCACATTATGATAACTAATTATTGTCATCGCTCACTGGATTACTATATCTGCTGCCTATAGTTTATACAGTAGTTACACTGGATGGTTACAAGAGTCCAAATAACCTTGGTGCACATCTCCGCATAGTCTACTTCATCTTCTCGGTTTATAGTTTAAAGTCAATTATGAATCTACCTAATGATTTCCATGGTCTGCTTCATCTTCTAAGTTACGCTATGACATAAATATAGCATAAATTACCAATAATTACGAAAAATTCTGAACAAATGAAGAATGGGGCGAATAAAAGGGTGTAGTCGTTGGATCAAATCTCCCATAATGAATCAAGAAATATAGGATGAACTGTGTGGAATTGAAAAATAGTTTAGCAAACTACCAAGACAAAAGCAAAAGAATAGCCTTTTTCTCTTTTGTTGCATCTCTGTTTCAGTTTCTTTCGTTGTACCTCTCTGTTCAGTTCATTCCAGCGAAAATATTATCCACAAATCTTACTCTATACTAACAAATAACATGACATGCCTATCAATTTTATCCTACATTTGGTAATATATCAACTTATCAAGTATCACTGCTTTTTTGACTCATTGATTTCGTATTTAAATTGCAAGAATCAGAATATTTGCGTAGTTGAGAGATTAGTTGAATGCTCTACGACTCTACAAGGATGAAAAAGCCACGTCGCAAGAATTAAGATTAAGTAAAGAAAATGCATAACAGAGCAGCATTGAAGAGGCGCTGCATTACTCTTTCTTGATACTTAAGCATCAAATTACGAGCATACCAGACAATAGCTGCTGCTTCTGGATATGTTCACCAAGTTATCGGCCTTTGTCTCCATTGGAAGTTGACATAAGAAGCATATCAACTTGGCAACATGTCCTGAGAGAGAAATAAAGGAATCAACTTGGCTATAATTAATAATCTCACAGTATTCAACATCACGAAGTATGAGCTTCGAGTTGTCACCCAGAACACAGACATTAACTTCTTTTTTAATCTCTGTAAATACTGTAGAAAAGCAGATGGTTGAGATTGGGTTTTGAGTTTATAGCCACATTTAATATTTCCAACTTGTATCCCCATCCCAGGAGGTCCAAGTCATGGAACCAACCTTATTTTGAACTCACATACACAATACAAACCAGTAGTTATCAAATCTTTCGCTAACAAATTTGAGCATAACAATAAACAAGCTTTTTAAACCTGGATTTAATTCCGCATGTCCCAGCTTATATATGGCTTTACACTGCTGCCTCCGCCTGAGGAAAAAAGGATATAAGTTTTTTTACAATTATTATTCGAAATGAAGATTCTTTTCCTGAACAGAGATTTTATGCTATAACATATAATCATAGGAAAAGAGAATTACAGTCCAGCAATTTCAAGTAATTTTTATTCTTATACAATTGTTCTAGGCAGGCTCCAAACGTTCATGAAGGCATATGCATTAGCTCAAATGTACTATACAATAGAATAATCATATACCCTGCACATGTTCTGAATCATTTACAAACTAGGATTTGACAGTATATTGTGAACCCGCCTTTTATACCTCGAACTGGTGATTTCTTCGCTTTGATTTCCTCAGCAGTAGGGAGATTTTATGAGAAATATATGGCACTGTCTCCTCCATGAGCATATAGAGCCTCTGAATTTAAACAATTGCATGTATTCATACGACTATTCCCATGTGCATGATAACATTATTATTATAGAGCATAAGTCCATGGCTTGCATGGGGACAAGATTACAAATAAGATTATAGGAGTAGTTTAAAGCAAATATAATTTGCATGTTGTGCAAGCAATTTATAACTTTGCCATGGAAATCGGGATCGGTATCACAGATAACGAAGAGGCATATTAAGTTAATGAATCCAACAAGATAACGAAGAGGCGAATTCTGTTACGTAATCCAGCTTTAACAATTAACTGTATTTAATAAGCATAAAAAATCTATTTTAGGACAGAATGTATGTTCTTGACACCTCTTATAAAATTGTCTGCAAGTCTGTTAACCTTTAATATTAGCTTAACCCTCTATGCCAAAGATATCATAAGTTCACAAACTAGTCGACTGGACAGGGCATCCTACATCTAAACACTTTCTGCCATGAAATTCTTGTTTTTCTTGTTGCAACTTCTTCTTGTACAATTTGTCCATTCTCAAGTAAATTTCACATACAACGGATTCAAGCATGCAGATCTGAGCTGTGATGGAGATGCATATTTACGATCTGATGGCATAATGGCCATAACAAATGATAAACCGAAGCTCATAGGACATGCATATTATCCATCTGCTTTGCAATTCATGCCAAATCAAAATAAAGGTAACAAATCTTCTGTTGTCACCTTCAGCACCAATTTTGTGTTCTCCATTAACCCGAAGTATCCAGAGATTGGAGGCCATGGCCTCACCTTTGTTCTCTTGTCCACCAAGCAACCACAAGAATGTCGTCTAAACCAGTACTTGGGCCTTCCAAATGATACTAGCATGGAAACGTATTCCACCAGAGCACTAGCTGTTGAGTTTGATGTTGTTCAGAATCTTGAATTCATGGATATTAATGATAATCATGTTGGAATAGACATATCTAGCTTGATCTCTAACATTTCTAAGCCAGCAGCTTATTTTATAGGCAACACCACCATGTCCATTAATCTCAAGAGTGGAAGCCCATTCCATGCATGGATTGATTATAACAATCAAGAGATGCTGCTGAATGTTACCGTAGCTCCTCTTGGCATATTGAAGCCGCAAAAGCCCCTTATCACTCTTCCCATTGACCTCTCAACGGTGATAAATGAATATATGTACATCGGCTTTACTGCTTCCACGGGTTTGCTTTCAGCCAGTCATAATATCCTTGGCTGGAGCTTTAGTTTTGGTGGAAAGGCACAAGATTTAGATCCCTCTGACCTCCCCTCTCTAGATAAATCAGTAAAGGTAATTCATAGTAAAGGGTTCATTGTGGGCATCAGTTTGGCTACTGTCACTCTAGTTATCTTGATTGTATTAGGTGCTACTCACATCATACATCACTTCAGAAATGAAGATGACATTATGGAAGACTGGGAGGTGGAGTATGGTGCTCGAAGGTTCAAATATTCAGATCTCGTTGCAGCAACAAGAGGATTTGGAGAGAAACACCTTATCGGATCTGGAGGTTTTGGAAGAGTCTACAAGGGTGTCATCCCTGACACGGGGCTAGAGGTGGCAATAAAGAGAATAGCTCAAGACTCCCGCCAGGGAATGAGGGAATTTGTAGCCGAAATAACAAGCATGGGACGACTCAGGCATCGGAATTTGGTACAGCTACACGGATGGTGTCGAAGACAAGACGAGCTGCACCTTATTTACGATTATGTCCCAAATGGAAGCCTCGATCACCTACTGTTCGAAAATCCCCAGCAGAAAAAGAAGTTACTAACGTGGGAGAAACGATATAATATATTAGTTGGTGTTGCACAGGCATTACTATACCTTCACGAAGAATGTGACCAGATAGTAGTTCACAGAGATGTGAAGCCGAGCAATGTCCTAATAGATGCGGATCTTAATGCAAAGCTTGGAGATTTTGGTCTTGCAAGGACTTATGACCACGGTTTGCACCCACAGACCACTCATATCGTTGGGACACTGGGGTACCTGGCTCCTGAACTCACCAAGACAGGTAAAGCTACAACAAGAACAGACGTTTATGGCTATGGTGCACTTATGCTAGAGTTGGTTTCTGGTAGGAGGCCAATTGAGCCACAGAAGAACCCTGATGAACTGGTTTTGGTAGATTGGGTTAGGGACCTACATTCCCGGGGGAAAATACTTCATGCAGTTGATCCTACTCTAGACGAGTACAACCAATATGAAGCTGAGGTCGTGCTTAGTCTTGGCTTACTTTGCTCTCACCCTCTTGCTGATCACAGACCCAGTATGAGGTGTGTTGTGCAAGTTCTATTAGGGGATGCCAGCATTCCACAGCTACCTTTTGACATTCACCAAGAAGCCGCTGGTGTAATAACAGATTACTCAATGATATATGACAAGAGTTGTAATCCTCCGTCTGATGGGGCATCTTCATCACAAAGTACGAGCTTTACAGGCTTTGACAAGAAACTTGTTGGTACTCAGGTATCAAGGGCTACTTTTTAGGAACTATGTAAATTAAAATTCTGGTAAGTTCTGTTAAATGTTTACTTCCCTTGTGATTGAATCGTAAATGAGATTATGGCAGAAGAAGCCATTTAGATAATTTCAATATATCGGCAATAATCATCGTTAACAAGTCGTGTTTTAAATAGTGACTAGGTGATGAGTCATGAGCAAAATCCAATTTGGAGATTTGACTGGAAAAGAAATTGTATATGTTTTGTTTAAAGTTCTAAGAACCAGATAATGACACTATTTCAATTATCTATAGTATCTAGGTGTTTTTAAACTTAAGGAGTCAGATGTCGAATTAACGTTATCAATTTCAGCTATGGACTCTCAACAGAAAGATAAATAACAATATATTTGTAATTACTACCTTTTCCACATCAATTGCTACTTAGTTCCAAGCAAGATGAATATTATTTCTTAATGTCAATTAAGATGGTTTAAAGTACACGCTTACTACTAAAATATGTTTTCATTTCAACATATCATAACCATCTCATAACACTCAAATTGTCACTATATAATCATTCTCATATAGTATGTAGAGAATTGATACTCACAAATTTGATGATATCTTCCAGATGGTATTTGTATATCCATGTTGCCTTAGATCATCAGTACCCTTAGATTTAGGCAAAAATTATGGCTTTGAAGCGAGTTGATCAGAATTCAGCTGCAGCATCCATTAAGTGAATCGGATCTGTAAAAAGTAAATAATTAAACAGACAATCACGAGATAGGTTATCTGAGTTCAACAAGTATAGAGGAAGAGGACACGAACCTTTCTGCAAATTGCCTGTTTCTCTTCCACCGTGCAAATGAGTGCTAAAATTTGTCAGCGGCAATATCATCTTAATTTTGTTCAGATGCACATCATTCCAGCAAAAAACTAATATGACATAATACTTGGAGCGTCTAATCTTCAAAGTGTAACTACAAGGAATATCCTCCCTTTTTATCATACAAAATAATACACAAGGAAAAGACTAAATCATTTTATACACAGGAAAGAAATTGCAACTTTATGTTAATAAACTTAAACAAGCGGCAAATCAAGTTTGAACATCACCCTGTAAAGTCTCACTACATCTGTGCATTAAAATTGTTGTTTTGCCAACAGAACGTAACGTTTATAACATGTTCAAAACTTGTTCAGGAACAACTACACTAATCTTACGACGTGAAGAAACTTCATAATGTATCATCACATTAAGAGAGAAACAACTCACATTCTCAATTTCCTATGCCATTTTGTACAAATAATGAACTAGAACTCAACTTACAAGTGCAAGACATGATCAAACTTTAATCAAGGCCTCATCTTTAAGCAAGGCTTCAGCTGCCCTCTTCCCCGACACCAAAGCTCCATCAAATGTGGCACTAGTCAAATAATCCCCACACATGTACAAACCGGGCCCCAATCTCGGATCCTTCATCAAGTCTGTGGGTGGACTCTGGTTCGGCTGTGCAAACCCTATCCTATACGTTCTCAAATGTCTCCATGACCCAACCACTGACCCTCCAAACCAATCTGAAAGCTCCTTAACAACCTTAGCTATCAGATCCTCATCCGAAACATCCTCAAACAATCCGATAAGTGAAACTGATACCAGACCCTTCCCTGGTGGTCCATAGGATGGAGCCACATTAGTCGCAAAGAACATGTTATTCACTATCCCCTTGCCCGACCCATTTATATACAAAACCGGATCTTTAAAAGGTATTTGGTACATTTCCGCTGAGAAATACAAACAAACAGTTTTCCGAGGTTCCTTAAATTCCCCTTTCATCTTCCTACCTAAAAGCCTAATCGCTTCCGGTTCTTCAACAGCAAGAATCACTCCATTCTCACTCCTGAAAACCTCGCCATTCTCAAGCTCAACATTCGCAACAGAATCCAATCCAACATTAACCGAACAAACCCTAGAATTCAACAAAACCGAACCAGCTGGCAATTTACCCGCCAACTGTTCAGGAATCGCAGAAATGCCATTAGCCGGAAGTGTATTAGTCCCAACCGCCAAACACTTAAACACAAACTCGAAAAGCCTCGACGTCGTCTCCAACTCCCTGTCGAAAAAAATCCCCCCGAAAAACGGACGAAAAAACCTATCAATCATACACTCCGAAAATCCAATTCCTCTAAGCAAATCAATAGTACTCACTTCCTCACTGCTAAATATCTCCTCATCAGACTTAATCAACACCTTAATTCTCGTAATCGCAACCAACAATTTATCGAAAAAATTTCCAATTGGATTGACAAGCGTCGGCAGCGAGTCCGAAAAGTGTCGTAAAGGATCAGCAACGGTGTGAAAAGTGTTGCCGTAAAATACTTTGGCACCGGAATAGAATGTTTGTAGCTGTAGCGATTCGTAGTCTAGAAGCTTCTGAGCTTCGGGATAGGCGGTGATGAATATTTGGAAGCCGCGGTCCAGGAGGAAGCCGTCGACGACGTCTGTGCGGACGCGGCCGCCGACGGCGTCGGAGGATTCGAGGAGGAGGAAGGGGATGTTGAGGGAGGTGAGCTTTGTGGCGGCGGCGAGGCCGGAGAGACCGCCGCCGATGATGATGACGCCGGTTTTGTTAGGGTTTGGGGAGGTGGAGGTTGAGGTAGGGGTGGTTGTTGAGAGTCGTGAGGTGAAGATGAGTCGCCGGAGATGACGGCGGCGACGGTGGCGAGAGGCGGAGATGGTGGTGGAGAGTGTGGGGAAGGTGAGAGTGATCATGGCGGGAACAAAGAGCTTTGAGAGAATGTGTGTATTTTCTTGCTATTATTATTATTATTATTTATTTTTATTATTGGTATTATCTGGTTTTGGATCATACCTTATCTGGTAGTATTATCATCCACCCAATCACATTCTCAATCCTACAGACCAAATTAGGAATCGAATCGGAAATCGGAACTAATTAGATATTAACAAAACCGGAACAATAAAAAGAACTATCAAACCTGATATCATATTATTGTTTCAATATGCTCTGGATTTCACTCAACATATTGTGAAATGTATTCCAGATTCACTCCTGTTTCATTCAATTTCAATCTTCTTACAGCTTTAAATAATGTATATAATTCATGTCCCAAATTATATGCTAACCATCAAGTAATGTTTTATACTTCCAACATGAAGAACATGCATTCCTAATGCAAGTTTTCTTTTTCCAGCTTTATCCACCACACTCAAATGTTTGCAAACATCTACATGAAACCTCACAATCCCCTCTTCTTTTGGTGTCAAAAACACCTTCTCGAATCCCAGCAGCTGTTTCTGAGGTGCATTGTGCACACCTGGAGGCGTCGAAAATAAGAAGACGGTATGGCCTCCACTCATTCCTCCTGCATTTTTCACTTTCAAATGAACTCTGACATGTACATTCTTGCAAGTTTTTTCAGAAGCATCGATGGATTTGCACCGAAATCTTTTACAAAAATGATGGCGCCCCAGTGGTACCGATACAAGTTTTTGGGCTTTAATTAGGTTATGACTGAATAGTGAGTAGCTTAGGCCATCACCAAATGTGTATACTGTTGGCCCCCTGTAAAACCTGTATGTTCGACCTGGATATCCGGTGGCAGGATCTGGTCTCATGTTCATGTTTGTCATGTCTACATTATTTACGTATGATTGCGGATACCATGACATTGGTAGTCTTCCACCTGCAAAATGACACGCTCTTTTAAATAGGACTATTACAAGGTGCAGTAACTTTCACATGAGATATCAGTTCCGTCTGACGTACTGGGATTGTAGAAGCCAAAAAGGATATCGGCTAATGCAGCTCCACCGGCTTGACCAGGGTAACCAATCCACAAGATGCTGGTGACCTTAGGGTCATCTTTTGCAAATTGTACATCCATTCCTCCACCAGACATAATTACAAGTATGACGGGTCCTTTTGATGCCTTTGTAACTTCTTGGACTAGAAACGTCTGCTGTCCTGGAAGAGAAATGTCAATTCTGTCCCGGGATTCTTCTTCAATTGATTGATCAGCTCCAACGACTAAAACTGTTGCGTCTGCTGTGGATGCTATCCTCTTAGCGTCGTCTACTTGGGCAGTGACACATTCTACGTTGGCACAACCTGGTGAATAAATCGTCTCTGGGACCACTGCTGCTATGCCTTGCAGAGGAGTTGTATATCTGCACGGTATGCCTGTAACATTTTGCTGTATTTTATTCAATTTGCAATCAGATGATCGGGAAATCTGAGATTGTTAAAATTCTTTTATTTGATTTACCTGCATAATTACCAATCATAGTTTTCGTGACATTGGCATTAGGTCCAATAACTGCAATAGATTCAGTGGCTCTAGGAGATAAAGGTAGTGATCCAGGACTATTCTTGAGGAGCACGAACCCTTGTCGCGCTGCTTCACGGGCTAGTTCTTGATTCTCCAGGGTGCAAATATCATTCAGACCTAGATTTCCATAAATGTGCTGTCTTGGATCACCATCGAAAAAGCCAAGTCTCATCAACATTGCAAAATTGTTCTTGACAGCCCTATTGACATCTGCTTCTGCCGCTAATCCCTTTTGCACTGCAGCTAGTGTGAACTTTCTTAGATGATCTCCACAGTTGAGATCCACACCTGCTTTCAGAGCATCTGCTGCAGTCTCTTCAGGAGTCCTAGTATAATGTTGACTATCGAACATGACTTCTAATGAATCACAGTCAGAACTTATGTATCTGCATAATTCAGAATTCGAGTAAAATAAATGAAATGAAATTTTTTGACAGAATAATTTTAAATGGGGAACTTCTACAAAAATTACCCATTTAACTTCCATTCGTTACGGATTACTCCTGTCAAGAGGTCTGCATCTGCACAAGTTGGCTTGCCGTTAACTTGGTTGTAAGAACACATAACACTTGCTACATTTGCTTCAGTTACACAACTCCTGAATGGGGGCTGATATGTATCACTCATATCTTGCTCGGTTACCTAACCAAAATTTACAATAATCAAGAAGAATTAAAAGGAATCTCTTCAAAATAATGTCAAAAATTGTTTTTTTCTGGGATTTTAATGATTTACCAGAGCATTAAAATGGTATCGATCAATCCCTTTCCAGTTATCAAGATCATAAGCCGTGTAATGTTTACAACAGGCGCCAACTTTAAGCCGGTATTTATCACCATCATCTCTTTCTTGTAAACCTCTGACGTAGGAGATTGCGTATCTACTTGTCAGCAAAGGGTCTTCTCCTGGTGTCTCTTGACCTCTTCCCCATCTCGGATCCCGGAAAATGTTGACATTTGGTGACCAGAATGTTAATCCAGCTACACCAGCATTATACATTGCTCTAGCTTCTGTTGATACCACCTGCACACAGTGTTACAGTGCAAATCTTTTTATTAGCATCATCTTATATATGCAAATTTCAAATCCATCTCATGCACATTCTTCTTCAAGATGATGCATGCTGGAGTAGTTCATAATTTAGAATCTACACCTGTCTGTCACAATCATAACAATAGTATATAGTGTAGGTCTCAATCAAGTAAAAAAAGTACTTATTTCCTCAGAAAGTAAAGGCATCCTCTAATAGATACTCCCTTAAATTAGAGGATGCTTTTATTAAGTAAGATTACTAAAAAATATTAAATGATAACTGAGATATACCAAATTATGTTAATGATTAACACAAAGCTACTAGTAATGGTAAATCATCACCTTTCCAATTGTGTAAAACAGAGAAGTATTGAACGAAGCTGCAGTGCATATGACTTGAGGAAAGCTTGTAGCTGCAAAAACCGGAGCCGTAAAATTCGTGCCACGCCCAGCATTAGAGACTCCATGTAAAGCCTCAGACCACCAATTATACTCAGGAACTCCCAGTCTAATTGCTCCTCTGGCATCATTTATCAAATTCAAAATTTTCTCTTCCAATGTCATCCTGCTCATTAAATCATTCACCCTCGATTCCACGTCTAACGTTTGATCGCAGAATCTATAGTTACTCACCCCGGGATCCCTCACCGCATCGCAAGCAAAACGAGGCTGGCGTTGGGCTAAAACTCTGTTATTGCTCAACAAGAAATGAGAAACAATGAAACAGAGTTGAAAACAGAGGAAAACAGAGCCTCCCCTGTCTCGAGAAGAAGCCATTTTGCAATTATGACTCTTCTACTAACCAAAACTATATAGTAACTGACACTTAATGAGATTTGTTGTTTGTTGAGAGTTTAGATTTAAAATTCCTAAACTTGAAAACCCCGTATTTATAGTCTCACCATACATTTCTATAGTCATGCAAATCTTTCAACCAAAAAATGTGTAAAGAAGAAAAGATAATATAGGATAAGAATAAGATACAATGTATGTATCTGTTGAATAACATGGTACTCATGTATAAGATTGTACATTTGTTTTATCTACACAGCTAGGGATATTTGTAGATATATACATGCAAATGCAGCAGAGAGAGTTGGGCTCTTTCTTTACATGGGAGAAAGTTTAGTGTGAGTGAAAGAATGGTGATTATGGTAAACATTTCCATGAGTTTTCTTGATTGTGGAAATATTTCAGGAGTCTTGAAATTGGGGCCTAATTTTCTGGCCCCATTACTTAACTGCCAAGCCATAAAGTGTGGATTGTGGAGTCACGCATGAGGAAAATGGTCAATTGGTTTTCTAAATTGTTGAAACTTTAGGAAAATGCTAGGGACCCCAAAAAATTGTCCCAAATTTTTTTCCCAAATGAGGTGTCTAATTCTGATTGGTTGCATTTACTCTCAAAATAATAAGGCCCCCTTGTAGATTCATTCATCACCCAATCATAACTCTCCAATTGTTTGCCACATCATTTGGTAACAATTTTTGGGAAAATCTTTTGAGGTACCTAGCATTGCTCGAAACTTTAGGGAAGAAAATGTAATATATTTCAGATTTTATTAGATTTCTAACTCTAAATTTTATTGTGTATATTTAGATTTTTCTTTCAAAAAAATTGTGTATGTTTAGATTTGTGATTCCGCCAAGTTTTCTGTATTAAATAAGAGTGAAATTTTGATGGTTGTTATATACCATGCCTATGGTATTTTTATTAAATTTTACTTTCAAAAAAAGAATCTAACCAAACATCAAAGTTAAAATTTATTTTTCATCGGATTTGAGATAAGTGTATTGTTGTCTAATTTTGCTTCTTTGTATTCAGATTCATTTAGACCCAATAATATTGTTGTGTTGTAGACTCCCTATTGTTGTTGCAAATAACAAAAAGAGTTTAAATTTAAAAGAAAATAAAAATTTGCTTAGAGTATATTTAATAGATTAGCTATTTCATGTTTTAAGTTATAATTTTTACTAGAAATTAAATTGTCTATAATATATTTAGGAAATCCCATAGAATAATGTAAGTATATTTTGTTTCTCTAAATAATAGTCTGACCGTAAAAATGATATGCTTTTTCACAAAATATATTTCAGTTCCGTTTCTCTAAGTAATAGTCTAGTCTGACCGTAAAACTGATACGTTTTTTCAAAAAAACATTTCAATTTTTACGGAAAACAGTAAAACCCTCACTAAATAAATCATCATGTGAAACCGCATTTTTGTTGTGAATACTTTTTCAAAACACAACAGTACTAGAAAACACTCGAACGAATCTTTAATATATTTATTAATAAGTTTAAAATCCGAATCGGTTTTGGTTTCAAGAATCAAACGGCAAATATTTCTGTAATAAAATATCTTAAAAACTGTACGTATTTGTGATATGATATCTAAGATACAATAAGTTTCGCATGACCCTGATGTTTTAACTTTGAAAAATCGAATAAAATCAACTGTCAATCAGCTGTCGAATGAAATGTGTTCCAATTTTCAGGACCCTGATATAAAGAACTTTGGAAGACAAAAAGAGTATAATTTAAGTGGGTGTTTGGCGGAGCTTTTAAACTTCAGCTTCTGGATTTTTAAGTTGGAAACATTTATTCGTACTGTTTGTGTAAAAAATCGAGAAGCACTTTTAAAAAGCTACGATTCCTAATTTTTGTTTCATGACTTCTACTTTTTTGTCAAACACTTTAATCACTTATAAGTCTTAACTAACTTCTACTTCACTTTTTTATTTTAAACAAGAAGCACTTATTTTGAGCTCAGCCAAACGGCCCCGTGATTTATAGGATGTGCTCATGAGCGCACTAAAAAATTTAGTAAGTATATATTATTTTGATTAGCTTACACTCTTTTAATAATGATAAACTCATTGCATCCACGATAATTAAATCAATCAAAATGAAGTAAATTTATAGATCTTTCGTGTATGCGCATGGGTACACAATAAAAAAATCAAATTTTATAAATCAATAGGAAATTCCAAATGTTTGTTTTCATATTAAAATTTTATACTTCGAAATAATATTTTCGTCAACTATGTCTCATGCTTTACTTTTTCAACAAATATTAAATAATTAACATTTATATTATATTAAATAATAATTTTATTCAACACCGTGGAAGAAGAGCTATTAACCAAAAAACCCAACTAATTTGTCATTTTTTTGCAAAAAAACCTTTAAATTTTTTTCTTCAATAACAACTCCAATAAACTTTATTAAAATTATATAAAAAATACAAAACAAACCATGGTTAAATTTTCTAATGTGACTTGTCAAGTATATTTGTATCTTTTTAAAATTATGATATTTGTTAATTTTAATTTTAAAATTAACATGAAAATAAATGAAAATGTGTGATATTGAAAGATTATTGCAGAGGTCGGGGTTAATGTTCACAGTTTTAAGGTGGGGTGTCTGAGGGGACTAAATTTTATAGCGTCTTAAGGTGGTGTTTGTTTGGAATTGCTCGAGACTGTTGGTTGGAAAGGTTTATACGGTTGAGTAATTTGTTTATTTATATTTGGTGGATTGTTTGTGCTAAATGGTTAAATTTTGTTTTACTCAATTAAGAATTTTGATTCTTCTGCGTGATGTGATGTGCTGCACCTGGAGCTTGGTTTTGCTGCATAGTGTAGGTGTGGGATGCTGAAGTTTTCTCGCGATTTCATCTGCAAATATAATGTTTATTGTTTATGCTCGAGTAGCTTATTTGATTTTGAAGTGCAAGATTTGATTTGCGATCTCTTTGAAGGTGGCAGAGTTGTAGTTATTGATCGGATGGTTTTCTTCCAAACCCATACTAAAAGTTTAAGATTCAAACAATAAAGATGTACACCTTTGAAATGCAGAACCATTTGACATCTCAAATAAGAAAAACCATTTTAGTAACCACATCAAGCACATTGGATGTCCTCTTAATTTGCACGCAGCTGAAGCAATTATCATGTACCACACATAAAACTAATGAAAATAGGATTACAGTGAGCATTCGACTTTCGCCACTTCTTGAAAAGCAATAATATCTGGACACTAAAATGCTACGCTAGGTGATGTTTTGGTGGGTCTCTGGTCTTATGGGGCTTGAGTGAAAATTTTATTTATTTTTATTATTTTTTGATTAATTGCAATCATATTGTCACATAAGATATGTGATGATCATGGTTAGTCCACGTCAGTTATAAGTAACTCTAGATAAATTTTTTCAAAGATTGAGTAAAGTTTATTGGGGTTGTTAATGAAAGAAAAGGTTTAAAGAGTTTTTAGACAAAAAAATTAAAAGTTGATTGGATTTTTTGGTTAATAACTCGCTGACGCTGATATTTTGCAGGACACACTCTTTTGTCAGCGTTGTTGTAGTTTCAGCTGAAGATCATACCTTGTAGCCTAATGATCACATTCTTTTAACTTAAAAATGATAAACTTCACATTCTTTCAGCCGAGGTACAAATATCTTACATATTTCAGCACACAATACTTTCATTTTGCTAAAATGGAGACGAAAATCCTCATTTTCCTACGAAAATGATGTCACAGTTGTCCTTCATCAAGTATTTAATTATATAAGCATACATGTATTTAGGCTTTAGCTACGATGAGGGATTTTTTTGCAAAGAAGAGAAGAGAAAATTGTTAATTAAAGAAATCAAACTCCAAATTTTTTAACAGGAGAAGAAGAATAAAGAGTACCTCTTCAAAAAAAAAAAAGGAATAAAGAGTACAGATATGAAACTAATAAAATTAATCACTGGGGTAAAATAATCTTTTGATTAATATTTCCCAATCATCTCCAAAATTGGAGAGCTAGCGAAAATTTATTGAGAATTTGCACTCTATTCTCTTTCCTTTTCTCCTAATAAAACTTTTAAAATACTAATATTAGTATTATTTTAAAAAATTCTTCTCTACAGCTAAAAAAAAACATAAGGGACCAGGAAGTGCACTTAAAACAAAAAACACCTTGCACAACCAAAATGGCTGAGACTGGGCTCAACGTTTCTAGAATTGAATGTTTCGCAGTGAAGCCCAGCTCTTCAGGCCGGACTTTTTTCAATTTCTGACTCGTCCCTCTAAGGTACAAATTGGTCTTTTATTACGAGTGGAGTAGTAGCCTATTCCAAATTTCCAATTTCCAATTGGTAAACTAGCTTAATTGTCATTCACGAGAGACTATCACTCAACCACAAGTTTGTATCCACTCGGAGCAGAGAAATGCCAGAAATTTCAATATAAAATTCAAATTTTAGTTGATAATATTGGATTGGTTTCATTTATAATAAAAATAAGAAAACTTCTAGTACGCACATAAATTGACTAATTAAAATTAATTATTCATTTATCAAGTCATCTGAGAAAAATATATTAAAACAAAATTGATAAACCTAGCATTAACCTATAAATAAAAATCAATATTCTTTTTTTTCTTACAGGTTGGCGGTTTATATAAATCTTTATTATTGCATCGATCTACGGTATTTTAAATTTCACAGGATCAAGTTTGACTTTCTATGTTCTTTCTGACACGTATATTAAACATAAAAAATAATTATTATATTCAATAAAAAAATTCCAACTCTTATATCAATTAATATTTGGATTTTGGTTTAATATAAATTTTATGAAAAATAACTATGTTTATATATTTTCTAATATTTGTAGAAGCCAAAATAGTTAAAACAGGATGGAAGGAGTAATATAATTTTATAAATTTTAAAAATATCAATAACAAAGTACTTTAATTTTACTGTACTGTGATTATTTCAAAACCCACAAAGGTCAACCAACGGAACAAAAGCCATCTAAATTAAAAAAAAGTTTCTTGTTTACAAACAAGATCTATGTAAATTTATATAACAATTTATAATTAGAGTTATTGTCACAATTTTCAACGATAATTAATTGATATATTTTGATACGTTTTCGAGATATTATTAGTAGTATAACCTATAACGAGAGATGCTCTCTCTAAAATAAGAGGGCTAATATATTAAACAATCAAGAATCCCTGGTCAACGTATACGTTTAATTTGGTTTGATTAATAAAAAAGACAAAAGAAATAGGAAAGGACACAGCGAAAACGAAAGAAAATAGTAGCACAAGTAAATATGAAAGTACTAACTACTACTGTACAATTAGTCCAAACAATTGAAAAAGCATTGCAACTGGTACTGTAGGCGGCGGACGGTGGTGGGGTCAATACGTCCGTGTGCCTTGACTTTCCATTACAGTGTTGCTTTTTACCCTTATTTATTTTTATTATGTAATGCATATTACTAGGATTTCCACTTGCCGTATGCTATTATTGGAACGATTGCTGCTTTTAATTTATGACTAGGATTCAGTCTAAAAAAAATCTGTAAAAAACATACTCCATCCGTCCCATAATACTTTTCTGTTTCTTTTTATCACGCTTGTCAACACATATTTTTTATCGTTAATATTTTTAATTTCATATTAATATTAAATACAAAAACTTCACTATATTAAATATTCGTAAATACGAATCCAACATATCACTCATGAATATATTTAATCTTATAAATTAGACGTAAATAGTAATTTATCTTATTCTATGAACAGTCCCAACACATCAAACGAGAGAGTATAAAGAAAAGAAGGGAGTATTTAGAGATATTATAAAGATGATAATAGAATAATTTTATTTAGTTAAGTTGATATATAACTTTTAATTATTTTAATTATATTACAATTTTTCAAATATAAACTTTATAATCAGGTGACTTTGACTAATTTTCTCTAGTCTTGCTATGAAATAAAAGGGGATTTCTTTTAGAAATATTAGAAAATATATATATTAGAGAGAGAGAGAAGAGAGGCAGAGAAGAGAGAGAGAGAGAGAGAGAGAGCAGAGAGAGAGCGAGAGAGAGAGAGAGAGAGAGAGAGAGAGAGAGAGAGAGAGAGCGGAGAGAGAGAAGAGAGAGAGAGAGGAGAGCCGAGAGAGAGAGAGAGAGAGAGAGTCGGACGAGAGCGAGAGCAGAGAGAGCGAGCGAGAGGAGAGAGAGAGAGAGAGACGAGAGAGAGAGATGAGAGAGAGAGAGAGAGAGAGGAGAGCGAGGAGAGAGCGAGAGAGAGAGAGAGAGAGAGAGAGAGAGAGAAGAGAGAGAGAGAGACGAGAGAGAGAGAGAGAGAGAGAGACGAGACGAGAGAGAGCGGAGAGGAGAGAGAGCGGAGAGAGAGAGAGAGAGAGAGGAGAGAAGAGAGAGAGAGAGAGAGAGAGGAGAGAGAGAGGGAGAGAGAGGAGAGGAGAGGAGAAGAGAGAGAGAGAGAGAGAGAGAGAGAGGGGAGGGGGGAGGGAGGAGAGGGGAGAGGGAGAGGGAGGAGGGAGGGAGAGATGGGGAGAGGGGGGAGCGGGAGAGCGGGGGAGGGAGGGAGGAGGGCGAGGAGGGAGGGAGGGAGGGGGAGAGGGAGGGGAGGGAGGGAGGAGGGAGGAGAGGAGAGGGGAGAGGGGAGAGGGGAGAGGTGAGAGGGAGAGGGAGGGGGAGGGGGGGGGAGGGGGGAGGGGGAGGAGAGGGGGAGGGAGAGAGAGGGAGAGAGAGGAGAGCAGAAACATGTTCAAATTATGTGACTGAATCATGATCATACCGAACAAAGTTATTTAGCGCAGAAAAGATACCCGAGCTGAAAAAAATCCGATTTGTATTGTTAAACAACACTCAAAATATAATTCTAAAAAATTAAGAACGGATAAAAGTAGGTAAAAATAAGAAAGAAATCCAAGTTGCATAGTATTTAAATTTGAATAAATAATTAATTAATGGACAAAATATTAACTCGTACCTTTGCTGAAAAATTCTTCATAATGAGCTTCATGCAAGTTTATGTTTCTATAATAAGAAATTAGTTCGTTAAACGACTTCATTACAACACACTGGTAAGTGATAATACATTTATGATCTAACCCGAGTATATTTTATATATCGTACATAGTTATTTAATATTTTCAGCTGACTCACTGGCAAGCAATATTACATATAATATAACACTCTTCCAGTGATTATCAATATCGATCGGAGGACAAAGACCATCTTATACATATATCTTATACATATATGTTAAAAAAATCAGTTAGAAATATACAAACAAATTATAAGAACTAGTTATAAGTTAAATGTTGTTAAATATAATTTTATACTACTTGTTTGTCCACTATATATTATCAAATTTTCACTAGTCGAGAATAAACAAGTGAGATAATTGTTTGAATTTATCTCATATTGAAATTCGAATTCAGCATCGGAACTTGACCGAATATTCTTTAATTTTTGTATAATCATGTTAGCATCATGCTTTCCGCTTTGTTTCTTTACATTCCTCATTTTATTTTTTAAATCAACAGCGGTAGCACCAACATTTTCACAAGAACTTGGATATTATTGTTACAATTTCATGTGCTTGAGCCGCTCTAATATTAAGTTTTGCAACCTGTTTCATTAACACTTATCATGACTGGACAACCACCTATTATTGAAATTGTTTTCCTTGCACGATGCATGTAAGATCCTGCACACTCCTACTTTCATATTTTTTGTTTCGCTAGATCCAGCTTTGGAACATACAAGATATATTATAATTGTGTTTCTTTTACGATCACGCTTTTCCGATGATCGTCTTATATTGAAATCACACACTCTACCATATTCTTTATAATACGTAAAAGCAAAAATCTAATCACTAAATTTCTATTTTAAACAAGGTTTTATTTTGAATCTTCACACATTGGAATCAAAAATGTGATTGAATTTGTAAGAGATTCTCGGTGGTCAATCGTCACATAAGCTCTTGTGACGTTCATTATATCTTTTCAGATAATAGGTTTTAGTATCAAGTATACAGTTGTATGCAAAGATGTCTTGTGCTATTTCGTATAGTTTAAATCATTATATACATATAAGAATTATAATTTTTTTTTTCAAATATTGCCATATATAAAGTTATTTGATTTGACATTCAGTCTTAAAAATTCTGAAAAATCTTTTTGATAAGTGAAAATATTGTGTGATTAATATCACATGATTGAAAATACATTAGCACGCTTGTTCAAATAAAATACAATTTTCATACTAAATGCTTTTAATTGACATGAATTAGATTAAATGATGTAATCAATGATGAAAATATTGATTTCATAATTTTTTCTCAGCTACTTGTGTTTTTTTCTAAAGATTTTAATAGTATATATATATATATTTATAAGAGTAAAAAGTATCAAGATAGGTATCAAAAGATACATTACATCTTGTCGTGTATACGAGATCCATTATATTTATAAGGATTGTAACGATAATAGTTGACATCTCATATTTTGATTTTTTTTTTTTAGTGTTCAATCATTATTAGTCTTCGTTGATTATAAATCATTCTTAAGTTCAACTATAAAATCAGGTTTTTGAAATGAATCAAAGTGAATAGAATATATATATATATATATATATATATATATATATATATATAATATATATATACACACACTTATTGTTGTATTTCCCCATCCTAAAAATTTATATTTATAATTTTTACATAATTCTTTTGCAAATATATAAAAAAAACATTAGCTATCTTTATGTTACAACCTAAATTTCATTTATTTTTTTATTTGATTGCTTCCTATTTATTCCCATATAATTCGACAACAAAAACCCTAAATGTTTTACTCTAACTTGTTAAGTAGTAAACAAATTATTGTTTTAGTTAAAAGAAATATAATTTACACATTGATAGCCAATAGAGTAATGATTGTGAGCAGTTAAGTAGTAGGGGTGCAGCTAATGATATTGTGTGACAGATACTAGGCTGACTTGCTAATTTTTACATGTACATACTGAATGGACTCGCTAATGTATATCTATGGCAGCTAATAATATCTCAGGATAAGAAAAGTAAAGCAAGTAAAATTGTGGAAACTTCATTAACTAATGTTGGAATTAGCAGTAGTATTCAATTCACAAGTTGGAATATTACACAAAGATAGATGTGTATGTATCATATATATACATATAGAGAGAGAGGAAGGACCTTTGACTGAAGCCTGCAACGACCCTCAAACACCCCACCTCCATTCTCTTGACACACCCTCTCCCCCTTTTTCTCTTTGATTCTCAATCTCTCTCTCAAAATTCCATCTATTCCCAGCAAGAAAGATTGCACCTTTCCAAGAAATTCTTGAAAAGATTCAATCTTTATGTTATTCACTTGCTTATCTTCGAGTTGGGCCTTTTGGGTTGTTGAGCTTTTGACTTTCTTGTAGATTCATTTTTCTTTATTCTAGAATTGACCCACTTAATAATCTCTTCTGGGGTTGTGATTAGTTTTGTAACTAGGTGAATTGTGTGTGTTGCTCTTCTTGTATATATGAGCAGTTGAAGCAGAATCTTGATTTTCTTGACGGGTTATGGATCGATTTGTAATTTGGAGTTTTGGTGCTTTCTGCTTGGTTCTTGTGTTAAATCAGTTTTTAAGTGTTTCTGGCAATGCTGAAGGTTTGTGAACAACATTCTAGCCATACCCTTTGGTTATTATTTCAGGATTATGCTAGTTGCAGTGAATTTAGTGCATTTTTACATCTTTCTTAGCCTGCTGCATATTCATTCCTTTTGTTTTCATTGATTTATTGTTATACAATTGAACTATTCAATTTTGTAGCTTTGTTGAATATGTTGTTGAAGTCTAATAAGTTCAAGATTTTGTACATTTTAGAACTAGGAGACTCCAAGTGATTGTAGTTGACTCCCTATCAACAGTGTGATAAGTTAGTACCTCTCCCAAGACCAAAAGAGAGATCCTATTTTAATTATGTTAAGCACCAATTCTCTCAAAATTGAAGAGTATCATTTTAGAGCCCATCTATGGCACAATATTAAACTTAACGTCCAAGTTATATTCTGAATATATTCGGGTTCCAAGGTTTGCTCAACGAATGGCTTGCTATGCTTTTAGACGTTTGATCTGAATAACTGTTGATGCTCATTGGATTTCTAGTAAGTTGTAATTGTATTCTTTAATTTGCTGATTCTTTTCTGCAATACAGGCGATGCTTTGAATGCACTGAAGAACAATTTAGAAGATCCTAACAATGTTCTGCAAAGTTGGGATGCAACCCTTGTGAATCCCTGTACTTGGTTTCATGTTACTTGTAACAATGAAAATAGTGTTACTAGAGTGTAAGCCACATAATCACTCTTTAGAGTAGCTTGTGGTGTTTCTGCAATTCTTTTTCTGCTGCCCATTGTGGTAATAACTTGAGCCTTGCTTTTGTCTAATTTAGCGACCTTGGAAATGCAAACCTATCTGGTCAGTTGGTTACGCAGCTTGGTCAGCTACCAAATTTACAATACCTGTAAGTCATAATTTCTTATGCACTTTCATTGTGCGCGCCCCCGTGGGTAAACTTGTAAAATGAATGTTTATAATTTGCCCCTATTGATTATTCAAATTCTTCTTTTACAGCAGGCAGTCTGTTTATATGCTTTCCTATATTGATGTATGCCAAAATGTTTTCGGGTTGCTTCTTGTGTGACAGGGAACTTTATAGTAACAACATAAGTGGAAGAGTTCCTAATGAGCTGGGGAACTTGACAAACTTGGTCAGCTTGGATCTTTACCTAAACAAATTGAATGGTCCAATTCCAGACACTTTGAAGAAGCTTCAGAAACTGCGTTTCCTGTATGCAATAAAAACTCTTCAAAAATCTCAGTTTCTGAGTTTCCTATGATTTGTATTTTTGTTAGCTGTTTGTTAGGAGGAAGTTAATAAATTAGATAATTGTTACAATTATACGAGGCATAGCAGTGTCTAATCTGTTTCTTGTCTTTGCATGAATAGGAGGCTGAATAACAACACTTTGACAGGAACTATTCCTTTTTCTTTGACTACAATCGGATCACTGCAAGTCCTGTGAGTATCAGTTGATCTTCTTCTTTGTTTTTTGCTACCAAATGATCTTTTGGTTCTCATGATTTTTCACTATCTTTCTATGTTATTTATACATGTATTAGTATTCTCCTATTAGTTTCAATTGCATATTATGACGAACATAATGAGTTTCATCTTATCATATATATATGCAGTGATCTTTCGAACAATCGTTTAACAGGACCAGTTCCAGTAAATGGATCTTTCACCCTTTTCACTCCCATCAGGCACATCCCTAGTTATACTCATTTCATTCGTAGTGCATCCTGAAAATATCAAAATCTATATTAACTACCCTGTTCCGTCTTTCAGTTTTAGCGGTAATCTACTAGATGCTCTTCCAGTTTCTCCACCACCCCCACTTCCTCCATCCCCTCCATCTTCCAAAGGTATGGATATTATTTTTTTATTTGCTGACCTTGATTGCCAACTAGAATGTTGTATGTTAATGTCTTCTTCCTTTAATTGATATAGTGTTTCAGCAGTAATTCCTAATAGTTCTTATCTTGCTGACTTGTCTGACATTAAATGTTGTTTCTTACCAGATACTAGAGGCCAAAATGAGAATCTATATTAATTTCTCTGACGTCGTAAATATGACGTGTCTACCGTTGTAACTATTTCTCTTGTTTACCTGGTGCGCGGTCTGCCGAATGATATTTATTTTTCTGTAGATGCTATAGGACAATATAAAGAAATATATTCTTCCATACTTGCAAGTCGTAACGGCGATGCTAGGCGCCAGTGCACCGCGTAGGTGACATTTGGCAGATAGTACGTTTAACTATATACATTGGCTACTTTTTATATAACTGTAGTTATACCTCTAAATATCGTATACAGATTACAGAACACATGTATATACTATCTGTGTGTGTGTGTAAAGATTTAAAAAAAAATGAAGAATAACCTGATGGAATAATTTTGAAGGAGATAATTTTTACTCCCTTTTCCTCTTGAGATTGTTCTAGATTAGGTTTTACTTGTGAGTTATGATGGCCTTAATGTTTACAAGTCAACATATATTCTTTTTAATTAATCTAATCTAATATGGCTGGACCTGGTCAAATATATTTTGGACTGGGTTGAACTGAAATTAGGCGGGGTCTAGGCAGACTCAGACGACCCTATGCATTGCCTGCCCTTCGGACACTAAGGTGGGTCGGACGCCTACTAATTTTTGGGCGCCTAGACGCCTAGGCAGTGCCTTAACAACTATGTATTCTTCAAAATAGATGTCTATACGAAAGGATGCTGGATACATTTCATTTAAATAAGCAATCAAAAATATCCTCTATGTTCTGCCACTAATCCCATCCCTTGAGGTTTATTTCCCTGCCAAGCATGTGTTTATTACTGTTTTTCACTCAGGAACACTTATTTTTATTTTCCTTTAAGAAAAATCCCTGATCACATTTGTGACCTAACAGAGTGCCAGTCTCTACTCTCAACAAAATTTGTACTGTTTACTTCTAGCTATTGGAATTGCATCAACGGGGTTTCTGTTGCCACTATATTGCATATCATAAACTTGGTGAACTTTTAGTCAATTTTTAGATATCAATGGCTTGGATTTTAGTTGCAAGAATATACAATAGATTATAGTTTTAAATGTCATCAGTTTTTTTAATTGGCAAATGTTATTTCAGCTGTCAACAGTGCAACTGGAGCTATTGCCGGTGGAGTTGCTGCCGGTGCTGCACTGCTCTTTGCTGGTCCTGCAATTGCACTTGCTTGGTGGCGGAAAAAGAAGCCACAGGATCATTTCTTTGATGTACCAGGTTTGTGTATCTTTAATTAGCATAAACTGATTACTGCTGTGATTTGGAGCATGACATCTCACACACTCTTTCCTGTTGCAGCTGAAGAAGATCCGGAAGTTCATTTAGGACAACTTAAGCGGTTCTCTTTGCGTGAGCTGCAAGTTGCGACAGATAATTTTAGTAACAAAAATATTCTGGGTAGAGGTGGTTTTGGAAAAGTTTACAAAGGTCGTTTGGCTGATGGTACGCTGGTGGCTGTAAAAAGGCTTAAGGAGGAACGGACCCAAGGAGGGGAATTGCAGTTTCAAACGGAAGTTGAAATGATTAGCATGGCTGTGCACCGCAATCTACTTCGTTTGCGAGGCTTTTGTATGACACCAACTGAGCGTTTGCTTGTTTATCCATATATGTCCAACGGAAGTGTTGCATCGTGTTTAAGAGGTACACGCCTTCGATATGAGACTCTAGGTTTTTTGAAATTTTTAACTTTGTTTTCACTTTTTAGTATTTAAGATGTTTTAGCTGATTTAAAGTTTCATTTGATTTTGTTAGGTGCCAAGTTTTCATGCATTATCAACACTGTTTTATGACTTCTAAAGAAGCATTAAAAGAAAAAAGGGGCATAACTTTTACGTCCATATCATAAATTCTGTTGCATCATGATCACTCATATTAGTGTGAAAGGGAAACCATACGATTTGCATTTAGTTACGAAAAAGCAGTTGGTAACTGATAAGAAATGAAAATAAATAGCTTAAGTTTCCTCAACAAAAACATATTCCATTTTGTTATATTAAAGGTAACATTCTCATGAGCTAATTGGTGCTTTACTACAGAAAGAAGCGAGTCACAGCTTCCACTAGAATGGCGAATACGACAAAGAATCGCACTTGGATCTGCAAGGGGACTTGCTTATCTACATGATCATTGTGACCCTAAGATCATTCACCGTGATGTCAAAGCTGCAAATATATTATTGGATGAAGAGTTTGAAGCAGTTGTCGGGGATTTTGGGCTGGCTAAGCTCATGGACTACAAGGATACTCATGTCACTACTGCTGTACGTGGAACTATCGGCCATATAGCACCCGAGTACCTATCCACAGGAAAGTCTTCGGAAAAAACTGATTGTTTTGGCTATGGGGTCATGCTTCTTGAGCTCATCACTGGTCAAAGGGCTTTTGATCTTGCCAGGCTTGCGAATGATGACGATGTGATGTTGCTCGATTGGGTAAGCATTTACCTACCATCCCTTCTGGTATTTTCGTAATGGTTTCTGTTTTTTATGCAACATTGTGTCACCGACCGCATCTTTGAAGTATTTAATAGACTATGAAGAATTGTGTCTGCCTGTCGGTATTCAATACGTCACTAAAAAAATTTCTGTTTGCGCTCCTACGTCAGAATAATTTGGTTGGTTGGGTTCGGTTCAGAATAACAATTCGGTTCGGTTCGGTTTCGGAAAAAAGTGTAATTCGGTTTTCGGTTTTTTCGGTTCGGTTCGGTTTTGAACCGAACCGGCCGAATGCTCAGCCCTACCTACGTGTATATATACATAAAGGTTTGAGAAAAATACAACATGAAATTATATATTTGTTGCTAGCTGGACATTGGATTCGCCTTTGCGATGCTATTTGGTGAGCTATTTTAATATTCCACAGTTAACTCTTATCTCATATTTCAGGTGAAAGGACTTCTGAAAGACAAGAAGCTGGAATCGTTGGTTGACGTAGATCTTCAGGGTAACTATGTTGATGAACAGGTGGAAGAGTTAATTCAAGTAGCTTTGCTCTGCACACAAAATTCCCCAACTGAGCGTCCCAAAATGTCAGAAGTCGTCAGAATGCTTGAAGGTGATGGCTTGGCTGAAAGGTGGGAAGAATGGCAAAAGGAAGAGATGTTCCGTCAAGACTACAGTAATGCACATAATCAACATAATGATTGGATGATTCCCGATTCCATTCACAACCTTCAGCCTGATGAATTATCTAACCCAAGATAATCCCTTGAGGTCGCATATACATATAGATTTCGTTGCAACAATTGCTTGTTGTATTGTAGTTTATATTTGTTATCTTTGTGCATATAATATTTTTCTTTTTCAATTTTTTTCTTTTTGTATCTTTTTTCCTCGCAAACTACCAACTGTATGTTGTATCACAAGAGTTTTGTTTATGTTGTAGCCTTTGTAGGCTTTGTGGTGACTTTGTAAAAGTTCAAGTGCACGGTAGAGCCTAGAAAGAACTGATGTGGAAAGGTCAGGTGCAAGTGAGAACCTTGTATTGTATTGTTATGTCCAAGATGGTGAAAAATTTGTTACAAATGATAATAAATGTATGTGACAAATTGAGCAACACTAGGTTGATTTTAGAGCTCATTATCTTGGGATATTATTGTCTTTAGCTTTGTTTCCTTGATGGAGCCTTATAATAGTATGTTTTGATACGTTGGGATTTTGTTTTGAGTGAGGGATTTGAGTATTTGACATGTTTGTACATTTCAATACTTTGCAATCTTTGAAAAAAAAGATATGGTAAAATCCGAAATTACTCTTTGTTTAAGCTCAGACATTTTGACATGTTTGGAAATTGGATATTTCGGGAAAAATTGGGTTTTAATTTATTTATTTTTGTCCGAAAATAAGATTTGAAATGATATATTTAATTATATATTCCAAAACGATATCTGATTTTAATTATTTTCATGTATTCAATTTAGATTTTAAAAGATATCAATAAATTTATATATTTTTTGTTAGATTTATACTGACCATAGTTAATCAAAAGCAAAACATTTTCTTTCAAAACATAAAAAGAAGCTAAACGTCTCACGAAATTCAGTCTCGTTATTATATTTTCAAGTCATCAGTAGTTTGAGTCGGCAAGTTATATTCAAGCAATTTGTGATCACCGTGCCTAAGAAAGGACTTGGGTCATGTCATGAGGTACTTTGATACCATTATTTTCAGTTCAGAACCGTTTAGCTATTAAATCTCTTCTGTTCAATTGTGTTGGTCGAGATAGTAATTACTCCCTCCGTCCCGGTAGGTTGTATACGCTGTGTGCACGCATTTCGAAGCTTCAATAAAATATAGTTATATAATATTTTTTCAAAATTATTTTTTTTTGAATAAAAGTTTAAATATCAAATTTTTATTCAGAAAAAGAAAATTTTAAAAAAATATTTTAGAAATATACTTTAAAAGAGCATTAAAAAGCGTGCCAAAAAGTAGCATATACAATTCATTCGGACAGAGGAATACCACTTATTAACTTGCTAAGTTGGCTGTGGAGAGCAAGCAGATGGAACGAGGCGTATCCATTGGCCTATGACTGATCTACTCCACCATGTATTTGCTTTGTTTGCAGCTTTTTTCCTTCATTGTCAAAAAATTATCAAGTGAACCTTTTCAAGTCCTGATGGTTTATCAACGGGTTTTATATCAAAATGCCCACCGAACTCGTTAAAATGTATCAAGTAACTACCCAATCTCCACGACGACTCATTTAACATACTAAAATCATTATATATATCAGGCTGTTAATTTTTTTTAATCTCTGAACATGAACATGCGTCAATGCCAATCTATCAAAAAGATGGACACAATCAAACCCATTTCTCGATTCAATAGAAGCCCAAAGAGGTGAATGGGTTCCAAATAACGAGAGATATGTAAAAAGCAGGTCTGATTACTACGCCTATTCCTAATCCTAAATGTAATGTAATGACGTAGGGATTCATATGTAAACAGAGTATCTATTTAGATACGATCAAATGACCCCTTCTCATAATGAGAATGTATATAACAGAGTATCTATTTAGATACGATCAAATGACCCCTTCTCATAATGTGATGTTCCTCAGGTCCAGACTAAACTTGTCATGAGCAAGCATGAGTTAAATTGTCATGCACACTAAACTTGAAGAATGCCATCTAAGAGCTTCATATACCAACTAGAAATAGAATAGTTTGGGATGTCCTGACTATACGCAAACAATACTTCGGTCAAGGTCCCTCGAATCATTTATATATAAATGTATGAGATAAATAGCCTCTCAAATCTATGAGCAGTCCTTGGAGGTTCCACAAAACCAGTCTAAACTCAGGTGTTTTTCTACCCATTTCCATGTTCTTGTTACACTAGTAATAAATTAATAATTCAGGAAGCATAGTGTTAATGAAAGTAAGTCGCTCAGTTTCACTGGGTGATAAACAATTTGGGATAATAATCATGTTCAGGGGTGTTAACACAAGTCGATAAAATATTTTCATTAAGAGATTAAAAAAATTAACAGCCTGATATATATAATGATTTTAGTATGTTAAATGAGTCGTCGTGGAGATTGGGTAGGTACTTGATACATTTTAACGAGTTTGGGAGCACTTTGATATAAAACCCGTTTATCAACTAATTTACAAAGATTTTAAAAATTTTACACTAGTCTAGCCTACATAACATCACTCAACCTGTATATTATCACTCACCTAATTTTCCATCATCACTATTCACTCACCTAAAATCCATCCTTGACCTCGCTCAACCCATCCCGGATCCATCAGAACCTCACCAAAACTCCAAGTAAACCCAGGAAAAGCTCTACACAGTCAAAGTGCCCAAACTTGACCGCAACATGGTCCTACCAGACCCAACTAGGGGTCCATCGAGTCCCACAGCCCTTCCCAATTCCCATTCTTCTTAATTCATTTGTTTGTATTTAGTTCTTATTTTACTGAAGGACTCGTTGTATTTAGTTCTTATTTTAACGATTTATACTGGAGTAGGACCCTCCGTGTGTGTACTGCAACATTTCTAGTGAGAACAAATTTAGTTTTTATCATGACAACTTTCTCACACTAAAAAGTATCAAAAAAGTTTATGGTAGCATATTCCAGACCATGCCTAATGTCTAGCCAAAAAAAAGAAAGTTGTAATGTCAAAAAATCTATCTAGTTGCTTTAAGGCGATTACAAAATGAAAACATTTTAAGCAACAAATATGAGCTCTACTTCCTGCCACTAGCTCCTGCTCGTGGTTTGCCCTTCACCTCAGACTCCTACACAACAACATATGCAAAATCATAAAATTAATCAACGAGAGCATAAAGTTTAGTTCTGAGATCGTCCACTACAATGAGCTTAAATCTCAGTGTACTCACTTGTGGGACATGCAGGAAAATATTGGTCTTTGCTGTTGCTGGGTTATGATTTTCAGCACCTTTACTCCAATCATAACATACCTGTAAACAATGAAAGAACTCTGAGGAAAGATTCTAAAGACTTGAAGTTATTTGTAGACAATTGTATAAAACCAGAGGTGGACAATCATTTACATCGATCAATACATCGAGTACACAAGACAAGATTCTTTATCATGTAAATACATTCAGTACTAGGCCAAACACCCCATCGAACTGGGGACAGTGCCATCAACAGAATTTCATCAACATAGTTGTTCAGAGGTTGTATATATCATTGGATAAACACATTAGTTACGACAAAGAAGGCATATTAGAATGCAAAGATGAAGGGCAAAGTAATTCAGGAACAGCTGCATACCGCATACGCATATATTGAGCCATCATTGTTGAATGAACTGCAAGGTATAGGATTACTGCACCTTGACATGGCCTGAAAATAATATAAATGTCAGGACAGGAGCAAATTAATATATATACATAACAAGGCATGACTGCAGATAATTAATCAGATTTTTTTTTTGGAAGGGGGAGGGCCTAAGGAAGGAGCTTCACACTTGAGAGTATGAAGATTTATATGTTCCCCAATGGTTGCAGAAAAACAAATACATAAATGATAAAGCAGAAACATTAAAAATAGTTAAAAATAGTTATAAACAACTTCAAGTTAAATTACAGATCCTCTAGAGATAGGGTACCTTCAGTCTCTGTTTGCTATCTTTGTCCCAGAAATTAAAGGCACCATCAGATCCGGCAGTTGCAAATGTGTGATGAACCTGAGATGAAGAAGTTCTAGAGCATATCAACTATTCGAACAGACGAAAACATGAATAATATAACAAAAGATTCCTAAATCAGAATGTCCCTGAGACTAGGCAAAAAAAAAAAAAACTCAATAGATGAAGATGACAATCATCTTTACTACTAACAAAAAAAGAATTTATTGCAGGAAGAACATCTTGACCATTTTATTCTTGCAAAAATTCATCCAACTGGAAGCCAAAACTCAGACGTGGGAGCTATGGGAGTAAACAGATAGATTACTATTTTAAAGGAATCATGACAAACCACAATATACGAATTTCTGGCTATGTTTGAAGAACAAAAAATTTCTGATCATGTCCTACTTCCCTAGTATTATGTTAACAAAACATGATGGTCTAGAGAGGCTTTATCAGATTCAACATTCTTTTATATCTAGCACTTTGACACTAAGAATAACTAGCTGTTATAATTTACTATAATGTCATCTAACTAAGAATGCAAAAGATAAATAAATATGATGAACTTCCACCACAGAAAATTAATCTTTGAAGCACAATTACTTATCGTGCATAGCATCATAAGTATAAAGCATGTAGTGTTTGCTCTTGAAGCAAAAAAGTACAGCACAAGACTTAGAATATTTGAAGATGTTCAAAGAACAGAAATGAAAAACTTACAGGATGAAAGTTTAGTGAGTTGACGGAGTATATATCATTTCCCTCCCTGTGGCATTTGAAAGTAAAGTTTTTACTTTGCTGCGCATCATCAAGATGATGGACTCCAACCCTTCCTTCAATAGAGCCCACCTTCAAAAGAGAGCATATTATTTTATTGAATAATAAACAGATTAATTATTGTCTAAATAAAGCATCACAAAAATCTGAAATAGATCAGTCCCTATGCTTTCTTTAAAGCTCAAACAATCATAAACTATGACATGTTCAAAGAATCCTATGATATAGCATCCGTGTGAAATTCATGCACATGTATATTATTCAAACTAATAATCAACAGAAAGGTATAAAATGGACTCCGTAACACTTATAAAAGAATGATCTCTTTTGCATATAGTCAAAATTTAAGATTAGGAAAGAACTTTATGGGAGATTGACATTCCTGCATACCACCCTAAGTTTGGATCAATAAAGGAGGAAATAAGAGCTCTTATAATAGTCCAAACAATAGATAAAAAAAAGAGGACAAACGCTAGAAATGGAGGGAGTAATATAAGACCAACTATGGGGCCGTTTGGGCAAGTTTAAAAAAAGTGATTCCTTAAAGTAAAGAAGTGGATTAGAAGTGAGAAGTAAATCAAGTGTTTGGAAAAAAAGTAGAAGCTGTGAGAGAGAAGCTAGCATTCTCAACTTCTTAAAAGTGCTTCTACTTCATTACACAAACGGGTCAAAAAAAGCAGAAGTCAGAAGCAGCTTCTGCTTCCACCAAACAAAAAGCCACTATGTATCAACCAATGTTAGGGTCTGAGTTACACTTTAAACTAAAAGCTGCTATATTTAAAAAAATCTCTAATTTTGAAATGGGCAGAGCATTGGTGACAAAAGACATGTCTGTTAAATGATATCAAAAAATAATAAACTATTTCATCCATAAAAACTCACGAGGACAAATTTCTAATATAAACAATTTATCAATCAATCTTTATGGAAGGTATTTCTATCCCTAGCTTAAATTCTAAGTTTTCAAACTAATAGCTAAAACTGTTAGTGGACGAAAAAATAAAATTACAAAACAAAATTTAATTATTTCACTCCCTGTAATATACAACAGCGAACATACACGTCCCTTTCATATAAGTTCAATACAAACAATGTCATCCAAGTATATTTAAGAGATTGACAAAGCTACTTATTATAGCACTACTGAGTTAATGTTCACCCTATTTGTAACCACCTTCAACCTATTACTTTTAGGCTAAATGGTTAATATATCTAAGTTTCTTTCCAGTGAACTTAACAATATGATTTAGTTTGATAATCGTTAAAAAAGAAACCAAACACAGATGACACTCACAGTGGTTGGTTCGCATAAATACATACTAATGCATAGTATACCAGTAAACGTTTATCAGAAAGTTACTGGATACTAGAACCGGCACCAAATTCATTCCTTAATCATATAACTACATAAATCTCAGGAATGTTTTGGTGAACAAATTTCAGTCAATTAAAATTTTCTCTACCTATTTATAATTCAGTTGATCAGTTCAAGGACTTGCAGAATATGGTCAGCAAAGAAGAAAAGCAACCACTCAGAGATCCAAAAAAAAAAATCCATACTCTAGTCTTATTTCTTTCATAAAGAATCAATAGTTATTAACTTACCAAAAAACCTTGCTGATCTGGAAAGGCAGCTACACATCTTGTCTGGTACTTGAGGGGTGAAACAATTCTTTTAAACTCAGCCTGTTATATTCAAGAAACATATGTATTATATTGTTTAATGCAAAATGCTGAACATTGAGGAATAAGATTATAGTAAGAATGAGGTTAGACAGTGACTAGGCATTTTTAACTTCTCAAGCAAATCCTCGTGAAACAAGATATCTCGAATATCCATTGAAAAATGCACAAGATTCCAGAAAGAAGATTATTGAAAGTAACTAATATAGCTTTACATATGATACAGATAAGAAGACGCATGGACAAATCGACATACAGAAATCCTTAGGAAATACTAAATAGCATGAGCAATGAGAACAAATCAATACTAATATTGACAAAGTAAATATAAAATCAATGCTATATCTCAATAATGCTATTACTTTAAGTCAAATGAAATGTATGGGACTTCTGTCCAAAAAAAAAAAAATGTATGGGACCGAGTGAACAAACTATTCATGCATGCAAGTTTGAAATAATACAAAGATACAAATTTAATATATGAACATCACACATGTATGACTATAATATTGATTAAGTACACAGTTATCATGGCTGTTACTTTCTTTCATTTGTATTATTTTTTTCCAAATACATATTTTTGAGTTTATAAGGTCTCTTCTTTTCTCTTTTTGCTAAATAATCTCAAGTTCATTGAAGGTATTATGAAATGAATGGGCACCTGGCATAGTGTCAAGTGTTATTATAAGAAGCATTTCAGGCTTGTCAGCAGAGTGACTAGTGACTAGTTCTATCAGATATATGGTCACTATATTCAGGAAGGAGGAAACGAGTCGGGCTTTACTTAGTAAATAAGGTCTAAACTCATGAAAGTAACAAGATATCTAATAATATTACATGCCATACCTGTATACATCACAAATCAATGTAGCTGATAAGATTTACATTAATTACCTGAGGGTTCTGCAAGTTAAAAACTATCAGATTTCTATCTGCTGTGCCGACAACCATCAGTGGATGTTTTACTGTAAGTGCATAGCACCGATCAGGGAGTTGTTGAACATGAGCAGGATTAGATTGTCTCAGATCCCAGTATCTAAAAAGAGACAAAACCAAGAATAAAACTTCATTAGCAAACAGATAATTGTCACTTGGCAGAATGTCATACATCGATAAGACAGATACACGCAAAATAAGTGCTACTGTCTACTGTCAGTGTTGTTAAAAGCGAGAAAAAGCAACAATGAATCGAGAAGCAATGCGATGGCAGACAATATTGCTTCACATCGACAACGTGATGCGGTTTTAATAAGGCGCGCTTTGCTCGCATTACCTCGCTGATGATTGAGGAATCTATAATCGTGTTCCTTTTTTTTTTTTGGTTTCAAAAGAAAATTACAAAGCTATATTTCGTAACTCAAATACTTTATAGAGTCATATAACATACTACTTAAACTTTAACCGATTATTAAAATTTTAAAACTTAATTATTAACTATTACTTATGAGTTATGAGTCTCATGACTTACATCGTAGAAATATAGAACAGGAAAAACATTGAAGAAGAAGATGATCATGTTGACTCAGAAGAGGATAATGGTGATGAATTATGATAAATTATATACAAGTTAACCAACTTTCGGTTACTAATTAAACTCATTAAGGGTTCGAAGAAAATTGCATTAACATAAAAAGATTTACCCTTTGTTTTCTAAACTTACTCATCTGAATGTTGATTGCATTTACTTTAATAATGTGTACTTTTCTGACTTCTAAATTATTTAAAATCTCATAAATTCGTAGTAATGTGCGTTGCCAATCAGCAAATCACACTTCTTTAATTTTTATGGTTGTTGCGGCATGTTATGCAACTACTTCTAGGCACTCGTAACTTTTCATTAGTGATTACTAGCACGTTGTCGGCATAGTGATGTTAATGGTAATACAAATATTTCTACAAGTGTTTATAAAAAATACATGTGTGTATAAATATATGATTGAGGTGTAACGTATATATCTTAAATAAAGCAATGCATCGCCTCTCGCCTTACGATTAATCAATAGATACCATTTGTCGCCTCAGCTTGCTTCTCGCAAAAAGAAAACATTTGCCTTTGCTTTGGCACTAATACTGCCCAGTGTTATTAAGCGTGATATGTGCACAGAAGAGCAAAGGCCCCCTGGAGCATAAGCGCAACATGCGATGCAAAATGCGCGGATTTATCAAAGACAAATAAATATACATATATAAATGATATATAAGCAGAATATTGTTAGTTTATAGATAAGATGACATTTAATTGATCAAAGACAAATAAATATACATTTATGGCATGAGATTTTAATAGTTATCATGACAAGATTACTAATCTTATAATTCATTATATACAAGATGAAATACATACAATATAACATTTACCTTAATGTCTTGTCCCAGCTTCCGGTGGCCAAGAGGTTCAGCTCTGGAATCCAAGCAAGATCCTTGACAGGAGCATCGTGCATAGCCACAGTTACTGGCTGACCGCCAGACAATAATGGCCACATTTTCACTTGCTTGTCACAGCCCCCAGAGAAAACAGTAGTACCGTCATCCTTCCAAGCTGAGCACAGAACCTGCGGTAAATAACATTAAAGACTCACTATTTACACAAAAATCAACATAACAAACTTGAAAGAAGAGAGAGCAATTCAATTGTTACCGGCTGATCATGTGCTATTTGTGCCTTGCCTACAGTAGCGAGAGTAGTACCATTCTTCATCACCTCCCAACATCGCACCTATAATTGTTTAACCAAATTTGACACCAACAGATGTAAATAATATCATACTCCAAACAGGATAGAATTTTCACAGTAAATAAAACCCCAATAAGCATGTTCAAATAGCAATTTAAGAAATTAATCTTTCCCTGCTAAAACCTATAATGGGAGATTTCCCGGTTATTATGTTCCACTTCGTTGTCATACTCAGAAACAAAAGCAAACACTGAAAATTCTCGCATTTTAAAGCAGGTTGCAGATCATAAGAAAATACGAAAAACAATTAATCTATCTAGATAAAGCGAAAAACCGAAACCTGATTATCCCAAGAAGTCGCAACAAGAAAATTGGCCTTGGGACTAAAACACAAGCTGGATACGGAGTCAGTCGGTGGCTGTGTCACCTGCACATTCAAATTGTCCACTACTCATCACTCATCACAAACAATTAAACACAACATAATCATCAAATTCATCTACACTCAGTAACATAAACAACAAAAACAGATATATAATCGTATCTCTAATACAAAAATACTACACACTTATATTCATTAGTATACATAATTGAAGAAAACAAGAGTACCTCAGTAGATTTGTTTGGATTTTGATTTGAAACGCCAAAGGTGGACATTGTGTATGTGTGATCGGAGAATTGATGCAAGATATCAAGGTAATTAGGGGAATTTTATAGTGCGTTTGAAGAGACAAACCCTAATTTCGATATTATTTCAAACATTGTAGAGGGAAGATTTATAAGCTTCCGCTTTTCTACACTTCAACTGGTGATTTTATTTTATTTTCTTATTCAGATAATACAGATTTTATTAAATATAAATTCTTTTTAAATAAAACTAGGCAAAAAGATTTATTTAACTTAAAATAGAAAATAGCACTTTTAACTAAAAATAAATAACTTATACTATTTAAAATAATTTCGAGATAGTGTGTGTGGCATTATTATATATTTAATTTCAAATATGGTATTTATTAAATAAATAATAATGGTTCATGGTTGGGTTTAATCATCGATCAACAAATTTTAATATCATCACACACACATATATTAAAGCATGATTATGGGTAAAATATGTCAAGAAATTATGTGAAAAAATTCAATGAACCCTTACTTGACATTAAATCAAAGTTAGGCCATCAGTTGAGCATGTTTAATTTGTGTAACCTATTTTGTTCTATCATCATACAACGACTAGAAATGGAACAGTGAAACCTTCAATGGAGCATAGTCGAGAGATCACATAATCGAATTCCAACATAATTAAATACAAGATGTAACTAAATGTAATTCAGCTATAGCGGAATTCGGGTGCTACTGTAAACTTTGATTTTTTTGGTGTGGAGTTAGTGCTTGGAATATATCGTGAATAGGCAAAAGAACTTGAAGGGGTGAGATAAAATCCTTCGTATGCATTTGATACGTTTCATTTTTTTGCTTTTGAATAAGCGTTCTTTGTTATTTGTTGTGTTATGATATATGTGCCACCAATTTCTGATGTTTGAGACGCTATTATGTCCTTGAAACCTCCATGTGTTTAATGAAAGACCTTTGAGAGTCATATTTGTTAATCAAGTAACATTTACTCAACCTAATGTCTTCTTCTAAGTCACATTTACCAAACTTCGAGATTCACTGGAAAACACATAACATTAAGCCATACAAGTGTTAAGACAAGATGCCAATTTTCTTTATGCACCTAATTAGCAATATAACTTGTCTCACAAAATAAACAATTTTAATTACTCACAAAACTAAAACTTGAACCATTCGCCAACTTTAGTAGATTACGGAATTATGCTCATCAAGCATGTAATAAATTAAGATGAACATGTTAGTGCTCCTAGAAATAAGAAAAAAATGTTTGGACATGTCTTATCTGTATTATATTTGACTTTCATCTTTATTTGAACAAGTGAAAAGAAAAACATTAATTTAGTATTTTTGTATTAGGATTATAATATTAATTTGAATAAGACACTTCTTTTATGACATCAACCAAAATTTGCTAAATGAAATATGTATTATATAATTGTACTGATAAAATTAGAGTGTCTTTGTGTTCAACCTTCAACACAAATGCATTTCTAATTGGCTACCACCAAATTACATAGGTTTCATGACCATCGCCTCAAGCGTCGCCTTCATCCACCTCACATGTGGACTCATTTGTTCATTCTTGATATTATACATGCTATTAAAAATACAAGTTTGCTTATAGAAAGATTTTTATCCAACTTTTATGACACTTATTTCTGCACATAACAATTTCGATCAAGGAACAACGAGAAAAGACGAACGAGCTCTGCATGTTGCCAGCAAGGAGGTATGGAGGCACTTAAGATTGAACAAACAAATGCTTATTAATTGCTGATCAGAAAATGAGTTATCATAGATCTGTCACGTACCAACATCGAATTTCAAATCATTTCTACCTGCCCAATTGTGAGTCATAACATTTGGTCTTCATAGCTGAAATTCTTATTAAACTACAATAATTCGTGTCAGAGTTCAATTCACGTCATGCATGGACAAATAATAACCTGATGAATCCTCCTACGATTCTCTTTAACAAGATAGTTTTATCCGGTCCTAGTACATATTTCTATCTTACGATGTGACTAATAAATGAGGGAAAGATTTCATCACGCAATAACAAAGTAGCCTATATTTATTATTATTTTCAAGCGAAGTTAAACACGCAAAAAGCAAACAATCACGAAGATAGATAGATTGACATGAATAAATGTGTTATAGTGCTGTTGCTCGTGATGACCAGAAAATATACGCATGTCAGCGATTTTCTAGAAAATGACTCTTATCACGCACGGATTATTATACTAGTTATCTCATTATTTCTTTATGTTTGGTTTTAGTTTAGTGCATCTTCTTATTTTTAAGAACTTGTTGTTGCACTTATTGATTTGTAATTTCGAAGACACGGGCGACTATATAATTCTTAATTTATTATTTATAATTTAAATTTTAATATTATCTTAGTATTATTGATTAATGAATTGGATTTAATTAAATTATATTAATCAATTAATTTTATTTTATCATGGAAATATAGCTTTTATAATTATAAATGAGGATAATGATGAAGTTTTTGCCTTGTAATGCAACATGAGTGTTTTTAGTACTAGCTTATAGCCCGTGCAAGGCACGGGAGCTTTTTAATTATTTATAAACTTTTTAAATATATTGTAAATGGTGTGAAAGAATTTAATTTATAAATAATAAATTAAAATTTTTAATTAAATAAAATTTGAAATTATGATTTGTTTGTAAGTCAAAACTATTGTAAAAATATATAGGATTTACTTTTCAGACTTGTTTCTGTAAAAAAAAAAAAACTTGTCACACCTGTTGGATCATCTGACAGTGGCGATTCGGTATTAAATACACCATCACACTCATTAATGACTTCAAATAAACTATTGTGATCATGTCATTCCTTCTCTCATATGTATCATGTCAAAGTATTAAATTCTTTCTATCAAATTTTAATATATTTTGAGTAAAATATGTGATGTCAACTTCCATTAAATTATATTTATAAAAGTATTTTATATTAGAATTATTATAATGTGATTCAAATTTGGCTTATTAATTTCAAAATATATTTAATAAAAATAATTTTGTGACAATGTGATTTGTATGATTCTACAATAAAACTGGTAGGAAATATTTATTTTGGATTAAAATATCCAGCTTATTAATTTTAAAATATATCAGATAATAATAATTTTGTGACGGTGCGATTTATATGATTCTACAATTAAAACTGGTAGAAAATATTTATTTTGGACTAAACAAAATCATAAGCATGTGAAAGACAGAATTTGTTTTTGGTTCAGAAAAAGAATTATAAACATGCAAGTAGATATCAATTGCTTTATAGAATAGAAATTAATTTTGTTCTAATCTAACGGTGCTTATTTGTTCAATATACGATCCAACGGATGATAAGCTTTTGGACCATGCGACCATATTATCTCCCTTACGCTTATTATATATAAGTATTCTAATTTAAAATTGTTTAACAATCTTGATATGTTGTAGACATGTAGACTTCTAATTCTATAAAAAGAGTACCAAACTAAACAAACATAACCAAAACAAAAATTTGTGCGACTACGAATTTTACCTGTTGGCTTATTATAGTATAGAATAGATTTTGGGCTTTTTTCGTTATCAGACCGACAGACCCAGTGAAATTTCATTTATAAAGTGGGCTGCGAGTTGGCCTAAATTTCTTGGACTGACTTTTTTTATAAATTACCGGTTAAAATGTGCACGAGGATTCTTATTAAGCCCAAAATTAAGTGCGTTCCGCCAGCACCACAAGTCGCCACACAAGCCGTAGGTCCACGTATGAAAGGATATATCATATTTGCATGCATCTCGAGTAAAGGTTTTAATAATAAAATTACTAGTTATGATCATAAAATCGAAAATCCAGATTAATCAGTGTAAGTGCTGGTTACGGATAAATTAGAAAGATTAATCGATTTAAAAGTTAGATATTTCTATAATATTATAATAATATTTAATGTATTAATCTAATTTATTATATAAATTTAAAAAAATTAAAAGGTTTAATCGAATTTTAAAAATTGAATAGGGAAGACACCTTGCAGGAGATTAATCGGTCACATCTGGAATTTTTAGAATCATGTTTATTACTCAGAACTTTTTTTTTTTCAAAATATAGTAGTTAACTTATCTGCTTAACGCTATGAGGTCTTTCGAGTGACTTTAAAATTTGATTTAGGACTTAATATGACCTAATGTGATAATATGGGAGGTTGAAATGTTTGTTTGGATAATTTTGACTTGTTAATGACTTATAAGTTATTAAAAATATAATAATAAAATAAAAATAATTAATGTGTAATTTATAATTTATGAGTAATTTTTATCAAAAAAATTTAATAAAATAGTTACCGAAAAAAATATATCTCAAACTAACTTGCAGTTTTAAGTCATGACATCATTTAAATTTTAAACTGATTTTTTAATTATTAAATAAATAAATAATTTCAGTTTTTAGTTAAAAATATTTAAAAACCCACGTCAAGAGTCTCTACAACGAGCCTCGTAACAAACACAATATTTTGCAGCCAATCCATGGAGGCATGCACGATACTTCATTGACCGACTTTTGTTTGTAACATCATTGTCAATTTGTCATTTTGTTCATAAGAATATAGACTTGTTTATTCAAAAATTTGCTTGGTGTTTACTCAACTTTGTGTTCAAAAAAAATGTACGTGCATTCTCTTCCATTCACACCTCGCAAACTTAATTTAATTGTATACATACAAGTCAATTGGTTGACAAATCAGGTATATTTCCCGACAGTCAAATAGACTTTTCGGGTTCGCTTCAATTTATATTTCATTATTGTGTTCGTCTCCTCCTCCTCCTCGTTCATTTTCTATTTCTTTTGGTCTTCTTATCATCAAATTTAAATAATGTTCGACAATGTAACGTCACATGTGCAAACAATTAAAGACTAATTGTTTTTTGAGCACCGTTGGATAATTAAGTGTTTAAGAGTTTATTTTTTGCCGTCCAAGGTCCTGGTTCGACTCTGACTCACCCTGGGATTTACTTACTTGTAAGGTTATAAATCATATTTGTCAAAAAAAAGACCAATTGTTTTCGGGAAGAAAAGATTACCATGCATAGGCTGAGACTTTAGCAGCTGAGAATATATTTTTCGGTTCTGAACAGTGCTCAAATTATATATTTAACAGTTTGGATTTATCATCTTTGATCAAGTTTGGTTGGATACTGATTGATGTTTATTTTATAAAATTTGAAAAGTTGTTTGGTTATGATGTTTTCGAATCATGTACTGGTTTCTTCCTTCCAAATAAATACCCGATTTTGTTGGAAAAATAGATTTTAAAATTTATATATTATACATCTTAGATATGATACCGGATCGAGTAGGTCCTAGGACGGTTACGTGAATCACCTTAATTTCTAGTATTTTTATCTTTATTCAATAATAAATAATTAAATATAAATATTTAATATTAAATTAAATCAATAATGTAAAAGGAAAAACACTAATTAAAGTTAATGATTTCTTTAAAATTGAACACATTAATTACAACACTCAATCAAATATATAATATGAAAAATAATTATTTAAATTCGTATCATCTTAACCCCTCATTATTCATTATATCCCATATGATATGTAATTTATTTCAATCGCAACCTACTTAAAACCGTTAGATTTTATTGAAAGAATCGAAAGCTATAGTTCTCATTCTAATATAGAAAATAAAACTCTGCTTTTGTATGGAAGAATAATTTTTGCTTAATTTCTTGATTATTCGATATTCAATGATAAGGATAATATTTTCTTTTTTTATTAATCTTGCAATGTGAAGTTTTTAGTAGAGATATATTAGGGTTAGAATACCATTATATACTTATATATAATAAGCGTAAGGGAGATAATTTGGTCGCATGGTCCTCTGGTCCAAAAGCTTATCATCCGTTGGATCTTATATTGAACAAATAAGCACCGTTAGATTGGAACAAAATTAAATTCTGTTCTAGAAGGCAACTGATATCTACTTGCATGTTTATAATTCCTTTTCTGAATCCAAAACAAATTCTGTCTTTCACATGTATATGATTTTTTTTAATCCTAAATAAATATTTCCTACCAGTTTTATTCGTGGAATCATATAAATCTCACCGTCACAATTTTTTTATAATATATTTTAAAATTAATAAGCCGGATTTATGTGAGAAACATATAAAAAACTTTTTCTTAATCCGAAATAGATTCTACCTTCTTATTGCATATTTATGATTCCTTTTCTTAATTCAAAACAAATTATGTTTATCAATTTTAATTTAGAACCATATAAATTTTTTGAAAAATATTTAAATCACATTATAATAATTTTAATATAAAATACATTTATTAATATAATCTAATAGGAGTTGGCATAACGTATTCCACTCAAAATATATTAAAATTTAATAGATAAAATTTAATACTTTGGCATGATACATACGAGAAAAGGAATTGCTTGATTAAAATAATTTATTTGAAATCATTAATGGCTGTGATGATGTATTTACCAAAGTTCTAACTTACAAACAAATCATAATTTCTAATTTTATTTTATTGAAAATTTTAATTTATTATTTATAAATTAAATTTTTCCACACCATTTAAAATATATTTAAAAAGTTTATAAATAATTAAAAAGCTCCCGTGCCTTGCACGGGCTATAAGCTAGTCACATATAAGTCTCATAAGAAGAGAATCATAAATTCAAGTATGTTTTGATTATTTTATAAAATATATAAATTTATGCATGTATATATTTGTTATATATTGTTTTGCAATTATTATAATTTTTGTTTTTTATATAATCACGCACATAAATATACAGAAAATAAGGTCTTTCTGAAAATAATCTCCTCAATTTACGAAAATACCGCAAAGACACTGACTTCATTTAATTCATCTTATTTTAAATATATAAATCCTTTTTTGACGAAATAAGTCCTGCTCCCTACGTCAAATAAAACGTTGCAATCATGGTTCGTTACACAGTAATCAACTTAAACGGACCAAATTTTCAAGATTTTGGAACGTGTCGGACTGTTGATGCACTTGATGCATGAAATGAGACTTTTTCATGAGACCAACGTGCGTTACTTTGCAATTCTGCGGTCCAACTTGCTTGCTGCATGCATATATTTTCTGTCTCAACTCAATAGATATAGCTATATATCTATGAATAAAAATTTTCAATGTTCATCGTATTTAATGACGCAGACTCGTAGTCCAGATTTGAATAGAAATTTGGTAAAATTAGCATCTAGACGATTGTAATAGCTTAAATCACATATATTTTCACTCATTTCATATTTTCACTTTTATAAAAGGATGGAATATACACACAAAGTAGCGTCTCGTTTTTTTTTTTTGCTAATATGATTTATGATCTTACAATTTAAATATCTATTTTTAGATATTTTCGAGATAAGCCAGGACTTGGGTCAACAGATTTGAATGAACAGATGATAAATTCTTAATCATTTTGATTATCCAGCTGTGCTCAGAAATAACGTCTGATTTTGTTGTTGAATATTAGTACCTACTGATTGTAGTTTAAAGATTAGGCAAGGAGCTGTCGACAAAGTAACTTAACGGAATGGAAGAGTGATGAGAATAAATTTGTAGAAAAATGAGTGAAGATTTGTTGAACAACTCTCCAAGTCTTCATTCTTTACCCTTATCTCACTTATCAATCATATACTGTAGTTAACTTATATCCCCAACTTTCTTTTTTTTTTTTTTTTTTTTGAAATTGAGAATAAATCTCACAGATATAAACTGGTAAATCACCGTGATAATTCTTTCATTCAAGAAAGCTTATTATCTAACCGTCGGACATGCAAGATGACCGGGGAAATTTAGACAATAAGACTTTAATGTCCGAAAAGAAAATCCGTCTTCTTCCAAGAGTCCTGAAAATAAAACAGAGGAAACAAGAAGAATATAAGTCGATATATGTTAGGAATCAATAATTTTTGATGATAACATAAACATTTTGTAACATGTCTTACTTAGAACCTTTATCAAATTTCAGTTGTAATTGTTATGTTTCTTGTCTTTGGGAATTATCAACGGATGGGTAGAATAGGATGGCTAATTGTAAATATCCAATGCCATGTAATTTTATCTAAGTGAAGGATATTCAACTGATGAGATGTAACTATTCAACTGATGAAGACTGGATGATGTTTCAACTGATGAAAATCAAGCATTCAACTGAAGACAAAGTGTTCAACTGATGATGCTGAGGAATTCAACTGATGAGACTGGAACAGCATTCAACTGATGAAGTTTGTAATTCATTCAACTGATGAGCCGGGCATTCAACTGATGAAGTCAAGAGCAGTTGAAAGTAACCAGAACTTTCAACTGATGAAGCAAAGAGCAGTTGAAAGTGACTAGAGCTTAAGTCTGACAAATCACATGGATCGAATTACACTAAAATAGACATGGAAGCCTAATTAGGAAAATAAAGAAGAAGCAGAAACATACTTATCTCATGCAATGCAATCTGGATCAAATCAAGATGATGGTCAAAGATGAAGACATCTCAGAAAGCATGCATAAGACAAAGTTGTGCAGCATTGTTTTTAGATTAGAGTGCATTTTGTAATCTAGCTAAAAGCTTTGTAAAACTTGGAGTATATAACCAAGTTAGTAGCATCAGTTGAACTTGTTCAAATTACTTAAGAGAAAAATCTGAGAGTTAGAACTTGTTGAGTGATGAACCAGCAGCTGTGCGAATTGTAAAACAATCCACAGATTCTTCTATATAAAATCTCACGGGTGGATCATTCAATCCACCCGTATTTTTAATACTTGGTGTTTTTCTGTCTATTGTGTTCTTAGTGTATTATTCTTGAATCTTTTAAATTTGTAAAAGATTGTATTCAACCCCCCCCTTCTACAATCTTTCTCATAGTTGGTGTAAAATAACAATTGGTATCAGAGCGAGGTTGCCAACAAACAGGGAAAAAGATCAACACTGCTAGAGAAAGATGGGAAAGAAGGATGCTGGAGTGAAGATTCCTGTTCTTGACAAAGACAACTATTTTCACTGGAAAGTGAGAATGCATCTGCATCTGTTGTCCATTGATGAAAGCTATGTGAACTGCATTGAAAAAGGACCTCATGTCCCCATGAAGGTCTGCACAAGCATGGGAGCTGATGGTGAAGACATGGTAGGTAAGATGATTCCAAAACCTGTCCATGAATATTCTCAAGAAGATACTGAGGAGGTGCACAAGGACAAGAAAACCATGAACCTTCTGTTCAATGGTTTGGATCAAGAAATGATTGATAGTGTTATTAGCTGCACAAGTGCCAAAGAAGTTTGGGACACCATCAGGACTATCTGTGAGGGGAATGAGCAAGTGAGAGAAAACAAGATGCAGCTTCTGATTCAACAATATGAGTCATTCCATTTCAAGGCTGGTGAAAGTCTGAGTGATACATTTAACAGATTTCAAAAACTGTTAAATGGTCTAAAGCTTTTTGGAAGAGTATATCAAGTTAAGGATTCAAACCTGAAATTCTTAAGAGCTCTTCCTAAAGATTGGAAACCCATGACAGTCTCTCTCAGAAATACACAAGAATTTAAAGACTATACTCTAGAGAGACTGTATGGAACCTTAAAGACTTATGAGCTTGAAATGGAACAAGATGAAGAGATTGAGAAAAGCCAAAAGAAAGGGCATTCATCTGTGGCTCTAGTTGCATCTCTGGAGGACACTGTCAAGGACAAGGGAAAGTCTCAAGTTGAAGAAACTGAGAAGTTGGTCAAAGAGGAGAGCTCAGAGTCAAGCAAAGGAAGAAGAAAGGAGAAAGAAGTGGCTGATTCTGGTGAAGAAAGTGATGGGATTGATGAGCATCTAGCCTTCCTGTCAAGAAGATTCTCCAAACTGAAATTCAAAAAGAATTTTAATTCTGCAAAATCTTTTAAAGGCAATCCCAAGTCTGATAGAAGCATGGTAGACAGATCAAAATTCAAGTGCTTCAACTGTGGGAATGCAGGTCACTTTGCAAATGAGTGCAGAAAGCCTAAAGTTGAGAAGAAGTCAAGTGAAAACATTGACTACAAAAAGAAATATTATGAACTTCTCAAACAAAAGGAAAGAGCATTCATCACAAAGGATGATTGGGCAGCTGGAGATGATTCTGATGAAGAGGAGGAGTTTGTCAATCTAGCTCTAATGGCCAACTCCACAGATCAAGAAGAAAACACTGGAAGCAGTAGTCAGGTATTCACTACAAACTTAGTTGAGTTAACTAAAGATGAATGCAATGCTACCATTAATGAAATGTCTACTGAACTGTATCATTTGCATGTTTCTTTAAAATCTCTTACTAAGGAAAACAGTAGAATTAAGGAAGCTAACACCTTTCTTAGTGATAGAAACAGTGCCTTAGAAGCTCAATTTATTGAATTTGAGAAGCTGAAGATTGAGTGTCAGACAGCCAAGGATGATCTCTTGGTTGTTCTGAAGAGAGAAGAGGTCATAAGAAAGCAGCTTGATAAGGAACAAGAGATCATTGCCAAATGGAAATCTGGTAGAAATGTTTCCACCAATATCATTAACATGCAAGGCAGAGAAACCTTTGTGGAGAATGAATGGAAGAGGAATAAGAAAGTGCTTGAGATATCTGAGAACAGTTCAGGTGATGAGAATACTGATGATGATCATCAGTTGAAAGGCAAAGTCTCAACTGATAAGAGTCATCAGTTGAACAAAAACTCATCAGTTGACAAGAGTGTTCTCAAGAAGCTTAACAAGAAATATGGTCCTGTTAAAAAGAATTTTGTTAAAGGTGAGAGTAGTTCTTCTGAGGCCAGTGATAGTGTTAATAACACTCTTAATTCCAGTAACAAGAACAAGAAGAAGTTGGATACTAGTGAGCATAAATCTGAGGAGACTAAAAAGAAGAAAGGAAATAGAAATGGCAAAATAGGAGTTAACAAGCACACCAATTACACTCCCAATGCTAGTGCTCTTAGGAAAACCTGCAGTAAGTGTGGTAGTGTAAATCATTTATCTGCTAATTGTAAAACTGTGATTGCTCCTAATTTGTCTTTGCCTATTCCTATGACATCTGTTCCTCACATGAATTTATCTGCTATGAATATGATGCCTGGTTTATTGCCTCACAATCCTTATTCTCAGCCTAACATGCCATATATGTTCAATCCTTATTTCAATGCCTTTAACATGCCTCAATTTCATTCAAATTTGCATGGAATGAACAATGTATGCATGCCTCAAAGGCCTGTGTTTGAAAACAAAGTTGATATTCCAGTTTCTCAACCAAAACCAAAGATTGAACCTATTCAATCCAAGGAAAAGGTTGAGAAGGTGGAAAAGGCTGCTAAGACTAACAAATCTGGACCCAAAGCAATTTGGGTACCAAAATCAACTTGATCTGTTTGTGAAATGTGTGCAGGGAAACCACAAGAAGAATTTGTGGTACTTGGATAGTGGATGCTCCAGGCACATGACTGGTGATTCCTCCCTGCTCACAAAGTTTGTGGAGAAAGCTGGCCCTAGCATTACCTTTGGAGATGACAGCAAAGGATATACTATGGGATATGGCTTGATTGCAAGAGAGAATGTCATCATTGATGAAGTTGCATTGGTGTCTGGTCTTAAGCACAACTTGCTTAGCATCAGTCAGCTCTGTGACAAAGGTTACAAAGTAAATTTCACTTCTGCAGCCTGTGTTGTCACCAAAGGAGATGACAACAATGTGGTTCTGATTGGACAAAGAAAAGGAAATGTGTATGTAGCTGACTTCAATTCTGTCAAGTCTGAATCTATCACTTGCCTTCTCAGCAAAGCAAGCTCAGATGACAGTTGGCTATGGCATAAGAGATTGTCTCATCTAAATTTCAAAACCTTGAATGAGCTAGTAAAGAAGGACTTGGTAAGAGGTCTACCAAAGCTGGAATTCTCAAAAGATGGACTTTGTGGAGCTTGTCAGCTAGGAAAGCAAAAGAGAAGCTCTTTCAAAAGCAAAACTCTTTCATCAATTGTGAAGCCCCTTCAGCTCTTGCATATGGATTTGTTTGGACCAGTTAACATCATGTCTATTTCAAAGAAGAAATATTGCCTAGTGATTGTTGATGATTTTTCAAAATTCACTTGGACTTTCTTTCTGCATTCTAAGGATGAAGCTGGGAAAATCATCATCAATCATATCAAGGCATTAAACAACAATCCAGATGTCAAAGTTGGAAGGATAAGAAGTGACAATGGGACAGAATTCAAGAACTCTGTGATGAAAGAATTTTGTGAAGAAGAGGGAATTACTCATGAGTTCTCTGCACCAAGAACTCCACAACAAAATGGTGTTGTTGAAAGGAAAAATAGAACTCTTATTGAGGCTGCAAGAACCATGATTAATGAAGCTCAACTTCCAACCTATTTTTGGGCTGAAGCTGTGAACACTGCTTGCTTCACTCAAAACATCTCACTAATTACCAAACCTCATAATCTAACTCCCTTTCAACTCTTCAAAGGAAAGAAGCCAACAATTAGCTTTCTTCATGTATTTGGATGCAAGTGTTATGTTCTAAGAAATCAAGGTGAAAATCTTGGAAAATTTGAGGCCAAGGCAGATGAAGCTATTTTTGTTGGATACTCTGATGGAAAATCATTTAGAGTATATAATCTGAGAACCAACATTGTTATGGAATCAATCCATGTGGTTTTTGATGATAAGAAGATTCAAGGATTCTCAGATGAAGGATTTCATGATAATCTCAGATTTGAAAATGAAGGTGAAGGTGATCTGTATGACAGTGATGATGATGATGACATTATTCAAAATGTTGGAATTAATCCTGGAATTAATATCCCAACTGATGACTCTCTAGTGCAAGGAACAACTGCAACTGGAAATTCAACTGAAGCATCAGTTGAAACTACATTGGAGGGATCAGTTGAAACACCTCAAGGATCATCAGTTGAAAGAATGTCTCAAAGTTTCAATCAGTCTAGAAATAATGAGATGTCAAATTTAGGGGGAGCTTTCCAACATGGAAACCTGAACTTCAACAATGAAGCCACATCATCAAGACAATCACTTCCACCACAAAGAAAGTGGACAAGGGATCATCCTTTTGAACTAATTATTGGAGATGCAAATGCATCTGTACAAACAAGAAGAGCAACTCAAGATGAGTGTTTGTACAGTGCATTCCTTTCACAGGATGAACCTAAAGTCATAGAAGATGCTCTCAAAGATGCTGATTGGGTTCTTGCTATGCAAGAAGAATTAAATCAATTTGAGAGAAACAATGTTTGGAAGCTGATGCCTAAGCCTAAAAATAAAACAATTGTAGGAGTAAGGTGGGTATTCAGAAACAAGGTGGATGAGAATGGAGTTGTCACCAGGAACAAGGCCAGACTTGTTGCTAAAGGATACTCTCAATCTGAAGGAATTGATTTTGATGAGACCTTTGCACCAGTTGCAAGACTGGAAGCAATAAGAATGTTCCTAGCTTATGCTGCTCATGCCAACTTTAAAGTTTATCAAATGGATGTCAAGAGTGCTTTTCTAAATGGTGAACTGGAAGAGGAGGTATATGTCAGTCAGCCTCCTGGTTTTGAAGATCCAGAATTTCCAGGGTATGTTTACTTTTTATTAAAAGCACTCTATGGACTAAAGCAAGCACCAAGGGCATGGTATGACACTCTGTCTCAATTCTTATTAGATAATCATTTTTCCAGAGGAACTGTGGATAAAACACTATTTTACAGAAATGTAAATGGTGCCTTTATTCTGGTTCAAATTTATGTAGATGATATAATTTTTGGCTCTACAGATGAGAAACTTTGCAAGAAGTTTGCTAATCTTATGAAGAGTCAGTATGAAATGAGCATGATGGGAGAGCTCACCTACTTTCTTGGTTTACAAGTTAAACAAGTAAAGGAAGGTATATTCATAAATCAAACTAAGTACATCTATGATCTACTTAAAAAGTTTGATTTATTGGATTGCAAAGAAGCTAAGACTCCCATGCCAACAGCCACCAAATTAGAGTTAAGTCCTAATGAGAAATCTGTGGACATCTCTAATTATAGAGGCATGGTTGGTTCTCTTTTATATCTGACAGCTAGTAGACCAGATATTATGTTTTCTACATGCCTCTGTGCTAGATTTCAATCTGATCCTAAAGAATCACATCTTATTGCTATAAAAAGAATATTCAGATATCTTAAGGGAACACCAAATCTTGGCATTTGGTACCCTAAAGACTCTGGATTTGATCTAATTGGATATTCAGATGCTGATTTTGCAGGATGCAAAATTGATAGAAAAAGTACAACAGGCACCTGTCAATTTCTTGGTGACAGACTGATTTCTTGGTTTAGCAAAAAGCAAAATTCTGTATCAACCTCTACAGCTGAGGCTGAGTACATTGCAGCTGGAAGCTGTTGTGCACAATTATTGTGGATGAGAAATCAATTACTTGATTATGGATTAAATCTCTCAAAAATCCCAATATTTTGTGACAACACCAGTGCTATTGCTATAACTGAAAATCCAGTACAACACTCAAGAACCAAGCACATTGACATCAAATACCACTTCATAAGGGAACATGTGATGGCTGGTACTGTTGAAATGCATTTTGTTCCAAGTGAAGAACAAATTGCAGATATCTTCACAAAGCCTCTTGATGAATCCACATTCACAAGGTTGGTAAGTAAATTAGGTATGTTAAATTTCTCCTAATTTAGAGTGAATCTTTCTGTAATTTGGCAGCCAGAATTTGATTAATTTTGATTTATCAAAATTGAATTAATTATAATTCTGGATAAAATCTATAATATTTCAACTGATGAACTAGTGAAATTGTTTCAACTGATGTTTGAAACAATATCCTCCTGCGCTGTTTTTCATTCAACTGATGACATCAGTTGAAGACGCCTTCAACTGATCTTCATCAGTTGACTAGGAAGTTTAAAGAGGCGCTTATTTCATCCGTTGAAAGTATTATCAGATCTGAGCCGTTGAAATTTCTTTTGTCTCTCTCTTACTTTATATACACGATCGTGTGTGTAATTTTTGTAGAGATAAATAAGAGTAATTTCTTCTCAACGGTAATTTCTCAGCCAATCACAGCAATTTTCTGAGAAAGTATTTAAGTGTTTTAATCTATTTTCATTTCTTTTCATCTTACTCTTTCGAATTCTCAAAGCTCTCTTCTCTCTCTGTGCAAAACCAAGTTCTAATTTCTCTTCAAGCTTTCTCTGTAACTGCAATGGCACCAATGAAGAAGTACACTGCACCAAGTGGGTTTATCTATGAGAAGAACAACTTTGCGTCATTTGTGGATACTAAAGCTGTGGAGGAGAAAGAGTATCACAGGATGATGGAGTTCATCAAGTCAAGCCAGCTCTCTTATGCTATGACTGAAGCTCCCATCATCTACCATGAAATAGTTGAGGAAATGTGGACCTCTGCAGAGTTTAATAGTGAGCATGAAACTCTAACTTTCTCTGTCAATAATAAAACTTACTCTGTTAATGCTGATGTTATGAAAGCATGCTTTAAGATTCCTGAAAATACTGTTTTATCTTTGCCTAGTGATAATCAGTTGGTTAATTTACTTTATGCCATGAATTATGTTTTGCCAACTGATGCCTTAGGTAAAATAGAAAGAAGGGGTCTTAGGAGAGAATGGAGTTACTTATGTGATGCATTTATTAAAGCATTTTCTGGTAAAATTAGTAATTTTAATGCCCTTACTTCCCAGATCTTACAGATGCTTTACATGTACCTGACTAATGAATATTTCAACTTTGGTGGTTTGATGATCCAAGAAATTGGGGAGAAACTAGGTGATAAAACTGATAGACCTAGGAATATATATTATGTCAGATTTCTTATGATGCTAGCTAATCATCTCAATGATAAGCTAGTTATTACTAACAAGGAAGCCAAGCTTCCCAGTTTTGTGCAGGAAAAGAGAGTCTTTAAAGACCTCTTTAGGATGAATTTATACCCCTCCTTGGAGGTGGTGTACCTGCCAACAATGGAGGCTGGAAAGCACAAAGAGGTACATGGCTTTCCTACTACTCTCTCTCAACCCTCAACTTCTTTGCTTTCTGCTATCAGGGCTGTTGAAGAGGCCCATCAACAGCCTACACAAATAGCAAAACCCTCTAAAACCAAGTCTTCTAAACCAACCTCAGATGCCTCCCAAAAGGCATCTGTTGTAAAAACTAAGAAACACAAGCCTGAGGGGAGTGTGATTGGAGGAAGTGAGGGGGAGGGAAAGGGTGATCATCAAAGAAACCCTAAGGATAAGGATGGAGAGGTGAGTGCTAACCAGCCTAGCCACTCTGCAGTCTCCCAAAAGACTGTAGATGTTAATATGGATTTAAGCACATCCCTAGCAGCATCCTCCCAAAAGGATGTTGTTATTGAAAACAGTCCTCAGCCAAGGACACAGTCAAAAAGGGGGAGGGACACCACTTCTTCACCAATAAAAGCCTATGGGAGAAAGAAGCCAAGAAGTGACAAACTGAAGCACTCTGCACACACACAGGCATCCATTCTGGACTTCATGCCTTTAACTTCTCAAAGTCAGATTGATGTGACTCCAATAAATGTGGAGTCACAGCCCCCTTCTTCATCTCAACCAATCACCCATATTCATGATCTTACCATCTCTACTGCTCAAACACAATCCCCAACCTCCTCTGTGGATGTGGAATTAATTCACACCACACTTGTAAATTCTCCATCTTTGGATTTCATGGAGAAGCCCCCATCTGAGATTGATCATCATCATTTTGATGATTTGTTGGATCTTTCTCTTCCAATTCCTTCTTTTGTGAAAGTGTGCTCTGTGGATATACCATTAAAATCAATCACCACAGACTCAACTATCACAGCCTCTAAACCTATTTCTTCATTTTCTTCAACTGATCTCCCTCATCAGTTGACAAGTGTTTGTCCTTCAACTGATCTGCTTAACAGCTCTCATCAGTTGAAAGCATTCTCTACTCATGTTTCAACTGATGTCTCTCATCAGTTGACAACTGCTACTACTTCAATTACTTTACCTTCTTCTACAGCAGTTGATCACATGGTAGCACAAACACTTTTAGGATTGAGTGGAGTGAGCTATGGAGTGGAGAGGCAGCCTAGTGAGCTGGCAAAAGGAGAGGGTGTGGAGAGTCTGGCATTTTCTTCTAGCCAGGAAAAAGGAGAGGATATGAGTGACCCTTTAGTAAGGGTAAGTGAGGGAGAGGTGAGTTGTGTGGTGAGCCAAGGGGAGCCCTTGATGCAAGAAAAGAGAGAAATTGAGAGAAATGCAGGTGTCAGTGAAGGGTTTAGTGAACAAGAGTTTCAAGCTGAATACAGATCCATATTGGATGGTGTTTCACTAGACCCTGAGACTTTTACTCATGGAATGTCTTCCATTCAAGATTTTGCCAGATTGGACAATCAAGCAGCTGAGAGGCACCTTAATCTAATTCACACTACATCTTCTATGCTTAGAGCAAAGGAGGCATTTACAGCTCTGCCTGCCAATGCTGGAGATGATTTTCAATATGATGATAGTGATGAAGACCTCAATGATGCTCTTGAGGAATCCCTTGGTGAACAACCTACCACTTCTCTACCTTCATGGCTCTCCATGCAGTCTGCAAATGCAATGGTTGTCAGCATGGAGCTGGAAAGGCAAGCCTCCACCATTCTTCAATCACAACCTGGAAGCTCATCCTCCTCTCAAGCCATCTCTGCCACCATTGCCAGTCAAGCTTTGGAAAACCTCAAGCTTCACAAATATCAATCTCTCCACTTTCAGAAAGAGATAGAGCATCTCAATTGTCTCATTGCCTCTGTTAAGACTGATCTGACCAAACAAATTGATGAAAAGCTTCCAGCTCAGGTCAAATCAGCTATTTCTGGTTCTGAGCAAAAACAACTGCAATTGGAAAAGCAAGTAGAAGCTCTGGAAGGCAATGTCTATATCTTAAACTCTAGGATGGATGAGATGTTGCAGCATCAAAGAATTCAGACTGGACTCCTTCAACATCTTCTTCTTGCCTCTGGTGCTTCTCTTCCCAGTCCATCCCTTACACTTGCTGCTAACAAAAAGGGGGAGAAAGAATTACCAACTCCTGCAGAATTAATCAGTCAAATTCCTCCTCCTTTCCACACTGAAAGGGAAAAGCAAAAGATTGAAAGGATGAAAGAATTGGACTCCATTGCAAAGAGAGTGGCTCAATTGGGCAAGAAATCATCTACATCTTCTACAGCCACCACAGCTCAAATCTCTTTTCCAACCACAACCACAATTCTCAGGGTAATCACACCTGAGATTGTTATTCCCTCCAAGACAGAGAAGGGTGAGCCATCATTTCTGAATGAGTTCAAGCCAACTCTGTTTCCAAACAATTGTGGTTACTCCAGGCCTGGAAAAGACTCAAGCTCAATCTACTTTCCATTAGCCAGGCCTGACAAAAATGAATACAAGCTTTTGGGCCAAGAAATCAAAAGTTATAAAGATTGTGCAGATGTGGCCTTAAAGACTCATTTTGCCATCATCTACAGAGAAGGCCAGAAGTTGTTTATTGGAACTGGCCATCCTCATTACTCATATGCAAAAGCTGAAGAGGTGGCCAGAGAATGTGAAAAAGAGGAGTTTGAATCCCAACTCTCTTTAAACCAAATAGAGGTGGATGAAAGGTTTGCTATTGAGCTGGAAGAGGAGTTGGCAGCTGAGCTTTTAAATGAGGAAAGATTGCCTCTTGAATCATCTCCAAAGAAAAAGAGAGTCAAATCTAAGACTAAGATGCCTGAGGCAGCCAAGAGAAGAGAAGAAGTGCCAGAAAAGCCTATCTCAAAGCCTTCTTCTCCAATCAAGGACACCACAGTGGTACATCCAGATGTCAACTTCCATGATGAGCCAATAATGCCAAAAGAGGAGCCAGTTGACTTGGAAGATATCCCAATTCCAGCTTTTCTTGTTCAAGAACCTTCCAAGCCAAAGAAGAAAGTCAAGTCTGTTGCTAAGAGGATGGCTAACCCTCCTAAACCTCCAAAAGAACCTGAAAATCCTGATGACTATCTGATCATTGCTAACATTGAAGAAATTTCTGAGTTGGAGCTGGAGCTGGATGATCTTCAAGAAGTAAGAGGAATAGAAGCAACTTCAAAGTTACCTGAAAGATTGGTATTCTCTTACAAAAACAAGGGTGATGTCATCTGGCCTCTTCACAGAGTTCTGAATTCTGAGGGATTCAGTTCTCTAACAAAAATATATGGATCTATGAAGAGGACTGGAGGATTTACACCACCTGCAAAGCAAATGGTACTAAAGAGAATCCTTGAGATCAGGAAGGAATGGAACTCAGATGCTAGTCTACAAAGAAGGCTGAAAATTCCCTACACTGGAAAGAAAATTCATCATGAACCTACTCCAGTTATGGAATTTAGGGACAATCAAGGTGTTAGGAGATTTTTCAGACCTAAAGATCAACTCAAGGTTGCTAGCTTGAATACTCTGAAGACTCTCCAATCCAAGCTCAACAGACAAGATAGTGATGAAGAATGGTTCTACAGGATCTTTCAGAAGCAAATTAATATTCTTGAAGAAAAACTTAAGTCCAGAAGAAGAAGATCTTCTAGGAACAAGTAACTGCTCAGTCTAGAGGAGCATAATCATCTGTAATCTTTTCTAACTCTTGTATTTAAATTCTGCATTTTATTTTATTAATGTTTTTGTTATCATCAAGTGTAGAATTTATGTCTGCATCTTGTCCAGTCATAAATTGGGGGAGATTGTTAGGAATCAATAATTTTTGATGATAACATAAACATTTTGTAACATGTCTTACTTAGAACCTTTATCAAATTTCAGTTGTAATTGTTATGTTTCTTGTCTTTGGGAATTATCAACGGATGGGTAGAATAGGATGGCTAATTGTAAATATCCAATGCCATGTAATTTTATCTAAGTGAAGGATATTCAACTGATGAGATGTAACTATTCAACTGATGAAGACTGGATGATGTTTCAACTGATGAAAATCAAGCATTCAACTGAAGACAAAGTGTTCAACTGATGATGCTGAGGAATTCAACTGATGAGACTGGAACAGCATTCAACTGATGAAGTTTGTAATTCATTCAACTGATGAGCCGGGCATTCAACTGATGAAGTCAAGAGCAGTTGAAAGTAACCAGAACTTTCAACTGATGAAGCAAAGAGCAGTTGAAAGTGACTAGAGCTTAAGTCTGACAAATCACATGGATCGAATTACACTAAAATAGACATGGAAGCCTAATTAGGAAAATAAAGAAGAAGCAGAAACATACTTATCTCATGCAATGCAATCTGGATCAAATCAAGATGATGGTCAAAGATGAAGACATCTCAGAAAGCATGCATAAGACAAAGTTGTGCAGCATTGTTTTTAGATTAGAGTGCATTTTGTAATCTAGCTAAAAGCTTTGTAAAACTTGGAGTATATAACCAAGTTAGTAGCATCAGTTGAACTTGTTCAAATTACTTAAGAGAAAAATCTGAGAGTTAGAACTTGTTGAGTGATGAACCAGCAGCTGTGCGAATTGTAAAACAATCCACAGATTCTTCTATATAAAATCTCACGGGTGGATCATTCAATCCACCCGTATTTTTAATACTTGGTGTTTTTCTGTCTATTGTGTTCTTAGTGTATTATTCTTGAATCTTTTAAATTTGTAAAAGATTGTATTCAACCCCCCCCTTCTACAATCTTTCTCATAGTTGGTGTAAAATAACAATATATATAACAGATTATATATATTATAAAAATAAAAAATAAAAAATATATCCAATAAATAATTATTAACAAAATCACGTGTATATGCATGTGGTGATAAAAAATTCACACAATTATGATAAATCATAATTGAGACAATTAAACTCTTAATTAAGGCACAATTAATAAAATATTAACGCTCTTAATTAAGACACAAATAGCGCCCTCAAATAAGGCACAATTAACATCCTCAATTAGAGGCACAATTTACGCCCAATAAGGCACAATTTACGCCCTCAAGGCACAATTAACGTCATCAATTAACGCCTTCCTTTCTGAACTCGGATCCCGTACTGATCGGAATGCCGTCGCCGCAACCCTCAGCCATCACCGCTAAGCTATCTCTCCCGCACACCACCGCAAAGAGTACAATGACCATCCGAAGTATATCCATCCACAAACACAAGCAAGCCCTCTAGTTTCGCTCCTGCAACACAACACAATACTCCTTGCTTTTTCTGTTTGATCCATCTCCGCAATGTCCTCACTCCGATGACAAATTATCCGACCACCAGCATAACATAGATTAGTTAATCAGGGATATAATAAAATCATTTAGGAACTTATATCCCCAACTTATATATGCCGAACTCATTTAGGAACTTTGGAACCAGTTCGGCCAATATTTAGAGACATCCCTCTGAATTTTTTTAAATTAATATATATTTTTCAAAGATCGTAAATAAAATTACATATGTGTAATAATAAAAATTCATACTAATCTTATAACTACATGCTAACCCTTGAATAATATATTATGTAAATTCATATATAACTTTTTTGATACCCTTTTCTAGAGTGGTGTCATATTTTGTGATGATTATCGGTGTTTTAACTTTTAAGTATAGTTAGTGTTTTAAATGTAAAGATACATTTTAATATAAAATTTTTTTTTTTCATATCTATACTAGGCTATTAAAAGTAAATATATATAATGAAACCGCAAAAACCCTAGCCGCACCGCTCCCTCTCCTCTCTATTAGGGTCGCTCAAGTAAATCGAGGGGCTTCCACTGGTTTTCTCCGGTGGAAAGCCCCAATCCCTTCATTATATTTTACTCTTGTTAGTTTTCTTTCAATAAAACCCAATTTTTTGGGTGTTTGTGTGTCTCTCTTTTTGGAGTGTGTGTTTTGTCTCTCCTGTTGGAGTGTTTGGTTATGTTTCCGTCTAGTTATGGTTGGGTCTATTTAGTGTTGGATCTGTTGAGAACGAGTTTATTGATATTTCTGGTGATCTGCAAAAACTGTATCGAATCTGGGACGGTGGTGATTATTCTCCAATCTCAATTTATGCAATTGGTGTTTCTGAACATTGGGCTAACAATGATTTTTATGTGATATAGTCAATTGCGATGTTATTATTTCCAGAGGTGTTGGTGCAATTTGGATCGCTTAGGATGTTTTTGATTTCGTTTTTAGCTTCAAGAATTGTGAAATTCTATGTCGTTTAGGAAACAAATCATCTAATTGTTTTTAGTATGTTATTTGTTTTACCACCTGGTTGTATTGGCAGTTGGGGGTTTGTCCCGACTGTATTATGTTTAAGTTAATGAAATTTTCTTGCATTTGTCAAAAAAGAAGAAGTAAATATATGAAAGTTTGGTCATTATTTGTAATTTGATATGTTGTATTAATCGTTGGATAACTTAAATCAAATTGACGAAAACGGTTAGATTAAGTACTTCTCTATGATTCAATAATATATTATTAAAATATTAAAATTTGAATCTTATCAATAATGTATTAAAATTTATTTATTAATTTAATTACTATATAAAAAGTTATTAATTATTAAAATCCATTGTACATGTTAACGTAGAATGATTGGCGACGGCGTATTAGAGTAGTTGAGACTCGGTTTAGTGTCTTAGGATTCTGAGTGTTCTGGTGTTATGCTTTTGGGAGAAGGCTCAGGCGCAACGGCTCAGATCATTAATGGACAGATGCATTGCTGATAGAGGTGAGTCCCATGTGTTAGAAATCATTGGTCAAGATATAATCTACTTATATTTCACACAAAACTTTGACTTGTACTAAGCCGGGGGTCTCACGGAAACAGTCTCCTTATTCTAAACGAATAGGGGCATAGTCGCGTACATTTTACCCTCCTCTGATTTGGTTTGGTTTGGCTTGGTTTACATGCTAATATGCTTATGTGGGTGTGTGTATATTTAAATAGTCTAAATAATCTTGGAAGACTATGCCGCTCTGCAGCAATCAGCATCAAGGAAACAACCATAGAAAGTTAATATACATGCAAGTATAATGCATTTGTTGAAAGCCAAAACATTCACGGACAGAAAAATATGGTACCGGAAAGGATGAGGAAAGAGTGTTTGTGGAAAATGCAAACAGAATTTTCTTTTCTCTGAGGTGCTCTGATCATTGGTTTGGAATGCCAATCAGGAATAGGAACCAAGGTCACGAGAATAGGGGTTAACGAGAATAACAATGATATGAAATCGAAGTAATTAGATTATTAAATCCAATACTAAGAATAAGATATAAATTCCATTCCCGTTAATTGGCTCATTAACTATTAAACAAACTCCCCATACTCCCTGATTCTCTGATCAACTACTTCTTTTAAGGCCATCTATTATGCAAAAGAACTGATAACTAATTATTTGTCTAATCAAAATTTAATACAGAAGAATTGAAGAAAAGTCATTTCTGAGAAACCATTTGAAATATATCATAGGAGGATTTACAGGAAGCTTCATAGGAGCCCTGTTCGAAGATGGCTTCCTCTACTCAATGTCAAATAAATGTACTTTCGAGTGAGAGGAGTGTTGAGAAATTCAATCGAATAACTTTAAGACAAACCGACAAAGTTTATGTTTTAGGTTTGAAGATATTACAAGAAACTAACCGAACTTAAGAGATCACAAGAAAGTTGGTAACAGATGTTGTTTAAATACTACAAAGGACAAATTATGTATTAGGATACTAGAAAATGTTTAAGCAAACTAATTTCCAAGAGAGGGTGGTGTGAACCGTTTCTACACGTTTTTGAATACTAAGACTTGATAGAAATTCATCAAAAAAGAAAAAGAAAAAAAGACTTGAGATATAGTAATTTTTATGCATGGGGATCTCTTCTACCTTTTGATTATGTGCTGTAGTTTGAGAGTGACACTTACTCACTAAGCTGTGTCATGCATCACTATAAATTTGTAAACTTCACTTGTATTCTCAACACTTCTCAGATACACAAAAGAAAGCATTGAGGAAGGATAAAAATATATCAAGTAAGAAATAACAAAGAAAATCAAACTAGTCGAAAGGATGTACAAGGCTCTGACCTGCAATTTTACACCCCTTGATGGTCTTTTGCACCCCAGGGTGTCACTGATCAAGATTTCTGCAAATTACAGGGTTGGGGAAAGAGTTCGGTATGCTTCTATTTATGAATGTAATTTATCATGTTTTTGTGCGTACTATGGTTTTTAAGGCGTTGATCTAACTGTTAAGCGGTTAGGCAAGAAACTGATTTTAGTAGCTTATCATAGCATCTAGATGATAGTAGGGAACAGTTTGGTAAATATGATGGAAAGATCCATAAAACTGATTCATTTTGTTTGGTTTTTTGTTCTTTTGCAGCTTAGTTGTACCAAGGGAGGGCACTGGTATGTGAAAAAACTCGTTATTTCAGTGGTCTATATTATCGTGTTCATTATTCTCAGATGAATCAATTTATCATTTTTCCAATGCAGAATTGCTGGAAATCTCTGAGCATCATCGTACAAAGGTAGCTCGCAATGTGAATTTAGAAAGGCTGCAAAAGAACTATCTGTTCCCTGAGGTTGGTATACTCAAACTTCCTCGTGATGAATCATGTCATGTTAAAGAAGTTTCAGTTCAAATCTGAGATCATAATTCCTATGGTTTGAATATCTATTTCATTATTACAGATTTCTGCTCGGGAGCTTGAACACTTGGAAAAGTATCCAAATGCAAAAATTATAAGCCTGGGGATCGGTGACACAACACAGCCTATACCAGATATTGTAGCTCATACCATGTCAGATGTAAGTTTCTCTTGTGATATATAGACTATGTCTAGCCTATATCTTAAGCACCATCGAAAAATTCCAACTATTCGACTCATTTTGGCCCCAAGTCTGTTAAATAAAACTGTTTAACAGGCTATATGTGATATCACTCAAGATCTATAGAACTATATGTGATGCAACTTAAGATCTGCCCTTAATAAATGTTTACTGAGATCATGTAAATGCAGTTTGCACGAGACCTTTCAACACGTAAAGGGTATAGAGGATATGGAGCTGAGCAAGGAAACAAGGTAGAATGTTTATGCCCTTTATATGTTGTAACCATTTCTTTCTGTATCCAACATCAGGAACCCAGGGTCTGAAATATGTTCTCTGGCAAAAGGACAGAACTAGGATAATCCATTCGATAGAGAAACTAGAAACACTCTTAATTCTTGCTGATCAGCAACTGTGCAAATTTTACAGGAATTAAGGAAAGCAGTTGCAGATACATTTTATGGAGATGTAACAGTAAAAGATACAGAAGTTTTTATATCTGATGGTTCACAATGTGATATTTCACGTCTGCAGGTAGTGAAGTTTTCGGATTTCAATCAATCTATTCACTTTTCCTAACTCATTAACCTGATCTGAGTGTTCTTTACCTGAAGCTGCTTCTTGGCTCAGAAGTTTCAATTGCTGTACAAGATCCAAACTTTCCGGTATTCAAATATTTCTTTTATTACTTCAGAAACAATAGCTATAACACGAAGGAGTATTAGTCAGGAAGGATATATTTGTTTGCAAGAATTTGCTTTATCATACTTGGTTCGGACTATAAATCTATTTTACATATAAAAACTTTCAAACTCAAAGCAAGTAGATTAACTATAAGAGAATTATAATCAGTGAAACAAACATGAGTTAAAAGTAGATCACTCGACTAATCAAGCATTTCAAAACATGTGTTCTAAACAGGCTTATATGGATTCAAGTGTTATAATTGGTCAAAGTGGTGAATTCCAAGATAATATGAGCAAATACAAGAATGTTGAGTACATGACATGCAGACCTGAGAACAATTTCTTCCCAGATCTGTCAACTGCTTCAAGAACAGACATTATATTCTTTTGCTCCCCAAATAATCCAACTGGTCATGCTGCAACTTACAAGCAATTGCAACAGCTCGTAGAGTTTGCCAAGAAGAATGGATCAATCATTGTCTATGACTCTGCATATGCTGCTTATATAACTGATGAATCTCCTCGCTCCATATATGAAATTCCTGGAGCCAAAGAGGTAAAACAAATACTAAAATAGATTTTGATATAATAAATATTATACTGAGATTTTTTTATATTACATAGGTTGCCATAGAAATTTCATCATTCTCCAAGATTGCTGGATTTACTGGCGTTCGCCTTGGATGGACTGTGGTACCGGAGGAGCTACTATACTCAAATGGGTTTCCAGTTATCCATGATTTCAATCGTATCGTCTGCACTTGCTTCAATGGTGCTTCCAGCATAGCTCAAGCTGGCGGTTTAGCTTGTCTTTCTCCAGACGGTCTCAAGGTAATTTCTTGGCACTTCGACAGATCCTTTTATTTGGTCCAAGCATTATGTATTTATGAACCTATCTTTTACAGGCAATCTACTCTGTGGTTGACTACTACAAGGAGAATGCAAATGTATTGCTAAACACATTTGCTTCAATGGGTTTGAAGGCATACGGGGGAGTAAACGCACCATATGTTTGGGTACACTTTCCAGGTTCCAGATCCTGGGATGTTTTCGCTGAGATTCTTGAGAAGGCAAACATAATTACAGTTCCAGGAAGCGGATTCGGTCCAGGAGGTGAAGAGTATATAAGAGTCACTGCGTTCGGGCATAGAGAAAGTATACTGGAAGCCTCAGCAAGACTTAAACGCCTCTATTGTTAGTCTTGTATACAAGGCTTTCATGTTCTTTGCTTCCTAATAATCTTATATCTAGTATCTGTACTTGTATCACTAGCAGGAAGACTCATATACATATCTATCCATAATCTCTATTCATTTAACTAGTTGAGTGAACTAATGTTTTCTCACATTTACGATATACGTGGTACCCTGTATTCTGTTCTGTATTCGTAACTGATCCCCACTGCTTTGCCAGAAGCATGGGTTTGCCATTATCAATATATCATTTATCCCCGCTGCTTTGCCAGAGTCGTGTTCCCCAACATGTACATGTTGGAGAAGCTTATCCAACTCACACTTTTATAGCCACTGGAAGATGTATCCAATGACCGGTACTATAACAAATTTCTATCACGTCCATTTTACCTGTTTAACAGAAAAAAAGCACTGAACGTCACAAAAATGACCATTAGATACACCATCCGATGGTTACCAAACTGTAGGTCAGATAAACCCTCCGTCTGCCAATGCCTGGGACCATGACCCATCATTCATAATATAAATGAAATTCCATCTATTTAAAAAAAAAAAAACTTTGGTGCAATTGTAATATAGACACTATAACAAAACTAGTATGAAATACATTTCTAACACAAACATGTGACAGTGGGATTACATTCATGAATTATGATCATTAGGTCAGATTTACACACATATTACATTTATCATTACCAAAACATGTCAGTATCAGCTCAACTGACCAATCAGGTTTACGTATTAACAGTGGAGTAAACACACAAATAACTAAGCATTCTTCCGTACTTGGGTCCTACATATCAAGGACCTGACAGCTGATTAGCTCTGCAGAACTAGCATTCTTGGTGGCAATAACCGTCCATATATTTGTTTCAGATTGCACAACTGATTCCTGTAACGAGCCCTGTATAAGATCAGCAGTTGATGCAGAGGACTCTAGATGATTTTGTTTATCAGCCTGCATAACCAGAATGTTTTGATTGGCATCTTTAGTGATCACATGGAGCTTCCCTAGTAAACCAGAAAGTAGATATGGTGATTCGGATTCAGCAAAGTCACGAATGGGTACATCTCCATCAACCACTTTCCAAGTATCACCTTCGTAATCATAAGTTTTGATCCTAGCACTATCTAGAGAAGTAGAAGGATCCAGTGCATACAAGTCATCTTCTACAATAACACTCACTTTTGTTCCAGCTTGCCTTGCAGGCCAACCTTCTCCCATACCAACTGGCATTTCAAACCATGAATTTGAATCAGGATCATAAACTTCTCCTCCAACATCAACAAAAAATGGCCAACAGTATAAACTTTGAGAAACATATAATTTTCCTTTGTATGATGTCATCCCTGTTGCGATTGGCTTGAGCAAATCTGCTAGAAAAGCTGTTGGCAGCACCTGAGCTTTTGAAAATGGCATGCTAGGAACTTCAGACCAAGCACCAGTTTGCGGATCAAACACCTCTGCAGATTGAAGAGGGGTCAGTCCACCACGTCCCCTACTAACACCTCCAACAACAAAAAGTTTGTTGTTCAATACACTTGTTTTACAATAAGCCCTACCCACGGACATGGAACTTACTTCGCTCCACACATTTAGGGTTGGATCATACTTCCTGACACATTTCATTGGCAAAGCCTTAGAAAATCCGCCTATCACATAGAGGCAGCCGTCAACAGCTGCAACAGCACATCCACAAAATGGAATTTGATCCAATGCAGGCCTTCTCCCAAGCCAACCCCTTACAGCATCTGCAATTTTAATACTCGAACCAACCATATGCCACACATTGAGGGCAGACAAGCCCCTTCTGCTTCCATCTTCCGCAGCAACATTAGGCATTAATGGTAACTTTTGCCACCTTTTAGAATGTGGGTCTAAGGCAAACCATACAAGCTTATCACCATCAAATTTGGTCAAAATGTACAGCCACTGTTCTGCTGTTCCAAGTTCTTTTCTCAATTTGTAAAGTTCTGCACTTGTTATCACGGCTTTCCAGCTCCTTGATACCAACTTCATGTCCAAGTAGCAAATTCTGGGAAGTCTAGCTAGAATCTGGATTGATATCTCGTCAGGAAGGCTCGGAATCAAACGTGGATTATCCTCCCAAAAGCTTGATGAAGTCCTCTGTCTCTTACATGCTTCACTGGAGGAAACCTCATAGAGATTGTTTGTTCTGGCCCTTGTATTGTTTAAACTCAATAATGCCCCCATCACGATCTTGGTCCAAGTTCATGTAAACAAACCATCACTGCTCAATTTACAAAGAAGTTTTTATAAGAAATATTTCCAGGTTCATGGGATTCATAAACGCATTCTTTTTTGTAGCATTGACAGCCGTAAAATTGTGACAAAGTATACTACTGTAAAAATTGATAAATAGCATAGCCTTGCAGCTGCAGAAATAACAGAGTACAACATGATATTATACAATATTTTAACAATGATTGCAGTGTCATGGATCCAGGATGCCACGATAGTTCTAATTCAGGAAGGAATAGATATAATGCATAGATTCATTTAATGTGAACAAGATAGCCTGCATTTCATTCCAATACCAACCACCATTCCGTTCCTTACAACCAAACACCACATAACTTCATTACGCAAAATTCATGAAGTGTTGGCTTAGCACCAAACAATACACAAATCATATTGTACAACAACGTAAACCAGTAGTTCCATATCAGACAATTTTATGAACTTGCGGTTTCATAAGGTTAGAAGCAATCGAAGCTCACAAAATCGGTACAAATATCTCTCTTAACAAACTTGGCTGCAAAAACAAACAATTTACCAACAAAAATCCTCTATTTCATAATCCACAAACATAAATTCATTACTAAAAACAGATACTTTGTAGGATAAGTTGACTCACAAATTAGCCATGTGCAAAAAGTAAAAACAAAATTAAATTAACCTACAGCAACAGTTGATAATCAAGCCACAAATTTATCGCAATCACAGTATTACAATTGAAATTGAATGAAACACACACAGAATGATGATAAATCTAGGTCAAAATGAAACCAACAAATTAGCGAGGATTGATAATTAAAAATCAAAATTAAACGTTGATTGAGTAGAAATCTTACACTGACAAGAGAATTGAGCGGAAGCAGAATCATAATTGAGGTGAGGATCGGAACATACTGTACGTTGGTCTCGTCATCGCTTTTGTGTAAATTCTTGCTGCCTATACAATTTAGGGGTCATTTGTTAAATCTGAACGTCATTTCTGGATCACTGAGATTCCTGGATGATCGGTCAATCTTAATTTCTGGATGAGAAAGATCGTTTGTTAACATTTTTTATAATTTAGCTGAATGATGAATAATTTATTAAAAAATTCTACTAAATGATACTCTCTCTGATGTAATTTATAGGTTGTTTAATATAAACGTAATTTTGGGTGCTTTGATCATATAGTAAAAATTAATATTTTTGTAATTTTTTTAAAATATAAATATTTTTATTAAAAAAATTAAAAAATAAATTTAAGCATGTGGTCAAATCTTCTAAAAATGCTTTTTAAAAGTCAAACAACTTATATAATAAATCAAAGAGAGTATGTAATATAACATATATAAATTTTATTAGGAACGAGACAAATATATTATTAACTGAGCGAGAGTCATGCTGAAGTGGATTTTTTTTTATTAAACACTCCACTGGATGGTTGAGGGAGAGAAACTAGGTGCCGTGGTTCAGAACTTTTTCTTTGTCGTCCAGCCTATTACGAAGTTTATCAAACAGTCTTGATCAAATAAATTCTGGACGACTCCAATGATTCCTTTCATTAAGGGGTTATCAAATGACCCCTTAGTCGTACAGCCAGCCTCTGTTTCTAGATGCCTATTTTAACCCCTTGTGAAGTTACGACAAAAATAACAATTTTTTTTGGTGACATTAATAAAAATTATACTCCGGTCCTCACTAGGGGTGAGCAAAACCGAACCGAAACCGTAAAACCGAATCGAACCGAATAATTTCGGTTCGGTTCGGTTCCATTTTTTTCAAAATTTCGGTTTATTCGGTTTTTCGGATTGAACCGAAAATTATTTCGGTTCGGTTTTTGATTGAATAATTCGGTTTAAACCGAAATAACCGAAATTTTAATTATATATAAAATAAATATATTTTATCTAACCCATAACCCTGACTTCTGTAATCCAATTTCTATCTGTTGAGTGTGGAAGCGTCTCTCCGTCGTAGACTCTGTACATCACTGCCACTTTACACTAACCCCCACTCCTTTATTACTTGCTCCGACTTCGTTACTACTCGCTCCAGGTCTGTACTCCTCTAGTCTTCTTCGATCTCTTAGCTTCTGAGTATCTTCTGAGTATTTACATCTTGGCTTGCTACACTGCTGGTTACCTCTGTTGTCTGCTGGTGCCTGGTCATCGCATTTAGCACTTTGGTACTATTTGTTTAAGGTTGGTTGATTAAGGTTCACAGTTAAAATACATGATTTAAAAATTTCGGTTTTACTAAACCGAAACCGAAACCGAACCGAAATATTTCGGTTGGTTCGGTTCGGTTTAGAATAATAATTCGGTTCGGTTCGGTTTCGAAAAAACGCATAATTCGGTTTTCGGTTCGGTTCGGTTTTGAACCGAACCGACCGAATGCTCACCCCTAGTCCTCACTCCTCCCATTTCCCATCCCCCATCCCTCCCATATTTTTGGTGACAAAAATGTTACTGTTGTGGGATCTTCTAAAGCGGGTAACAATTCTCATTTTATTATATTTATAATTTTTTAATAATTTTTACATAATATAATTTGATTAATATTATATATGTGTTATATATTTTTTTTGACAGAAATAGAAGAAATATATTAATCAACCAAATCATGCATCATACACTTCATCACCTCGATGAGATCAGACTGCCTATCAAAACTACTACGATATGGATACATATAAGCCACTCTAGCTAGCTGATGGGCAACTCTATTTGCAGACCGCTTAATAAAATACAACTCAATGTTGTTACTACGTCGGCATAATTATATATATATATATAATATATCTTGTTATATAAATGAACATAACTCATTGTATCTTACTTTTATTTGTTGTAACAATTTTTAAATAACATAATATAATATAATATCATTACATATGATCAATTGATGAAAAACAGTCGAGTCAAATTTCCGATTATCGAGTTAGTTTGTTTTCTTTATGTTACTGGACCTTTTATCATTTTATGCTATTCAAGTTGATGCTCAAATGAATCGAGTTAAGCATTATTTCAAAAGTCGATGATTAATTTTGATTAATCTATCCGTTCTGTATTTGTTGAACTAATTAAATCTTTCGATTAATCATCTGATTAATCGCTTATTGATCCGACAAATCGTTGTGCCTTTACTTTACGTCCGATTTACATTTCTTACTACCACTAGAAAAATTACATAAAGATAATGTAAACTATTAATCTCCCAGCTCTTGGTAAGCTAGACAACATGCTAATTGTAAGGTTTATACTACTTTTATTTGTCTCTTGTCTGGAATTACTAGTTGTATAATGCCTCACAGTTTCACTGGATAGTTTCAGCAAGACTGAGTTCCGGTACATAGATCAAGGGACCGTAGCTAGTGATGCCGAAGGACCAACCATTCTTCGTAAATCCATGCAACGCCAAGAGGAGATAGAAATGGTGCCTTCCGGTGCCTCTTGTTCCCTCATGTGGTCTCCCAGAAGATACAAGGAAACAAATGCTTCCATCAAATTTTTCACATTCATTAAAATCATAACAAAACTTTTATTTATGTATTTAAATGCATTTAAATCTGACATCTTGTATAAAGTTGTAAATTAAAAGGGGGAAAAGTTCTAGTAAATTATCATTTATTCCCAGTTACTGCAGTGTCTCTCTATATACAATACACTGAAGGAGGAGAGTTGCATGTTTCTTGACGGAGCTAGATTTAGTAGCATCTCCAATGGTGCTCCTAAATCATTCCTTAAACAATAATATAAAATGTGGCTCCTAGTAAGTTAATACATTAGAAAACGTGAGAACTCCAATACTACTCTTTATAGCTAACTCCTTATTCACATTTTATATAAATGAGAGGAAAAAGTTAACTAAAAGAGAGGGAGGATTGAAGGAAAATTAATATAATATTGAGTTAAGAGCTACTAGATGCTCTTTAAAAGAAAGGAGAGAGAGTAGGCTCCTAAATTTTTAAAGAGCATCTACGAGCCCATTGGAGCACTAAATTTTGATATACTCCTAAAATTTAGACTTAGGAGCTTGTTTAGAGAGTCCCTTGGAGTTGCTCTTATAGTACAATTACTCCATTTATGCACACATGTTTACTTTAAATAATATGCAGCAAAACTGACAATAAATCGTTTTTCAATGGTATTTTTATGTTTGTCCACAATTTCAGCCAACATGCTAATGTGGATAATAATCTTCGAAACTCTGTAAATATATAATAAAATTACATGTAATTGTTGTTGTATTAAAATAATATATTTGTATATAATAATTTAAAATAATAAAAAATATAATATTTTAAGACATAATCGATTAATATAGTCCATATCATCGAAACAAAACATTGTTCAACAAATTTTATATAATTAATATTTTATATTATTTTATTTAATCTCATTCAGATATTGAATCATGAGATGCACCTCGAGTTCAAGACTCCATGTATTCAACTTGCGATTTTAATAAATTTTATATAGTTTATTAATTTTAAAAGATTATAGTTGATTTTGATTTTATACGGATTCTTGATAAAATGTCTCAAAATTGATGAGAATCTTTAGGACTTAAGCATAATATTTTAAAATTTCACGATTTTGGTGTAATTTCAAATATCTTAAAGTACACTAAACATTCTCACAAATTCCGTCATTTATAAAATTCAAAAAATCTATCAAATTTGAATATCATCAAATTTTAATGAATTTTAGATAATCTCAATTAAATACCAACAGATTTTTATGTATAACTTAAAACTCTGATTGAATATCACCAAATTTTATAATATAATTCAAAATCATAAATAGATTTCTCAAAATTCTAATACATTTTAAAATCCAAGTTATCCTCCTTAAAAAAGAATTGGAATATACTCCCTCCACCTCGAAAAAAAAGACAAGTAAAAAAGAAAAAGTACTAAATATTCAAAGGGTATGTCTTATTCCTTTGCAAGGTATATGTACAATTCCTTAGCAGGATTCCACGGACAAACAATAACGCGTAAAAGATTTATTTACATTTTACAAAATTATCATGATCCAGATCACTACTAAGTCCAACACACCCTCAAGTCTCAGCTCACTGCTCCCTCTATAAAATAGGCCATAGTGAAGAATAACAAACACAACAAAACCCAAAATGAAGAAACAAATCATGGGACTCACCCATCTCTCCATTCATCTCTTCATCGTCCTCTCTCTGGCCTCCATTGTTCGCTCTGTAAGTCTATTCTTATTATCACACACATTAGAAGTATTATTTGGATCATGAGATATCGACTAACTGAAATGAGAACGAGATCTTATGAAAAATTTATAATAAGATCTCGTTCTTATTTTTCGTTGTTATCTCATGATTTAACTTGTTCGTAAATCTAATAAATGTATTTTATTAATGTAAATGTAATGTTATAATTCTCGAAGAGCTGATTATCAACAAAAATATTTTTGTTAAAAATGCAGGAAGATTCAGATTGTGTATACACGATCTACGTACGAACCGGATCAGTGTTGAAAGCGGGAACTGACTCGATCATGACAGTGACTCTATCAGATGCAAACGGGTGGGGCGTTCGAATCAAGGATCTAGAGAAATGGGGCGGGTTAATGGGCCCGGGTTATAACTATTTCGAGAGGGGTAATCTCGACATTTTCAGTGGTAAAGGTCCGTGTTTAAGTGCCCCGGTTTGCTCCATGAACTTGACATCTGACGGGTCGGGTTCGCACCACGGGTGGTATTGTAACTACGTTGAAGTTACTTCGACCGGAGCTCATGTGCCTTGTGCGCAGAAAACTTTCACGGTGGAGCAGTGGCTCGCGACGGATACGAGTCCGTACGAGCTCACCGCCGTGAGAAATTATTGTAAGGCCAAGGAGGAAGGTGGCGCCCGGAAAATGCTTAAAGGATCCGGGTCGGTTCTTGAGGTTATTTGAGGGTGTTTTGGGTTTTTCATTGTTTTGAGATAAGGCTTGTTTGGGATTTGAGGTCAGGTTAGGTAGCCTATTTTTTGTCAAATATGGCCTGGAAAGTTGGTTTTGTTGTCCATGATTTATGATTGAATATTTCTGGCGGGCCCTTGTGTTTTTCTTTTTCGTTTTAGACTGTTTGAAGAATAAATAGTGAGTTTTACAACTTCGTTCACGTCGGTATATCGTCCTTTCTTTTTGTAAATAAGTTTTGGATCTATATTATCGATTTTGATACTAAAATTATGAAAAGTATTCCGGATATTTTAGTTATACTCTGGGTGTGGTTGGCCGGCTTAAAAACATGGGTTTATAAGTTAGAAACATTTATTATCGTCTGACTGTCTTAAAACTCGGTTTATGAATTTACGAGTCAGAAACACTTAGTCGTACCGTTTATGCAAAAAGTCATGAAGTACTTATAAAAAATTGAGAATACTAATTTGGCAAGAAATATTTATTTTAAACTCCATTTGTTTGTTAGAAAATATTTTCGAGAAAAGATATATGTTCGACTTCTTAGTATATATATTTCAGATTTTTCCTGTATTTGTTTTTATTTCATTTTCTAAAAGATAATATAATTTTCAAGAAAGAAAAATTGCTTTGAAAAAAGATGTGATGAGTTTCAAAAAAAATGGTCGAGAACGAACAAAATAATTTTTAAAAAATCGTTTATCACCATTTTTCAATGTTGTAAAAAGCGGTAATCGTACTTAATCATTGAAATCACATAACAAGAATTAATCGAAGATTAATTGAATTGATTGGGAGTTCGGTGAGTTACGGAATAGAGATTAATCACCGACATTTAGAACAAAACCATTTTCTTATGAAAAAATGGGGAAATTCTCGAGAATATTTCTCGAAAAATTTCTCTAATAGATAACCGACCTTATATTTACAAAATACCAAACCCCAGTCCAACTGAATTTCAGCGTAAACCTTGCCGAATGCACACTCACGCTCGCGACCAAACCAACAAATTTAAGGGTCGCCCGAATTTATTATGGGCATATATCAGTCGCTTAATTATAACTCGGATATGTGTCATGGTGAAAAAAAACATTTAGTAGGGGTGATCAAGAAACCGTCCAAACCGCATAAACCGCTCACACCACATCAAACCGCACCGCAAAATGCGGTTTTTAATTTTCATGGTGCGGTTGCGGTTTGAATTTTTCACAAACCGTGCGGTGCGGTGCGGGTTGCGGTTTGACATATTCCTATTGCGGTTCAAACCGCACCGCACCGCAATATTATAATATTATATTATATTCATATATATTATTTTATAATTATGTTATATATATTTGTTAAATCTCTTCAAATAATAATTAATAATTATCTTATCAATCTCACATTACCATTATATCAAATTTGTATGAAATGATTATATTATTATAATATATCTCTTAGTATTCATATATATTTTTTTTAATCATATTTACACTTTTGTTTGTATTATTTTAGTAGTTGTTGACTTGTTGTAGCTCTAAAATGATAAATATTATATAAATTCATTACAAGAAAAGATTTTAATTAGTGTATATTTAAATTTTATTTTTAACTTCAACTAAAAATATTTATTATTAAGCATACAAACCGCACAAACTACACCGCACCGCACCTTATTTTTGTGGTACGGTTTACGTGGTTTTTATGCTAGCATGGTGTGATTGCGGTTTGAGGTTTTACATGCGGTTTGGTTCACGGTTTTAGTGAAAAATCGCACCGCCCGCACCGTGATCACCCCTATCAACCAGGCATAGATATGTAAATTCGCGGGGGAAAAAAGGTGAAGGGAATAGCATAAGTTTAGAGGAAACAAGTAGTCCACATGCTCAAATAATATACATCCTCAGGAACCATAACAATAAGTAGAATCTAGGAATCTGTGACCACCGGACCTCCGGTGTAAAATGCATAGAATGGCACCTAATAGATAAGATCACATCACAATACTCCCTTCAATGGTCTACTTCATACAACCAGAATGGCTGATCAGAACAATGACACTGATGCGACAATTAAGCTCAGAACAAGTAATGATGCAGATACTACAAGCGCAGATGAGGCGCCTGAGCTTCCTGGAGACGGTGCTGGTGTACCATCATCAGTTGAAATTGTCATGGCAGGTGCATCTGAAATGGAGCTGGGAGGCAATGCCATTGGAGAAAGAGCTGCAACAATGTAAGAAAATTATAATTACATTCTATTAGAAAAGAAATAATTGTGCACTAGAAGAGTATGTCAAACAATTTTGTAGTGTCACATTGGCATCACTGAATGAAAAAAATGAATCCTTTGCGTAATCTAATACATGGTTGATGTCAAGGAGGCTACAAGATAGTAAGTTTCTTCAAAAATAAACATGATACTGAATAAAAACAGCCATGATAAAATCAAAAGATCTCAAATTTTGAATAAGAATGTACTCATACAGACTGAAACTTACCATTCAGTATATGGTGTTACAAAGAATCTAAAAAAATTAATTTTACTTGCTTATAAATGCTTTATACTTCTATAATTCTACCCATTATTTGATGTGAGGTAACATAACTCTGATTTCTTTATATCTCTACACTTGAATTTTGGTTATAAATAGTACAAAAGCAGGCAATATTAGAGCCACAAATATGTGGTCTCCAAACCATTTTTATCCGGGGCTTCCTCTTGTCTAAGTTTAAGTTCAAGACATTTCCTATTCTATGCTACGGTCCTAAAAGTTGTATTATGTGTTGCAAGGAAATAGAATGCCTTGAATGGCTGGAATCGAATAGCTCATGGTGCGAAGCAGACTTTAGCATCACACCCATTATTATCACAAAATCTACTTGGGTTTCAATTCACTCAACTTAAAACTCTCCTTCATGATAATATAGAAACTCTACCGGAAAATGTGGGTTTTCAAAGTACCCATCTACTCGTGTTAGAAACATGTGAAGAACTGAGGATTCAAGGCAAGGGTGTGGGAGTATCCTCAATTTCGGTGCACAGGTTACAACTTCTAAAGCTTGAAGAACAGGAGAACATACACATACTGGACAATAAAGATGATGGACAGGTATAATATATACAAGATTACTAGGGGTCCTGGACACCAGGAGTGAAATATCTTGGCCAAACGAATGAGATAAGTCATTACTCATTACCATAGACTAGTGAATAAGAAACATCATCACATTGTTAAAGGAAAACAGATTAGTAAACCAAATACTTCTAGTTCTTATACTGGGATAAATATCAAAGTCGTCAGTCATTTGGTTCAAATATATCAAATTAGTCACACAGTTTAAAATTGACTCAATTGCATTTTTTTGGTGATTTGCAGTATTGAATATCAACCTAAAAGAAAATTGTGTACTTCCGATGTCTAGAGAAATGTCGAAGTCATGGCTCACTTAAACCAATAGGAAAAGGAGTCTACAATGAAGATGAGTATTGTGAATCACGTTGATGACTTGTGCAGTTCAAGTTTAGGTTTATTTATTGAACATTTTCGATAAATTTATTAAAATAGCTGAATAACATTTAAATCTTCTAGCCAAGCAAGATCTGATAGAAAGACAGACTGCATATTATTCATATACAGAAAGAGAGAGAGCAAATACCAAAAAAGCTAATAAAAATTGAACCGAGTTGCCATACACCAAAAAAAAGTTACAAATCATGTGGGGGCTATAGCCAGACTTATTTTGTAAAAAGAATAACTTATTATTTGCATAAATAAGTACTTATTTTCAGGGAAGAAAATATGTATTTCAGGGAAGAAAATAAGCCTGCCCAGCGCTAGCTGCAAATACAAAAACCAAATTGTGAGCTTCAAACTAGAAATAAAATTCTTAAGTCGTAAATTGTAATTTGAAGATATAAAATAGAGCACTACAGAATACAGATCATCATAATATGCTCAAAATAAAAACGCAAATAAAATTAAACAACAAATATATTTATATTATTACATACATGCCCATGTGAAAAAAAGGACTTACTTCCACAGTTATTGACAGGAGTAGAAATCTTGCAAACAGCAGGGAGAGTCATGGCTTTAGTGACATTCAAAGACACACCAAACTGAGCACTATTCTTAAACGCCTCACACAAGCACTCTGCATTACTTTTAAGCACAGATTTCAGACCAGAACAACACGACCCTTCTGGCTTACTCACCGTACTCCCACTCGTCACAAACGACAGACAATCCACCATGTTCAGCACCACCGTCGAGCAGTCCACCGCCGGCGTGGGAGCCGCGTGGTGTGACGCACGGCTCACATGCGCCACCCCCAGGATCAGGAGGGTCCACAAAATGTACAAATGGGTCCTCATTTTTTGAGGTGGAAGTGGGAAATTTTTGGTTTTCGGACAGGGAAACTGGGAAAGTGAGTTTTTGAAGCAGGGGATTTGTTAAAGGTGTTTGAGAGGGGTTTTATAGGGTTTAAAGTGGTTTATACAAATGATGTGGGGGAGTGGGGAAAGAATATTGGGTGGAAAAGTGCGCCATGTGCGCATGATAGCTGGTGGCAGTTACGTGTATGGATGTGATTATGTGTCTCTTAATGGGGCATGTTCTGATTTTTTTTGGTAAGAACTCGAATGTTGTGTAGTAACTATAATGGCCTTTAGATCTTTGTAAACGTTTCCGTTCTTTTTCATTTTTATTACGGTAGTCAAAATATATTTGGTAATAAATTAAGATATTAAACTCAGATTTTAATGAATTATATATGTTTATATATTTTAATACATTGTACTTATTTCGATTTTATGCAACGCTACATAAAATGTTACTCCCTTCGTCCCTCTGATTTCTATACATTTTCCTTTTTTGGATGTCCCACTTAATTCTATACATTTCAAAACCTTCTTAAAGTGGTAACCTTTTATATTATAAAAATCCCAACCACCCACTACTTTCATCCACTTTTACAAATTTATCAATTATATATTGGTGGGTTCCACCACTTTAATCACTTTTCTTTCTCTTTCCTTTTACTTTATATTTCTTTATACATTTTTCTTGGTCTCCGTGTCCAATCCAAACGCATACATATCAAAGGGACGGAGGGAGTATTGTATTTAGGGTTAATTATCAAGTTGGTCACTGAAATGGGCTTAATGTATCAAGTTGGTCACTGAACTCGAAACGCTATCAAAATGGTCACTAAAGTCACCATATCAAACACGTACCTTGAAATATGAGTTCAAGTAGTAAAAATATTATTTATAAAGATTTACACATTATTTTTAAATGTTACCACAACTAACTAAATGTTATGACTTCTAGTATTTAAAATAATATATTTATATTTTATCAAGTTTATTTATTATTTATATTTTATTATATAGTTATTTTCTTTGTTTTAATTAAAAATAAATAATATATAAACTTGATAAAATCTAAATATATTATCATAAATATTAGAAATCATAATCTTTTACTTGGTTTTGATAACATTCAAAAATAATGTGTAAAACTTTATAAATAATATTTTTAGTACTTGAACTTATATTTCAAGGTACTTGTATCATATTTATGGCTACTTCAGTTGCCATCTTGATACCGTTTTCAGTTCAGTGACCAATTTGATACATTAAGCCCACTTCAGTGACCAATTTGATAATTAACTCATTGTATTTAACACAATATTTTAAAATCTCAAAATTTCGAATAATTTAAAATATACCAAATATTTCACAAATTTATCGTTTCATGAAGTCCAGAAAAATCCATCGACATTTGAATACCATCAAATTTTTAGTGAATTTTAAATTATCTCAATTGACGAATTTTTAAGTATAATTTTAAAATCATGATTGAATACCACCAGATTTTGTAACGTAATTTAAAGTCATAATTAAATATTCCAAAATTTTGATACATTTTTTAAAATCTCAATTTATGTATTATATTTACCCCGTGACCCCTCAAAGTTTATATATTATATTTCGAAATTATTTCTGAACACACAGAATGATGTAAAAAGAAAGTATTCTAACTAACATAAACTTAAAACTAATATACATATTATTACCTCTTAAACAGTTAAAGTTAACGACTGTTTTTAACGGAATATGTGAAAGGATTACAAACGGAAAGTTAATACAAATTTGGATGACGAACTGCCACGTTATAAAGTGTGAGTATTAATTTGACAATGACCCAAAATCCAGGGATACAAAGTGTAAATAATCACTTACATATAATCTTTAACCACTCAAATTTGTTCCTCAGTCTTCCCGTACTCCAACGTTACAGTAATTGCATTTTGCATCCGTGTCCACGTTTAACGCAATTTCTTTTTAAGAATGTACTCTCCCGTTCTTAAATATAAGGGTCTGTTTGGGAGTGCTGTTAAAAATTGCTGTGCTGTCAGAAAAATTGCTGGTAAAATAAGTACTGTTGTAGAAATCAGATAACTGTTTGGTAATTTTTTGATATTTACTTATTTTGAGTTATCATATAAAAAAATGTTTTTGTGAGGTTTTATAATGAAATCTATAACAGCATTCTGCAAAAACTGAAAAGCAGCTTTTTCCAAAAGCATGGGAGGACCCGCTTTTTCTAACAGTAGCTTTTCAGCTAAAAGCTGCTGTTCGGAAACGCTGCTTTTCGATTTACCAAACAGTTTTTCACCTGCTTTTCAGCAAAAAGCTGCTGTTGCTGTCTGCAACAGCAACCCCAAACAGTACTAAGTCATTTGACCATTTGACACGCATGTTAAAATGTTTTGATTATATAATTAAAAATATTATTTTTGAATAAAAATATTATATCAATATTTTTATTCACAAAAGGAAATACTTGAAAATAACATTTCTAACTATGTGGTCAAACCATCTTGAAACGTGTGTTAAAAAGTCAAAAGACATATATTAAAAAATGGAATAAGTATTTTAATTTATGAAATTAGATAATATTCAACTCAGATATAGATACAGAATTTTTGGGTATTCAATTATAATTTTAAATTATGTTACAAAATCTGGAGGTATTCAATTAAGATTTCAAATTATGCTTAAAAATTCCTATGGTATTCAAATGAGATTGTTTAAAATCCATTAAAATTTTATGATTTTCAAATGCCGATGAATTTATTTGAATTTCATAAAATAATGGATTTTGTGAAATCGCTTGGTGTATTTTAAGTCTTTTAAAAATCCAACCAAAATCAATGAGGTTTTGAAGTATGGTACTTAAATTCTAAAGAATCTATATCAACTCTGCCACATTTTATCAAAAATCCGCACAAAATCAAAATCACATATACAATTTACTAAATCTATAGATCAAAAACAATTATTAAAATCTCAATTGAATACACCCTCTAAATTAATCCACGACATTTTATCATGAATCTGCATAAAATTAAAATCAGATACAATCCATAATCCATTAAATTAATACGCCCCTAAGAGCATCTCCAACTATTAGAAAATGCCTTTAGCCAAAAAGTGAGTTCGCATACTAAAAATAAAAAATATAGCCAACTTCTTCAAAAATTCACACTCCAATCATAATCATCCCTTATCTATAAGTTTATCCAACCTCCCAAAGATGACTAAATTTGGCAATCCTCTACATGTCTTTAAAAAATTTATAGGAAGATTAAACATCATTTATTATCATATTAAACTGATATATTCTATTTCAAAATTTTAAAATATTAATAACATACTGTTTTTAAATAATAACCAACTAATATAGTCAATACCATTGAAGCAAAATGTCTTACAGGTTCAACAAATTTTACAAAATATCTTACATTCCAAACAATTATAGACAACTACATTGGAGATTACGCGAACCCCAGTTAGATTCAGACATGCTATATACACACAATTGCATATTAGAGAAGATTGAAAATATTATATATACTCAATTCTGATACTCTACAATTATATTACATGTACCGGTCATATCTACCATCATAATAAATTCGAAGTTAGTTAGAAGTTGAAAATTATGACTCAAATTATATACACACAGTTGCATATTAGAAAAGATTGACAATATTATATATATTTAATGCTGTTACTCTATAATTATATTATATGTAGTTGAGTACACTATCTACGTGAATCTATTGATTATATGTTATCAATGAGAAATGATGTGTATTAAATGTATCAATATATAACATCTATATATTAACATCGTATCATAATCAGACACCCAAAATTTCAATTATTGAAATATATAGCTCAAGTTTTTTACATTCAGTGTTTTTGAATAATGGCTAGAGTGTTTACGATATTTTGCGCTCTATCACTCTTCATTATTTTTGTTGTTGGTAAGTTTTTTCAATGTTATTTATATTATTCGAAGTCAGAAATACAAAAGTATTGGAATCGGAAGAATTTTCCAGGAAATGTAGTATTTATATTTGAATTTTGCAGAAAATATTAGTTATTTTTTAAAATTGTTTAGAAGGCAAGACAATATCTTGATAATCAAAAACAATCTCAAGGAATCTCAATGTCTATAAAATCATCACAATTTGTATATGTATAATTATTGTTTCATAGTTTGATGTAGATTATATTTTCAAACCATTTGAAAGAATCTTCATAAAACTTATTCGTGATTATATTGAATATATGTATGTGTGTGCGCGCGCATATAAGCATGACAGAGTCTTTGCAATATTATGCATTATATTACTCTTCATTATTTTTGTCATTGATAAGTTTTATTGTTAAATTTGATTATTTTGTTTGCATAAAAATGTAGATCTTCATAAGTTATGCATTAATCTATAGAAATCTTTGAGTAATATATACATTTATATGTTGTCAAGGTGGTGTAAAATCAAAATTAGAAGTGGAAGAGAAACCATGGCGATGTTACGGATTTCTAAATGATTGTAGCGATACAGACCCAGATTTGTGCGATTCAGATTGCTGTCAGGCTAATTGCTATCATGTATTTAAATATCAAGGTCATGTAAATGGTTTTTGTGGTCAAGTTCCTGATACTCAAGAATTTAAATGTAAATGTTGGTTTGATTGTTGAGTTGTAATTATCTTTTTATCAATAAAAATTATTTTCAATGTTATTTCAATCTTTTATTATTCTCTTTTCCTTTTGAATGACGGGCTATTTTAAAACAGATTTAATTTAAAAATTAGAAATTAATATTCATATATAATGAATTGCTGTACATATTTAAATCTACATAATGTATGATATCATTGTACGTTATTGTAAGTCTGACACATCATTAAAATTTTGGGGATTCATAAAAATTATAAAATAAAAATTTTGGCATGGTATTTTAAGCTAGTCATATTTGTTTTAAACTTATGAATCGATAACTTTTTATATATTACATGTAATTAAAAATACAACATACATGATAAACATATATATAAATTACTTTTTTAATTTATTCGTTAGTTTTATGAATTATTTTCATAATTAAGTAATTATTTTTATTACTTAATATGACTATTTTTTGAAGTAAAAAGTCTATACACTTATTTTATCAACTCTCTATAAATTACATGTAGTCGATTTGACTTTACTCAAGTGACAGAATTGTTATATCCATCACGATACAATACACACACACGAATAAACAATCGGACTATAATTAAAGGGCAATGCTAGAGAACCCAAATTTTTTCCCCAAAATTTGTTACCAAATGACGTGGCGAAATTTTGGGATAAATATTTGGGGTCCCTAGCATTTTCCATAATTAAATACTCAATAAATTTTAAGTAATCTATCTCGATAAGCTACCGTGTTAAATCCTCAGTAACATTTCTTAAATTGTCAATTTGTCTTCGAATTTAATGTTTTATTTTTAAGACTGATACAATTTCTGAAAACGATGTTTCAAATGAGACCAAAAATTCGAAAGTGCCCCGGATGATATATTGGTGTGAAGTGAGTGCTCAATTAGACAATTAACTCGAATTAACAATAATAATAATTATATGTTTATTTTTTAATTATATCATAATTTTATATTAATTCAGATTCGAGTAATTAGATATTTTTTTAAATATATTTTAATATCTATACTATACTATTAAAACCGAAACATTAAAAGTTTGGTCGATCGGTACTTGGGCCGAAATATGGCCTATCTATACAATCAAGTATCTTTTTAAACTAAACATATTATCTAACCAAAACCACTCAATCTTCTAAATTAACATTGAGCAATATATCAATTACCTTTTTTAACTTAAACACATCATTTTTTTTAGATTTTATAACTAAAACATTGATCTTCTAAAATAATATGGGCAACATAATATAAAAAGATAACATTATTATGTACAATTATAAATAAATAATCGATAACATTAAAAGTTTGGCCGGTCGGTATTTGGGCTGAATTATGGGTCTCTCTATACAATAAATTATCCTATTTAACCCAAACATATTTTTTTTTATATTTTCTAACTAAAACGACTCAATCTTCTAAATTAACATTGAGCAACATATCAATTACCTTTTTTAACTAAAACGCATCATCTTTTTAAATTTTCCAACTAAAACGCTGATCTTCTAAAATAATACGGGCAACATAATATAAAAAAGATAACATTATTATATATAATTATAAATAAATAATCGATGATATTTTCCAACTATAATTAAAATTATTTTTAAATACTCTAATGACCTCCAATAATACCGAGATATTAAAATTTTGGTCATTCGATTGGTATTTGACCTTACGGACCTCCTTAATTTATAAATGTTCTAATGATTTTTATTATTACCTATTTAGCAAAATTGTGAAAATATTAAAAAAAAAAATTGGTTGTAAGCTATTATTATATGATTAAAACCGAAACATTAAAAATTTGGCGTTCATCAATATGTGGGCCGAGATACGGGTCTATTTATATAACCAATTATTCTTTTTAACTGAAATATATTATCTTTTTTTATTTTCTACCTAAAAAAACTCAATTTTTTAAAATAACATCGAGCAATATAATAATTATTTTTTTTAACTAAAACATATTATAAAATTAATTAAATTTATAATATACACGATAAAATAACAAATATATTAACCACCCGTGCAATGCACGGGTTAGTATCTTAATTAATTTTAAATATCTGAAATTTTTCTTCTTGTGGAGATCTTTGTTCCCCGTTCGAACAGAAATCAAAAAGCCCCCGTTAAGGATCATGATCTACAAAGGTGGAAGGGGGAATGGGGTGGAAAATTTGAAGTAAAAGTGGTGGGCATCATCATTATTCTCTCGGCTCTCCAGGAGGGGAGGATCCAACTCAACCTATGATGATCAGGGTACAACACTCATTACACAGTTTGATAGCTAATGCCCCTCCACCGCAAACATGGTCATCAATCCATATGCATGCTGCACATTTTTCATTCACTTTATTACTCCTCAAATCCACCCACCCCACTAAACAATCCTAGGAATATCCAACAACTCAGATTCTGCATAAAATATCATCGCCCCATAACCTGAAATTGCCACCCTCCCTGTGTACATACCAGGGCTGAGAAAAACCGAAACCGGTGAAAACCGAACCGAAGAAAATCGATCCGAAACCGAAAAATAAAAAAACGAACCGATGTTATGGGTTCGGTTCCGGTTATTGGTTAAAACATACATCAGGCTCTCGCAGTGAAAAATAATTTTTCGATACCGGGCCCTTTAAATAGAATATTACTCCAGCAACAGCTCATAATTCATAGTGCTACTTGCTAATGATAGTAAAGGAGTGTCCTTTATAACTTTACTACTAAAAATCTATGATCAGTGCATGAGCAGCTTAGCCAGCTTTTACAAGAGTGATATCGAATCTAAAATATATAACAATGGAGGAGGACAAAAGGCTTAGGCATTTGAGATCAACCTCTTTTGGACCAGAGATACAATGACAGCAACATCATCAAGCTTACCACCAGTATATCCCTTGTACCCAGCAGCCCGAGCAGAATCTGCAAAGGGACTATTTCCAAATGCAGACTTCCCCACTTCTTGCGCTCTTCTAGCCAAGAGTTTCGCTATTTCCTATGTGACAGACGACCCAACAATAGAAATGCATTAGTATGGCAAATACACAGATTCATCGCAAAAGACTTGAAATCTCGTAAAACTACTAAATTCACTAAGATTGTATTTAACTTCAGGCAACAGTCGGTGTATAAATAGTAGACCAAGCCTAGGCTAAGACCTACACTGGTCTGAGGTGCACTTAGGGATTTCAGTTAATGTCCCTTCCTAAATCAAACACGGATGGGATGGATAATTACTTCAAGAACAATGAGGGTAAGACTCCAGACCAAGTAAGCTAGAGGAATGCACATGTACAAAAATTACTTGAGTATTGAAGTTTTTGGAAAAATGATTCATGTCCACACAGATAAGGGAGAAAATGGTTTCTGGTCAAGGTACCTGGGCATTTATTTTGGCATCCAATGACTTTGCGACAGTTGATGCTATCTCTTCCATATATAGGTTGTCCAGAAGCCCATCAGTTGCAGTGACAACTATGTCACCAAGTTCTAAATCAATTTGGTATTCCTAAACACAATCAATAAGTAACATAGTGAAGTTAAATTAAATTTGGTATACTGCCTGTCCTCCAGAACTTGACTTCATTTAGTGACTATAAATTATAGTAATTGATATACAGATTATTTGAAAAAGAAGAAAAACAAGTGATGCCTTTAACATAAGTTGCCTGCATTGATTTCAAGAAGATGTACCTCCACAAGCTCAGAGGGATCATGACCTTTTGCTATTTGCAGAGGAAAGTGGAACTCGTGATGCATTGGAGAAGAACATCTATGAACAGTACCATTTCTTATTACGATGAACCCCGAGTCTCCAATATTAGCAACATGAAGAATCTGTTCAGCAGACTCCAAAATTTAATGGTAGATTTATAAAGAGGGAAGGAAGCATTACGAAAAAAACCTAATAGAACTTTGACACCTAAATAAATATATGGACAGAATATAAGCAGAACTCGCTTTAAAACATATATTTATTCTGCTTATATAATTACACTCACTAGACTGCTGTGATGTTCAAAATGAGCAACAGTGGCAACCTTGGACAATGTGATAGCAAACCTCAACAAAAATTGAAACATACTGGTTTATCCAATTTCAGCAAATTAAGTGTCTCCGACCTTTTGCCTATTATATACTCTAAACCTCTGCCAATAATAAGTCGTCCTTCCTCTTTTGGTCGTGGATTGCAGTTCAAAATTGTTAACAGTACAAAGAGTGGAATAATGATGTTTCATCAACTTCTTGGACAGCAACTCCTGCTTTAAAACTGTGACAAGTAACTGGTCTACTGCTCTTTGTAGCAGAGTCTCGAGAAATATTAAACACAAATCAAGTCGGCTCATGTTCAATGTATGACTAGTTGCAGTCTACAAATACTTTTCCTTAGTTTGGCCTTTAAAGTTTAATCACAATTTGAACTCCTCTAATGTGCAGTCATCATGCACATGTGCATTCTTCATGTTGCATAATAACAAAAAACTAACTTAAGCAGAAAACAGAAATTGAATAAAACTAAACATGATATTAAAAATTTTCTACACCCAATGTTAACCACTAGCGGAATAAGCAATTTTCTTGTGGCCGGAAGAATGGAAGAATCACAATTCACGTTGATTTCAAGCTTACTATTATCATGTTGATCCATCAACATGAATGGAAGAATCATATTGTATACCTGACCGTCAAAGTGAGCAAGCAATATAGTTGATGATCCAGGAGATTGAGCTTCCGCGACAATTCTGTGAAGAACTTCTACAGGTTTAAGAATTGATATACCACTGGAATTTGAGACAATTTTCCCACAGTGTTCCATGAGTTCTCGAGCATAAACTCCTGGATTACTGCCTGAACCAGATGATAAGACAATACAAAATTTAACCCAAATACCTCATGATCACAAATAGTTCATAATCAAGTAAATTATCGTGTTGGAATTAACGATATCTAATTATATATAATGAAAACTCATGAAAAAAAAAACAGCAAAAAAATTATTACTTGAACCGACAAGTGTTAAATCTATAATGTTACCTTCAAGCGACCATTGTCCTACTCCATCGGCCACCCCTAGCCAGTTCAGATTAGTAACAAAGTATGATTCCTCTCCACCTGCCAATGCCTGGCATTTATTATCTTTTGAATCACTTACCCCATGATGCGAAACTTTAAAAGTAAAAACTTTAACTATAAGAGATTATCGCAAGTTTCAGTTTTGAACTTTTTGCTGAAAAGTTATTATGATAGTGTACCTTTCTAAGATGCAAATAAAAGTTATAATTAGTTTAAAATAGACTAAGGCAAGAAATATATCCTACTACAAATAATAGAGATAATGCCATGTGTAAATCGTTAGAACTGAAAAAAATCTTTGAGACAATAACCAGCATTATATTCTGAACTTAAACTGTAGGTCTCTCATATTTAAAGTCTGCCGAATCATTAGTGAATTAGCATCTTATAATATTGAATGATTTTAATCCGCATACTTAGTTCATCTGATTGATAACAATTGTACATGAAGCTTTAAAATGGCACCGCAAAATTACCAAGTTTGGAATTTTCATTGAAAAATACTTTCAAATTTAATTTATACTTGAAATAGCATATGTTACATAACTTTCAAAGCGCATCCAACCTAAAATATCATATATACCTAATTTCTTAATTTCTATAGAACCTAAACATTACCTCAACAACCTGCTGACCTTTAACTGTATAAACCTACAAATCACTCAATAATAATTTAAAAAGTTGCATCATATACCATCTAATGGGATAAATATATACCTTAGAGGGATGAGGCAATAAAGCTGCACCAGATGAAAGACAGAGTTCTGGAGTAGATATTTCTTCACTGTTTAATAACATAAAAGAAGAAGTAAACAAGGGTTGATGAAGGTGGAGATTATTAATTCAGCTTTACATGACATAAGAGCTTTAAGACGTAAGAAAGCTAAGCTGCCTAGAGTTTTATCACTTTATGAATACACTCATACACAACACCTCTATATAGTACTTATACCTCCATATCTAGCTACAAATCGAATCATATTTTGACTTACCAGCTTAACAGCATTTTGAGCAGTTTTGGCGGAGAAGATTGTTAAATTTTACTACCTTGCTAAATTTTACTTAGCTCCTGATATAATGCTCGAGGTTTGTTTTAGGAATGCTGAATTTAAATGGATTTACAAAATTAGTTACATTTCCTAAGAGCTTCATGTTTCAAAATTTAACCAACAAGTCTATAAATCTTATGGGGTCTGCTTTGTTGAAGGGCGGCACCGATGCTTTCTAGGATCTGGATCGAAAGTACCTAATAACGGAATGTCCAAATGGAGCCTGTTGTTTCAAGATACCTTCTACATATTTAGTTATATGGTGATGTAAAGAGATGCTGATATGATATATAAAGAAGGTAGAGAGAAATATCAAAATATGAGTAGAAGTAAATATAACATATTCTTGACTGAGTAAAGTATTTATAGCATTTCTCCACGTGAGCAGCATGAGGGTTGTTCGCCTTACATGGGTGATGTTGACTAATGCTTCAAAGCTCTCGAGGTTTTGGGTGGGAAGACTTAAAGCCTTGTGCGAGTACATGTGGCAGTAGATACTGAACTTCTATTAGTTTTGGCAAGGAAGATATATGTGCAAGCTTTGGTACAAAGCTTTTTCCACTCTATGCTTATCACGAATTTCAGACAAACTGACATACTTGTAGCACTTTTGGTTCCGATGTTATTAAACTTAGGTAAGCCTAATATGGGAACATACCCTAGGGATGATCTGCTGGAATCGATTCCACCTGTATCTAGGTCTCTAGATAATTCTGCTAAGTGAGAGTTGACATCCTTCAAGTTCCTGCTTAGATCCTCAATATCTCTCATCATTCTCATCATTTCTTCAAACTTTCTGTTTTGCTCATCAAACCTGCCATTCTGGTCTTCAATTTTCGTCTCCAGAATTTTGATGTGATCTTCCATGTCTGTAGTTCTCCTTGTGGATTACGTGTACAATATAACTTGAATATTAGCTTTCGCTGAACTGCAGTAGACACTATGGTATAAATTTATTCTAGTCTAAAAGAGAATCTGACATTGACAAACTGTGTGCCACCTAAATTACTTCATAATTACTGGTCCATCATTAATTATGCTCTACCAGAAGTCTCAGCATAGAGATTGTTCCATCTTTTTCGATTTTTATATATGAGCTCAAAATTTTAAAGTGAATGATGTCCAAGAAAATATTATATAGCACAAACTGCCTGGAGTGTTTATTAATTTCTGCTAGGTAATATGCCCAAAATTGATACACGTGACAATTAAATGGCCAGATAAAATGAGCACAGAGTTTACCACGGCATATGGTATATGTTGTGTCATCATCTATTAGAAATACATATTAAACAAGGCAGAGCTACGCTTCGCTAGAGTAACAATATACTGAGACATCTTCATCTCTAGGAAATGCTGATTTAGTTATCTGTTATTTTTATTTAAGAATTGGGATAAGAATAATACCTAATTATGTGATTTCTTATTAGCTGCATGTCCGCTCCAGCATCTGTGAGATCTCCACTTGATACTTCAACTGCATCACTATCAGATACTCTTGCCATATCTCCGATTAATACTTCAACATCTGTTATCTCTGGTTCTAGTGTTGAGATGGAGGAACTTTCATTAAGCTGTTACAACATAAACAAAACAGTGGCATCAGTGTGGCAGTGATAAGTCTTAATTCCATGATATACGGAAAAAACACAAGAGCGTGCATCAGGTCCAACGGAAACTAAGGTATGCCATAGGTAACCTTGAGTTGAGTAGGTAGGGGCGTAGGGCTACTGACTTACGTAATGCAGCACTAATTTGAATATTACCTATATACTGATGTCTGATCTTGACCACAAGAGTACATAAAAAGAAGAAAGCAAACTGTGTAAAAATCATCTCAATCATGAGTTATAGTAAATAAAGCTACAAACTACCCCCATTGAATTTTGCTCAGTTGCGACACAAAATTTTGAACTGACAATATGCTTTCGAAATATAGATAAACGCTAGTACGCTACCATGACTAGCAATTAACAAACACACTAAACATATAAGGAACTGATAACGTTCCCCAGGTTCTATTTGTTTACATTGTTAAGATGGAGATAAAAAAGCACAAACAATAAGATTAAAATTTGCTTTACAATAAAGAGGGTAGAATTGACTCAGATTTCATTTAAATTTTGAAGTACCAAGATATCCAAGCAGATGTTATAACTTATAACATTAAACTAACATGGACTAGAGTACCGAAAGTGGTTCTGCTAGTGTCCTAGTGTCAAACCTGTCTAATATTAAAAGAAAAGAATATTAGAGATGTGATGTTGATCATTCCAAATCATAGAAAATAAAATTTTCACCCTCAGATGAAGAGTTCATATAACATAGCTACCCAATCAGCTCTGCCACAACAGTAACTTACACGAAATCTAAGATTTTGAATGTTTATGGAAGTACATGACACTAAAGAAATTTAAGCAAATAAATATAATTGGCTCTATTAGATTTCTACATTATCTTCATTTTTCAATGTTTTATAGTTTTAAGATTTTCAATGAATCTGCTCCAGTGTCTGAAAAACTGGTCATAACTGTGGCTCTTATTTAGTTTATAACACGATACTTCATATTGAAAACTTCAACCTATACAAAAGGAAGAACCATGCATAATATATTCAATCTAATGGCATCGTTGATAAGTTTAGTTAAGAATATAATCACTGTAAAACAAAAGAGTTGCAGCTTAAGTACCAAGCTTCTACACCTTTCACCCAACACATTCAAGAGAACATAGAAATTCAGATACCATATTATGTACTTGAAAAAAATCATGGAGTGACTAAGTGACTGAGAGAGGCTAACCATTACTGGCGTTTCAATAGTTTCTGCTTGAGGAGACTCTTCAAATCCAGCAGCTTCACTGCTAAGACTCTCTTGGCTATCGTCTTTACAAGCATCATTACTTTGTGGAACTTCAGTGAACGACTCGGGTAAATTTCCAGAGTCAGACAAAGAGTCATTATAATTGTTTCCTTCATGAGCATTACCGGAGTCCACATCATGTTCTAATATACCAACTGCTCGGACAGAATTATCGATACCTGCATCTTCCGTCCTGATATTCTTTCGAATATCCCCTTCATCACTTTGTGCAACTTCAGTGACTGTGATGCCTACATTTACAGAGTCAGACACAGATTCATCACCAATATTTGGTTCAGGAATATTCCCTTCTATTGTTAAACTATTATTAGAAAGAGAACATGTTGATGTAGAATTTTCATGACAATTCTTCTGCGTTGAGTTTTCTGTCATACATGCATTTTCAGAATCCAGTGCCGAAGTAGACGTCTCCTCGCTAGCATTTAGAATATCAGCTTGTGAACTTCGTTCATCACTCTCTTGAATTAAATTTTCACTTGATGTTGGTATAAAGTCACTATGTTCTTCACTAACATCCAATCCTTCTCTCTCTATAGTTTTAACAACCACTTCTTCCTCATCGTTTCCATCCAACACTTTCAAATCATAACTTATCTCATTGCTACCTCCTCCCAATTCTCTTAACTCTTCCAATTTTCTCAATTCCTCTAGTTCCCTAATTCTTTCCATTTCACTAGCATCCCCAAACCGAAATACAAAACTTCCATCAGAACCCTCTACAAAAAACACAACCATTAAACACTTAAGAAGAGACCATTTATCTTCAGAAGAATAACTCAACCAAATTTACAAACTAAAAGAACACAATCTTAGTAACTATTAAAACATCTCAATCCTCCTCCTATTAGCACCATGAAATTTACGGTCTCTAATCTTTAGTGAGCTGATGCCTATGTTTAGTGCTTTACTTGTGGTATCAAAATTGGAGTTTCCAGGAAAAAACAACCTCTTACAACTAGAGAACCATAACTCAAAGTGATGCAGGGCTAAAATATTAAACCATATAATTTTCAATACCTAATGATAATTAGCAATTGCTCAAAAAAAAAACATTTTATACTGATTTCTAAGGACAAAATTTATACAAGTTGAAGCAAGATTGTACCTGAGGTAGAAACAATATCGAAATCGGGGGAGGAGGGTGCTGATGAAATGGGTGCACAGAGCACAGTGAGATTGAGCAACCCATTTTTTCTTCTTGTTGTTCTTGATTTGCTGCTAGTATTACAGGTGGGTTTTGGGTTTAGAAGCTGAAGCTTGAAGATAGGGTTGTAGAGCTTGTAATGTGGAAGAGAGGAAGTGATGAATGAGGGAGAATCAAGAGATGTACACAGCTTGTCGCCCATTTGAGTAGAAGTCATGTGAAGAGAGCAGAGGTGATTATGGGTTGGAGATGAAACATGGTTTCATGTTAATGGTCAGCAATCAGCATAAACTACAACTCCAATTGTCTTTTCAGCAACATACTTCCGTGATAAAAGTAAAGAATAACGCTAGTAATTTTTATCCTGGACAATCGTTTTCGACATTATTTTTTTTATTAAAAAACACAACTTCTTATATGGAGGAGATTATTTTTTATGTGAAAGTAGTGATCCACTTCTATGTTTTATACACATATTTTGAACTTTTCATTATAAATAAACACGGAAAACAAGTCGTTAGAAATTTTCAGGATGGTTGGTTTATCCTCTTGTCCTAAGATACTCATCACATATCTCGAGAAGTATTGTAAGCCATGTTGATAAAAACGGGAATTGGATTTAGTCGGTAAAGGCACCCTCCAGCGATTAATCGGAAATTAATCGGAGTGATTAATCGGATCATTAATTGTAATTAATTTAATATTATTTTTTAAATTATATATATATATATATTAATATAATTATATATAGTATAAATTTATAGTCATATAAAATCAAAAGATTAATAATTTTTTATAACACAAAACATGCCTTTATATACATATACAAATCCAGTCATCTCATATATAAACTTGAATTGATTGAATCTGCGAAAGATGATATTGCAAATTTATGTAATTAGAGTTTAGCAGCTAATATTGAAAGAGTGAAAGGTAATAAAAACAACTTTAATTTTTGTGTTTTGTCATTTTTGTGCCTTTTGTTTTATTTTACATTAAATTTAAAATTTTAATTTTTATCACTTTTTTTTTCACCGATTTTTGACCGACTTTTTTCCGATTACCCGACTTTCGACCGATTATTCCCGATTTTCAGAAAAAAACGATTTTTTTCACCGATTAACGTTTAATCGAGACGGTGGCCGACAGAACAGCGATTAATCGGCGATTAATCCCGATTAATCGCCGATTTTTAGAACACTGATCGTAAGACATATAAGTTAAAATTATCAAAAAAAAATTATTTAAGAACTCATAAATCTCATATACAGAAATTCTCATAAAAATATTCAAGAAATACAGATCATCGCTTAGGTACAAATGTTTAATCTCTCGGTATTAAGACAATTATCTAGAAAGTGTAATCCGTAGTTTTTTGTTTTTTTTTTGAAAAAAATGTAATCCGTAGTTAAAAAAGGTTTGTTCATAAAATTGGAAAGAGCGGATTTTGACAGCTCTTGAAAGTGCATCGCTGGTTAAAGAATGTTATTGCTTCCGATTTTATGGATTACACAATGCAAGAAGAGAAAGACTTGAATGACCTTGCTGCGGAAGAAGAGAGTTGACACTTGACAGTAAAAAAATTGTACTCTGCTATTTTCACTCTACTCTTTTTAGACCTTATTTCCAAACATGACAGAAGAGATACTATGAAAATAAATAAACAAAAATTTAATTATTTTGTGTGATGAAGAGAATGAGTTGCCCCACCTCAACAAAGAGGAAAGACCAATTTGAAGAGGTGATCCAGGTGTATGGTAAGAAAGGGAGATGAAGTGAACACAATTCTGTGATTGGTCAGAAATCTATCCAACAAAGATGATGTTTTTAATTACATCCCTTATTCAGATTTCACTTATCCTACCTGGCTCCATACAGAGCCACCATTTTGATCCCCTACACTCACTACTCTCTTCTTTATTAACAATCCACATTTGTGTCTTGTTAGTTCATATTGTAACCTCAAGGCTCAAGCACCATCTCAGCCTATATTAATATAAAATTATAGTAGAGGAGGAAGGATGGCTGCTACATCTGCTGCTGCTGTGCTAAATGGCTTGGGGTCATCCTTCTTGTCTGGAGGCAAGAGGAGCCAGACCTTGTTGTCTGCACCCATTGCCAGAGTTGGTGCTGCATTGGCTCCTAAAAGGCTCAGTGTTGTAGCTGCTGCAGCTGCTCCGAAGAAATCTTGGATCCCTGCTGTTAAAGGCGGTGGCAACCTTCTTGACCCGGAATGGCTAGATGGCTCGTAAGTTTGGAAAATAAGATAATTCTGAATTGCATTGCATTTACATTGCACTATTTCTATATGGTTGTAAAAGTTGATGACATTTGATCTTGCTGCAGGCTCCCAGGTGACTTTGGATTTGACCCTCTAGGTCTAGGCAAGGACCCGGCGTTTCTTAAATGGTACAGGGAAGCTGAGCTGATCCATGGCCGATGGGCAATGGCTGCAGTTCTTGGCATCTTTGTGGGTCAGGCTTACAGCGGCATCCCATGGTTTGAGGCCGGTGCTGACCCTGGTGCTGTCGCACCATTCTCCTTTGGAACACTCCTCGGAACCCAGCTTATCCTCATGGGATGGGTTGAGAGCAAAAGATGGGTTGATTTCTTCAACCCTGAATCACAATCAGTTGAATGGGCCACTCCCTGGTCGAAAACTGCTGAAAATTTCAGCAATTTCACTGGTGACCAAGGATACCCTGGTGGCAAGTTCTTCGACCCTTTGGGGTTTGCTGGTACCGTTCAGAATGGTGTTTACATTCCCGATGAAGACAAACTCGACAGATTGAAGCTTGCAGAAATCAAGCACGCTAGATTAGCTATGTTAGCAATGTTGATTTTCTACTTTGAGGCTGGCCAAGGGAAGACACCCCTCGGAGCTCTTGCTTTGTAAAGAGATTTCAGTTCAACATTTTATGTATAAAGTAACTTGATTCAGAAAGATCCTGGATGACTAAACTTATCCCTTTTATCTTATGAGTTTAGGCTTTATACCCCTCATGTTAAATTACAACTCAGCAAGATTATGTAATAAACTAGTACTATAGCAACTACAATGTCATTGACTATCTTATTCTCTGTTGCAAGGCAAAGCAGGATGATTTAGTTACAATAAAGCTCCATACTGATTTGAGAAGAAGATAAATGTGAACACCAAGTTCATAAAAAAAATTCAGAAAGTAAAGTTATTTACGAACCCAGTAACAAAATCTTGTAATTTGGATACAAGAATGAATAATAATATATCTGTTCGCCCAGAACAAAAAAAGAACCGGGGAAGAATGAAAAAATATTTCAAATCAAAATTTAATTAAAACCCAAAGAAAGCTAGTGAACTAAAGTATTGCAAAGCCTACTAAAATCGACACACTGGGGACGCCTTCCCAAAATTGATTGTCTAGGACAAGGTGCGCCCTTGAAACTATGGAAACTACACATAAACTATTTCGTGAAAATTCAATCTTGCTGGTATTTAAAAAACGGTTTTCTATGGTGTGTCCATGGGTACACAATAAGCACTAACTTCTATAACTTTGGTGCATTTCTATTGGTCATCTAATCATAAATAAGGATGGTCCCCTGACATTTACACCAAGTCCACCAATTAGAATCCACCAAACTCATCAAATTTAGTGTATGATGTGTGCCCATGGGCACACACTAGAAAAACCCTTTAAAAAAACAAATTCATAAAGGATAGAAGGTGGCATCACAGCTAACTTCTATTATCACGGCACAACAACCACAAATAAATACTCAAAAGGAATTTTATTCCTCTAAATATGTGGATTTCATCTAATACAGATATTCTGATGCTTCTGCGGTCATGGACCGGAAAATTGTCTTACACTTACAGTCAACATGAAAGATGGTTTAACGGAATAAGAAATGCAAGTACAGGAAAATTGTTTAAAAAGGGTAAAAGCACAAGTACAGCAAAATTTAAAGCATACATCTATCAAAGAACTTCATCCACTAACCCATAGCCATCAAAAATTCACCTTCACATACCACCTCGCCTCCAACATATGCCTTCCCTTCCATTTTTGCTATTCCAAAGCGCTTCTGCAGCTTGGTGAGCGTCATTTTCATCACCAGGGTGTCTCCTGCAATCACTGGTTTTCTGAACCTCACTTTGTCAATCCCAGCAAAGAAAAAATTATCCTTCGACCCTCCCACTTCTGGTTGCAACATAACCAAGCCACCAACCTGTGCCATTGCCTGGACCGAGCAGCAAAACAAGTAACAAAACTAACATCGGTGAGAATATGTGAGAATAGAATATAACTTGTCAGACATTAATACTTTTTCCAGCATAGTGTTGGTACTAATTGATGAATGGCATCTGTTTTTATGATAACTGTATGTAAATTAAGTCATGAAGATCTCAAGGATTATGTAGTGAAAAACAAAGTAAACTACAAAGACAGGCAATAAATTACTATATTAGAGAACCTTGAAATCATGTGATAAACGTTAGAGCATGTCCTGAATATAGACATTCAGTGTGTATGGCTTAACATTGCCGAACAGATATATAGACAGGTAACTAGATTAACTAATTAACACATTTAATTATATATTGAAGTTGAGTTTTTTGAACTTGCAAATTTTTCGCAGAGATTAACTAATTAACATATTTAATTATACTGATTTTGGAACAAGAAGCAAGTATATGTCTTTTCGAAATCTTCAGAAAGAAATTATGATGTCTCTATTATTTTGCTAGAAATATAGAAACATAAATAACACATCAAATATCATATAGATTTTCAGGAATAAGGTATCACCCTAACTTGGCTGAGTTCACTTCTGTAAATTACTTTTTCTTTCAGGAAATCCTGAATTGATAGTATTATAACTAGTGATTATAAAAAACACAACTACTGATTTCACGAGGATCATATAGTTTTGAAAATCAGTAATTCAGTACATTACATAACGGTTTCCGGAAACAAATGATAACACACCGTCAATAGTATCACCAAAACTCTTTAAGAGTAAGCTAAAACATACAACATTACAACATTTTGTAATTATCAGTTATCACAATGATAAAATTAGAATGTACTAAAACATAAAAATATTAACGTAATATAATATATTCTTCAACATGTTTTACGATACATATCTAAAGAAGTCCAAAACACAAACTACACAAGATTGCAGGTAAAGCTCTCAACCTTAATCAAAATATTGATGATTGATTCCAGTACAGCGAGCCTAAGTATTAAGTATTTAAATATATCAAATATCATGCAAAACGATCTCATTGTTTTAGACATAGCAATTACCTCAATCATGAGCACACCGGGCATGATTGGCCTATCCGGAAAATGCCCCGGAAAAAAGTTATCATTGATGGTCACATTCTTGATAGCAACAGCAGATTCCCCAGCTTTGTATTCAATCACTCTATCAACTAGAAGAAACGGAAAGCTGCATTTTCAAGAAACAAATAACCCACATATCAAAATCACATCTTTTATCGAAATTCAACCAAATCAACACCCAAAACTATCCAAAAAAACAAGAGACTAACCGATGAGGCAAAATCTCGCGAATCTGGTTGATATCCATGACAGTTGGAAATGCAGGGTACCCTGTTAATAAAATCACACAATTAATCAAAACCTAACTTTATTTTACTAAAAAAACACCAATCAAAGTTATGAAGCACACTCACTCAATTCAATTGGAAGTTCTTGATTAGTTGATTCTTTCTCAGGAGGGGTACAATTGACAATGAAAGCTTTGTGGGTCAAGTTGGAATGGGTGGATAAGACTGGGGATCCGAATTGCTTACGGGGCAAAGCTAGAGAAGGGGTAAGGAGGGTCCGATTAGAAATGGGTGAGTGAGAAGTGAGAGGAGAAAACAGAGCATGAGTGAGAGCTGAAGAAGCCATTTGTCTGTGTGTTTGTGAAGATGAAGAATTGAGAAGATGGGGGTGTGTTTTAGTTGAGGAGTGGGGCGAGAATGCCGAGGTGTGTTGAAGAGAGTTGGTAGTGGTTTGGTCCGTTTGGAGCTAGTAGGAAGTGCACGAGGGCGGAGAGATAGAGAAGTATATTTCGAGACGGTAAGTCGAAGTCTATTTTTTCACAAGTGCGAAGCCAGAAGTGTAAAAAAAAATTCTTTATACGATCGTGTGAAGGACTTTCGCATGTTCATTACGAAACCAAAAAATATCACGATAATCATTCTTTCAATTGTGATTATCATGATAATAGATTGTAATTATTGTACTTGCAGCTACATAATCATTATATTTTAATCTTTAGTTTTAGAGTTTTATCATGAGTATTGTAAGAGAATATTTAAGAGGTGTTGTCAACTTGAACTTAAAAAATTATTAAATTTCTCGAATATTTAATTAGACTTTTAAATTATCCTAAAAAATCCTCTGATATTCTATTAAAATTTTCAATTATATTTAAAAACATGATAGTTTCAATTAAAATTATTTAATATTTACTCAAATTTGTTAGTATTCAAATGCTGATAAATTTTTTGTACTTCATAAATTATTAAATTTTGTATATTATTGAGTGTATTTTATGTCTTTTGAAACTACTCCCATAATTCATGGGGATTTTAAAACGTCGTACTTAAATCTCAAAATTCTACATTAATTCTATCATATTTTATCTAAAATCAGCAAAAAACTAAAATCAAATATAATCTGTTAAAATCAAAAATTATAATTAATCTATTAAAATCCGGGCGAAAACTCCCCTCTTAATTAACAAAAAAACTTTTCGAGATTTATCTCATCTCCATGGCATCTCTTTCTTATCAAAATTCTTAACCAAGCACAACAACTACGTTATATAAAACAAAATAACGAAGAAACTCTGTCAAAACGAAATAATGAATAAAACAAATACAAATTGGCTCTATTTATGGCCAATATAAACCACATAATGTCATTCAAATCAACCGATTTCTCAGTTAATTGTTGAGCAAACTTTACGAATTTCCCCAGCTGTACCAGTTTTCACTTCAATCCCACTCATTTTAATCATCGACCTTCCAAACTGAAAGTTTAAAGTCAATCCAGCCAGTCCCCTGATACCAATATATCTCTGCACCACATTTTTAGTAGAAGCATCTGCCCATAGCCTTTGATCTAATTCAAGAATTCCTCTGCTACTCTGTACATTTTTGAAGAACGAATGGTCGAACTTGTCACTGCTTCCATAGTCTAATCCGATACGTTTGCTTCCGTCTCCGTCTACGGGACAAAGCGATTGAAGTGTGGGAAGAAATGTGGGATCAATTGAGGGATCAGCACCACCAGTGGTTGTGAAGTTGTACAATCTGTATCTGATGAATTGGCATGCCACTGTCCCGATAGTGTGCCCGCCTATATTTAACATTGCCATAACATTCGGTTAGTATAGTTCGAGTGGAACTGGTAACGGAGGAATTTGGAAGTCAACAAAATTTGAGGTTGTAACTGGAACTAGCGACAATGTTGCGGAACTTGTAACGAATTAGAAGTGTTAATTAGTTCTTACCTACTAGTGTGACGAGATCTTCGGTGCTTAGACCTTTAGCTGCAAACTTTTGCTTCTGGACTTCAACTGAATCGGTAAACCCGGGCAAATTAGCAGTATCAGATGCTAATGAAACGCGTCCATCTCTGCGGCCAGTAGGCACAAGATATGTCAATGCACCAGCCTGAACAAAACAAATTAAATAGATGAGATCTTTAATACCTTCTAATCACTTGGCTAGTGAATCGTGCATAAAACAAGTGACCGTTAGAATACAATATGATCCTGGTAAGCTCTCTCCTCTGGACACCTTAAGGTTTTAGAAGAATTGTTCACTTAACATTATATCAGAGTTTAGACTTTCGGGAGACTCGAGTTCGACTCGGTGAACTCCTTGTGACCCCAAATATTTTCATAATTTATTAAGGACACGAAGGCGAATTTATGCCCCAAAGATGGGCACAAAAGAAACATGCATGCACTTTACCTGAACAGCAGCGTCGCGAGCAGCAAGAGCAAGAATATCAGCGCAAGATATGGTGTTAGGGCACGCAACTTCGAGCTGTGCCTTGGCATCATCAATAACTTCATACCCTCTCAACAAAAGATTCGGAGGAGCCGTTTTCTCAGTCGAAGGCCCGTTTATAAGAATCGAACCGTCGCAGCCTTGAACAAAACAGTCATGGAAAATCATTCTCAGTAACCCGGGTGCAACAGTTCGATCAGATTGCACATGTTTAGCAACGGTTGCTCGAACAATCGATTCAGCTTGAGGACAAGTGCGTGCATAGAAGCCTAGCCGCAAGCCTTGGCCAAAGGCCGAGGTTGCGGCCAGTGCAAGCAATAAAAAGAAGAGAATGTTAGCTTCGTTTGCCATTGAAGATGCAAAAAATTTAAATGAAGTGTTGTTTTGCTTCAGTTGATTGAATGAAAAGCTGGAGCTTGTGATGATTGTGAGGAATGGAAGAAGGATGTATTTATAGTGGAGATCACTTAATATTAAACTCATGCAAAAGTCAAACACGAAGCTGAAGTCAACTATCATCTTTCAGAAAGCTTCAAAGGCAGTTACGAGATGCTGAAAGTCTTGATTATTTTGTGCAATTTTTTGGGCAAAAAACTGTACTACAAAATGCATTTTATTCACCGTCTCTGAAATTACAGTAACATAGACTTATGCAGTTGGACAACGCGGATTGTTTGAGAATTGAGACGTGTGCCTTTCTATATTTAGAAGGTTTTGACTTTCGAAATATTGTTGGGTCATTTTGGTTGTCTTTGATTTATACATAATTGATTTATTTATTTCATCTTTTCTTGATTATTGATTAGGAGGCTGATTTTTATTATTATCTTTCATTGTTATATTCTTGGGTACACGCACAATGGGTTGTGTATTGTTAGGTTACACCCAATGTCTATAGTGTTGGTGTCCTTACTTGTAAACATGTTGCCGGTATTAGTATTGTTAGATTTTTTTTATAATTGTTTAATAGGACAAGAAAGTTTTATAATTAGCTGTCTTTGAAAGCAAAATTTTAGATGGCAGCTTTCACAATATCAAGAATTCTAGTTTCATAGTGTATATGCGCCACAAAAATATAGCAATACTTTTACACAGAAGAGAACGTAAAATATAATAATTTTAAAATAAGGGTGAAAAATTAAAATCTGTTTAAGAATTAACGATTTGCAGATTGAATCAGATCTTCTGACTAGCTGAACGCGTAGAGCAAAGCGGGCTTGATGAGCGCAGATGAGGAAATGATAGAAGAAACATGAAGCATGAAAGCGGGCAAGGAAAAATATGTCAGTGAACTTGAACTTGTTATAAGGCTAAGAAACGACAAAGTTATAGCGACAAACCATATTTTTTTCATGTAAAAGTAAAATCATTGTAAGATATTTTTATTGAGTTATGGTCAAATGCAAAGAAGTTGATTACGATAAATATCTTTACAATAAAACGTGATTCTAGGATTTGAGGATAGCTTTAAGTACCAATTTAGAAATTTTCATATCATTAAGATTCTTCTACTGCACGATTGTGTTCATATCCTCTTGTTAGCCCAAGTTATGATTGAACTTGGCTCCCCTAGAGAATATTATAGGTCATATTAGTCAAAAAAAAGATTCTTCTATTTGTCGCTAAATTTTATTTGAAAACTTTTTTATAAAAATAATTTATTCTATTTTTTTTAAAACCTGGAGAAAGAAATTTTCTCATAAGAGCATTATTATGAAATTTATTATACTAAAATTCACTAATTTTTATTTATCATCTACTACTTTTCCCCGGCCTATAATCACCTTACTAATAAAATGGGTCTTTATGGCCCTGACCCGTAAATGAACTTTTATGAGTGGTTTAATTCGATACAACGCGCAAAATCATTTTTTCTATAAATAAAGATGCTCTTGAACCCAACAAAATCAAACAATCAGTCAGTTCAATCATGCATGCGGCCTGGGAACACTTTGGGGTGGAATTAGCCCACTTTCCCAAGCTATATATCCCCTAATTCTGGTCATTGAATAAATGAAACTTTAACCTCCACAAATAAAAGGTTCCTTGGACTTATCTATCAGTATGGCTATAAAAGGTTTTTTTGGTGGACGTGTCACAGCTTAGTCCTATTTTTTTAAAAAGAAGAAGGAAAATCTTATTGCAAGAGATCTTTTCTTCAGATCAAACATGACATTTTGAAAATTTGATTATTCGCGAGAGCAGAAAATCTTAACAGTTGCATCCAATCACAAACTAGTTGATGTTTTTCTAGAATTTTACGCATATATATATATATATATATAGAAGAAAGTTATATGGAGTACTATAATTTTTGGAGTCCTTGGAGTCCCAATCTAAACCCTTCATTTTTTTTAGATCCAATGGCTGAGGATTTTTGATTTAATTTTTGTTTTATAAGTTTAATTTTTTAAAACCCCAGCCCGTTCATTTTTTTGAGTGATAGTGTCTTTATGCGGCAGTTACAACTGCCTGTGAGTGTGTCCAGGGGATTGCGTAGAAGTAGTGTCCTGCAGTCGTTAAGCCATTTTTTTCTTCTTTTTTTTCTTTTCGTTCTTTCATTTTGAGGAGGCAATATCTACATCCCTTGGATCATTCTCTACTCTTCTCCATAGCAAGTGTTTAATGTCTGATAAGAAGGCCGAATCAAGTAAGTTTTGCAGAATTTTTAATGCATTTGTTGTTCATTTAAAATCCTGTACTGCAAGATCGCGTGTACCTAAGAATTGTGTGCAGGAATTTTTTATAGCTAATGTATTTTTCTTCGTAGCATCATTACAGAGTAATGTTCGTTCAAATCTTTTTGCAAAAATCAACTTTTGTCTGCATACTGGCATTTGGCTACTGACAAGTTCAAGCCTTTCTGATTTTTTAGAGTTAAAGCAGAATATGCATAATACTCAAGTTCATGAGGTAGATGCAATCACTTGGGATGGGCTCCATGTGTCCAACGTTTTGCTGGGTCAAATTTGGAACTGCACTCGTACTTCTGGGAATTTTCCAGCATGGTTTCATATGGACTGGCATTCCTTTATAATGTGGTTGGCTCTAAAGGAAAGACTACTCACCAAAGGAAGAATGAACAGGTTTGGTATTATATTTATCTGACTTATGTGATTTGCGGGATGCAGTTATGTCTCAAATGTGATATTTAGAGGGCCTTTTCTTATTTTCAAGATTGGCGAGAATACACTCAAGGCAGAGTGCTTCGAAACAGGGCAGTGGGACGGGGAGTTAAATTGGCTACTCTCGTTTCTTAACATTACCATCTATCAGGTGTGGAGAGAGCGGAACCACCGCATGCATTGTCAAATGGGGTGTACTGATGTGATCAAAATGCGGCCAGAGTAAAACAGTGTTAAAACAAAATTGTTTTCTTGTACTAGTTTCAAAAAACAAATTAGAAAAGACCCTAGTTTAGTATTATAACTAGTATAGATTAATGTTAGCTTTAGCTGTTGATTACATGTATATAAAGGAGTTTTATTAGTGATATTTACTTCCTTTTGCCTGGGGCATGCCCCCATTATTCTGTATGAAATCCTTTTCTTGTTAATACTCCATCTGCAATTTTAAGTTAAAGGAAAGTAGAGAACAGGGGATGAAAATTAATATCTTTCTAACCAAGTTCATAAGAGCATGGTGAGATATGATGATAAAATTTTTGATGAAACGAAAAGTTAGTGAGACACTCATAAAATTTTAAAGGTTTAATACTTACACCACTTCCTAAAATTGTAGGAAATATGCTTGTGCTCCACACTAGTAGAATATATGTCGAAATGTCTAATCTAATTTATCTATGAAAACAACTCAATATCCTACAAAAAAATCAACTTCACATCCATATTCCAAGTACGTGTCAATTACACTTGTAAAAGTAGTTCATATTTCAATTGGTGCAATCTCCAATTTCTAGGTATTTAAGTACAAACAGATTGTCCCGGATAACAGGAAATAGGGGGAAAAACCATTGGAGATGATAATGAAGCATTTAAAAAATCTTTCAGGCTACAATGTCGTAGGCAATATAGGCAAAAACAACTGTTTATTGAATCCATAGCATCATTCTTCTAGGACTGATCCTGATGCAACTTTTCCTCTTGCTCGACATCTACACCAACACCTCTTCATATTCATCGAGCCTTCCTCAACTACAAAGTCATCCTTAAAAATGTATGTTAACATCGCATAGTAGTCTGATATGGAGAAGGTACAACGAAAAGAGTCCGGTTTATAATCTGAGACAGAAGACAGAACATTCAGCGTGTTAACTTCGCATAGTGAGCTAAAAACTGATACCATCGTGCTACAACAAAGAGTCCTGTTGATTCAAAAAAAAAAAAAATCAAATTTTGTCTGCAAAACTCATACCATCGTGCAGTGAAAGTGAAGCACGGGTATCTTATTCGGTCTAGCATGTTACAAAACTGCAGGACACTTTAAAAATAGGAATCTTCGTTTCAAAAATACATAACAAATGTTGAATCACATAAAATGCAACTGCATGATCAAAATAGTAATAAAGTGCAGAACTAGACAACAAAAAGCATTTAAAATTTTAAGCATCTAATACACTACAAAAGAACCAAATTCCACCAAAGCAGTCATTAGCCAAGAAGGATTTCCTAGTCATAGAGGTCTCCATCAATTGACATATTCTTGCAGTGCCGAGTGTTCAGTAAATAAACGTGAAGTGAAAGTGAAGCACAGGTATCTTATTCGGTCTAGCATATCACAAAACTGCAGGACACATTAAAACTAGGAATCTTCGTTTCAAAAATACATAACAAATGCAAAATCAAGTACAACACAACTGCATGATCAAATTAGTAACAAAGTGCAGAACAAGACAACAAAATGCACTTAAAAGTTTAAGCATCTAATACACAACACAAGACCCAAAATCCACCAAAGTAGTCATTAATCAAGAAGGATTGCCCAGTCGTAGAGGTCTCCATCAATTGACATATTCTTGCAATGTCTAGTAAAAACACACATACACTTCTATTTGTATCAAAGCCCCAAGAAAAAAAAGAGGGTATCCACGAAATAGAGCCGGCAACTGCAGGACACCCCAGTGAATCGGGCCGCCGGAGTTCATAAAATGAAGATATTGAGTGGCCAGAAAAACGACATGCAAAGCAATTAAAGGACAGAATCAAGAGATCGTAGACATACCCGAACTCATTTTCGCCAAAATTTGATGCGTCCTGCAAACCACTAGTCCGTCGTTGAATTAGTTCTACACAGTGATTGACCTAGGGTTGAACACAGCGGAAGTGAGGGATTTTTGATATCGAGCGTCCTTGTGTGCTTCACTGATTAATGCAGGATACACCTTGAAGAAACGTGCGCGTAATTGGAGTTCAAAATTGCTTAGTAACTGTCAGCCCTATTTTTGTCATTAAATCTTAGCCACAGGATTTTTTAAAATCTAACGGTGGATCTCAGGGACTCCAATTTCTCAATTGTATTAGTATCCCACAGAACTCCACTCTATATATATATATATATATATATATATATATATATATATATATAAATTTTTCCCCAATAACCGAATAGGCACTCGGAGGGACATGTTGTATTATTCTTGAGAATAACAATGAATTTTATCCATTTTATTTTTATAAAATTTTAATTTAGTTATACGATTAGGGGCATTTTGGTCCTATTTGTTAAATATAAGTATATATAACTTGAGTATTATTATGAGTTATAGGAGAGTTTTAATTTTAACCAAAAGATATATATTATTATTTTCTGAAAATAATAATTATAATATATATCTTTTGCATAAATGCATGAATCTAAATGAGTACATATAATATATATAGAATAGTCTCGTGATTATGTTGAATTATTAATTTTGTTATTATTAAATTTTATGATGATAATGAATTAATGATATTATATATTTAGTTTTCTACTGTATTGATATTTAATATTTACAAAATGCATGAATCTAAATGAGTACATATAATATATATAGAATAGTCTCGTGATTATGTTGAATTATTAATTTTGTTATTATTAAATTTTATGATGATAATGAATTAATGATATTATATATTTAGTTTTCTACCGTATTGATATTTAATATTTACAAAATTTTAACTTAATAATATAGATTGATATCATATATGAACTTATTAGTCTCAATTTAATACTCCCTCTATTTTGAAATATAAATCGTTTGACTTTTTCACACAATTCTAATTCCTTTGACCGCATACTAAAAATTATTATTTTTGAAATTTTATTTTTATGAATAAAATATAGATGATATTATTCAGATTTTTTTTTCAAAAATAATGATTTTAAGCATGCGATCAAAAAATTTAAAAATAAGTGCAAAAAAGTCAAATATATATTTCAAATCAAAACGGAGGAAGTAACAATTTCGACGAGGCTGTTCATTTTTGGGGATTTCATGCACTCTCGGATATACTGATCATCCAAACAGAGAGCATGTAAATGTAAATAAGACTAACGGGGTGTATTCGATTGTGATTTTAATGGATTGTTTTTAGTATATGGATTTAAATGGATTGTACGGGATTTTGATTTTGTGCGGATTCTTGATAAAATGTCGCAGAGTTGATAGGATTTTGATACAATGCTTCAAAATCCCATTGATTTTGATGAGATTTCAAAAAACTTAAAATACACTGAAGAATGCCACAAAATCTATCATTTTATGAAATTAAAAAAAATCTATCAGCATTTGAATACCATCAGATTTTAATGGATTTTAAACAATCTCAGAGGGGTGTATTGGATTGGGATTTTAAAACATTTTTTTGCATTCATGAAATCCGAGGGTATTCGATTGGGATTGTTTGAAATCCATTAAAATCTTGAGGTATTCAATTGAGATTTTAAACTATGCTACAAAATCTAGTGGTATTCAATTGGGATTTTAAATAATGCTTTAAAATCTGATGGTATTCAATTGGGATTGTTTAAAATCCATTAAAATCTGATGGTATTCAAATGCTGATGGATTTTTTTTCATTTCATAAAATGATGGATTTTGTGGCATTCTTCAGTGTATTTTAAGTTTTTTGAAATCCCACCAAATTCAATGGGATTTTGAAGCATTGTACCTAAATCCTATCAACTATGCGACATTTCATCAGGAATCCGCAAAAAATCAAAATCCCATGCAATTCATTAAAATCTATAGACTAAAAACAATGCATTAAAATCCCAATCGAATACACCCCCGTCAATTGAATACCATCGGATTTTAAAGCATAATTTAAAATCTCAGTTGAATACCATCAGATTTTGTAGCATAATTTAAAATCCCAATTGAATACATCAAAATTTTAATGGATTTCAAACAATCCCAATCGAATACCCTCGGATTTCATGAATGCAAAAAAATGCTTTAAAATCCCAATCCAATACACCCGGACGAGAGTCTCGTGAGTTGTGTGAACTATGATTAGTGAATAGGATAAATAAAAAAAAAAGTCTGCTACTCTTCTTGCTTAGTCTAGAACAGGACAGAGGGTTTCCTACCAGAGCACGGGTTCCTAGGAGACTGGAAAAATGGATCCGCAAGTTTCCGTCAACCGTCTGGAGATTTTGAAACTTTTACTTGTCATTAACGGTTAGTAAGCACTTATTTTCTTCGGTTTCTTTTTTTGAGTGAGTGAGGGAGAGGGGGAGAGAGAGAGAGGGAGAGAGAGAGGGGGAGAGGGTGAGGGAGAGGGAGAGAGAGAGTGCGGATATGTATGTTCTGAGTTTGTGATAGCATGTATAGGAGTTTGACGTACATAGAATTAATCACTTTGCCACTTGTATCCTGCGGCCTAAGAGCAAGTCCAAGAGTGCCCTATATTAATGTCCTAAATCAAAATTTAAGGCATGTGAAGCAAATCAATGCTCCAACAATGTCCTAGTGTTGCCCTAAAACACTAGGATATGTAACAAGTGCCTTATTTTTGAGGCACCATTTTGTATGCCCTATCAATAAAAAAATAGTTTTTTACCATTCCACTACATCTCTCTCCTCCCTCCTTTTCATTTCTTTCCAATAACAATTTCAATATATATTATTATTTTAATAATAAGGCACAATAATAGGGCATGTTGTTGGAGTTGATACATTGAGATGATGTCCTAAATCACTAGGACACTATATTTTATAATATTTATAAGGCATTTGCTAAGACACTGTTGGACTTGCTCTAATTCCTTCTACTAACACCTGAATCTACATATTATTAGAATATTCACGACATCTATGTGGCCTAATTAAAGCATTAAGATGTAGATTCGATTGTGCAAGATGAACTTTAGGTTATTATTTTTATGGTGTGTGCGTTTTGCTTGAAATGGGCCCACATGCTTAACTTTTTCCTTATATGTTCCTATTCTTTTTTACTTGCATGTCTCTTGTTTTAAATTGGTGAATTTGGTAGAACAGTTTGTTATTAGCACGAATTGTAACTTGTTTGAAGCACGGCCCTTGTGCACATATAAAATTCTGAATCTGAACATTGTCAACAGTAACTTTAAGGAGTTCTGCGTGGTTTTTGCAAAGCATTGTGCCCCGTAGACAAAAATGGCAAGATGGTTTGAATGACCCATCAGAAAGAGGGTTGCATGGTTGAATGACCCATCAGAAAGAGGGTTGTATGGTTGAAGGACCCAAGCATTGTGTCCCGTAGTCGAAAGTGGGAAATGTGTAAATCAGAAAAGGGTCTTGAAAGATGGTCGTACGGTCGAATGGCTCATTAGATGTTTGATGGGTGCGTAAATGAGAAAAAGCATTATGTCCCGTAGTCATAAGTGGGAGATGTGTAAATAAGAAAGGCTCTTGAACGATAGTTGTATGGTTGAATGACTCATTAGGTGTTTTGGCCGGGGGGGGGGGGGGGGGTGAATGAGAAAAAGCTTCGGATTTGGCTATTTAAACCCGATTAAAAAAATGGTTGTACGGTTGAATGACCCATCCGGTGTTTGATGGACTAGTGAAGAACCGACTTGTTATCCTTCCACCGACAGGAGAGGGAAGTGTTCGCTGCTCTGTGAAGCCAGCCTAGCGCAGTGCCCTCCACTTTAGGGGATATGAACTCCTGGCTTTCGCCGAAAGCCCATGACCCTGCTCCCTACTTGGAATGGGCAGGCCAGTGTATAACCCCATGCTAGCCCAACCTTCTGGCCCAATCCAACCTCCAACCATCTTATAGCTCCCACTCGGGTTACAGGCCTGCGCTACCAGACCCAGCTGAAAGTGTGACCATCTCCCTGGGTTTCTAAACAAACACTGGCTCCATTCTGTGGACAATGTGGTGGAAACTCTGCCTTTTTTTTTTTTGTTCTTTCTTTTTAGCGACATTCTTTTTCTTGTGATACATAACTTAATTATGCATATGAATTTATCATATAAGTAATCTAGATTGTCGACTTCTTACTATTATAAAACCGCTTGGTTCTGATGTTTTATTTGATCAGGATTGTATATTTCTCAAAATCCTCACTGCATTTACTTGCAGCAGGTCAACAAGGTTCTATTATTACCAGGATATTACTTGCAGAATTTGACATCTTATATATTTGCAAAATTTTAAACATCCTTCTTGTATACAACATATTTGCACTTGTATTAGCATTGATCTAAGGTAAAACTATATAACTGAGGTTGCCAATTTCTTGCTTTTAACTGATTTGTTGGTTTGAAATTAAATGTTCAAGTGTTTTTGGCTTCAGCACCTAATTTATGATTTTGGTAGTTTTCAACTAGCTGACTCCTAAAACTATTTATTTACAGTTACAAGTTAAGTTACATATTAGCAATTTAGCATGCTTTTGACAAGTTACGCACGTCATGTCAATCACAGTAATGATTTTGCATATTCTAATATATAATATTTCAATGTCAGCTACTCACATTGTAACTCCGAGGTACTTAAGGCTTGTGACTAACAATGTCAGCCTTATTCTGGACGATAGAGAGAAATAACGAATACATACTTTAAAGCATCGGGAAAAAAAAATACTGTCCAGGGATTTAATTCAACTTTCTGTGTGAAGCAGGTAAAGAAACTATCATTCAACTCTTCATTTTTTTGGCTTATGATGTGTAACAGGGACTCGCGAATACATCACGCAATACTTTTGTTTCGCAATGATCCATCTATTTCCCCTAATTTCACTGTTGAGATCTGTGCAACAGGATAATAACAAGAAAGTAAAAAGATTTCAATGAATTTTTCTTGCAAGTATAAAAAGAAGTGTATAAATGTCTGAATTGGCTTTATGTTTGTTTTGATATGTCTAATGCTGAACCATGTGAAGCTTATATAAGTAACTGAGATTTTCGACTTCTTAATATTATTAAAACCGCCAATTTGGTTCTGCCTTCTCATTTCATCAGGGTTGTATATTTCTCAAATTCCCAATTGCATTTACTTGCAGCTCCATTATTGACCAGAAAATTATTTGCAGAATTTGACATTTTATATATTTGCAAAATTCTAATTGTCATATTTGTATACAACATATTTACACTTGTATTAGCATTGATCTAAAATAAAATTATATAACTGATTTTGTGGTTTGCAATTAAATGTTTAAATGTTTTTGCTTCAGCAGCTAATTTATGATTTTAATAATCTTTAACTAGCTAAGCAGTAAAACAATTTAATTTACCATGGCAAGTAAAGTTACATAGTAGCATGCATTTGACAAGTTATGTATGTCATGTCTAATCTCAGTAATTAATTTGCATATTCTAACCTTTAATATTTCAATGTCATTAGATGATTTGTAAAAGGATACTCACAATGTAACTCTGAGGTATGCACGGCTTGTGGCTTAACAATGTCAGCCTTGTTCTGGATGATAGAGAGAAATAACGAATTCATAATTCAAAGCATCCGGAAAACATTTCTCTCCGGATTTAATTCAACTGTCCGTGTGAAGCAGGTAAAGAATTCACCATATAACCCTTCATTTTTTTTTTTGGCTTATGATGCACAACAGTGACTCGTACTTTTTGATAATACAAGTCGGATACTTCACGTAATATTTTTATTTTGCAATGTTCCATCTCTTTCTCCTAATTTTTCTGATATAATCTAAGAACTGGATAATAATAACAAAGTAAGAAGATTTCATGGAATTTATCTTGCAAGTATAAAAAGAAGTGTATAAATCTCTGAACTGGCTTTATGTTTGTTTTGATGAGTCTAATTTGTCTAATGCTGAACCATGTGAAGTTTTCTTATTGTTTTCTGGTAAACACTCATTTGCACTTAATTAATAAAGGAGCATATTGATTACTGATCTTAGTACCGTCATAAAGGAACTATGTGCCAAGTAAACACTTGGCTACGAATAGGATGTTACTAATGTTGTTGAATCTTTGTTAAATTGTATATGTTCAAGAAGCACATGAGGTTGAATGTGTTTTAGATCTCTGATGTGATTGTCCAATCTGGAGAAGCACGGTGTTGATTGGTAAGAATAAAAGAAGAGTTCTGTAATAACCGTTGAATAATGCAAACCAAGACTGATGACCTTGACCTTTTCAGAAAATTCAGCTATACTTGGAAAACTATAGGATTTAAAAACTAATGCTGGTATAACTTTGTAGAATTTTTCATGAACACCTAAATACTAAAGTAAATAAAATCTGCTTTACTGCAGTATATGGCCTTGCATTAATTTGGGAAAGTCGAATTATAGTTATATTTGGATAATGCAGTTTAAACGGACAACATCCACTAATCATAGCTAACCGAGGTTCCAATTAAATTGGTATCATTAGAATCAGTATGTACTTAAAGAACTTTTGTAGGCTTTTTAGTTCATGACGGGATATGTGATTCTGTTCTTTTGGCCCTTGTAGAAACATGTGATTCTGCAAGGCTGAACCAGGGATGTATTGTAAATATCCAACCATATTGTTGACAGTTAAGCTAAGTTAATATATATGTTTAAGGTGTGCAAATAATATAAAAGACACAGCATGACACATGATTTGATCAAATGTCCACCGGTATCTACCTCTCTCCCCAAGATGTAAGTCTCAAAGTGCTATATTGCACTTCTCACTACGAAGCATGCCAGCCGTCAAAATTTTAGGATTTTGATAGAGAGGAGAGAATAGGAGAAATGAAACAAGGATTGGCTGGAGGTCAAGCATTCATAAAATATATATGCTTTCAAGAAGTTGACATAGATGCTACCTAGTTTTTATAGTAGTCCTAATACAAGTATGTTCTGTGGTTTCTAAGAAGCTATAAATGCATGACAAAACATAATTTTAGGACTGAAGTGTTGTATTATTTCATATTGTAATCAAGATAATGAAATCACTAATATTGTAATCAAGATAATGGAATCACTGGGTCCTGTTGCATGCTTAGTTTGGTCATGGACTTTACCTCTCTCTAAATTTAAAATTGTATTCAAAGAGTGGCAGGCACAAGCTATTAACAAGTCCCATACCGAAAGAAAACTGGTTAAATATTATGTATAATTAGAAGTTGTATGACCTATTAGCTTAAGACCTTACTTGAACAGGATCTGTTCTATAGGCTCGTACCTCTGTATCCTTGATTTCAAAGGAGGCAGGTGACCAAGTCTGGTGGATGAAACATGACTGCATGACCAGAGCGTGATTAACAGCCAGTTTGGTCAGTTGACCATTCAAGCTGTAGAGGATCGTTCTCAGCCGGATTCTCTGGCTGGGGTGGTCTTGCAGTTATCTGACAGACTCCTATTCCTTCTTTTTAGTCTTATGTAATATACAGCGATCATAATTATCCTTGTTCTTTTAGTCCCCTGTCAGTTGACCATTCAAGCTGTAGAGGATCGTTCTCAGCCGGATTCTCTGGCTGGGGTGGTCTTGCAGTTATCTGACAGACTCCTATTCCTTCTTTTTAGTCTTATGTAATATACAGCGATCATAATTATCCTTGTTCTTTTAGTCCCCTGTAATATGCAGCAGCCAGACCGACCTTGTTCTTTTGGTCTCCTGTAATATGCAGCAGTCAGACCTACCCTGTCCAGTAATATTACTTCTCTTTTGGTCTTCTGTAATATACAACGATCATAATTATCCTTATTGATATTTTCTTATCTTTTATTTTATGTATATTCTAGATTTTGTCCAAAATATGTATGTCAAATGACAAATAATATCAAGTTTAACTTAATAATATAAATTATAGCTTAAAATGGATATATATAAATCAATGTTGCGTCTATTAAGTACAGGATGTATAATTGGTAATTTAGTAAATAAACCTTATTTTGTGTAATTATTTAGTGAAACAAAATCACTTATGTATGAAGGGGTTGTTTATGTGAACTTGCTACTATAGATCATAAAGGACTTACGAAGTGATAATCTTGATATTGTTGATGTTGGTGTGTAATAAACTGAAATAACTCGAAGGTTATTATAATAATCTTGGGGCCGTATTTTCAATTTCTAATTTTTGGATTTGCAAAGAAAACTTCTAGTTGTTGCCCAACCTCCGATCTGTATTATTGATAATACAACTCTTGTTCGCAACTAAAGAGCACGAGAATAATGATTGATGAGGAAGGAAGAGAAATCCGTGTGATTTCTTTTGAACATCAAGTAAAGGAATTTAAATGTCTTAAGAATATTGAATCACAAGCAGTATGTTTTTGAGTTGCATGTAAATTACATGTTAAAAAGGTTGTATCAGATCTTTAAGATGAATTCTTTTTTGTTTCCCAGTAAATCTGCATGTAGTGTCTCTTAATAAGTAGTTCTTGAGGACATCTACTAATCCAGGTGTTTGTTCTTTCTGGGTGACCCAGTGTATTCAGTGATTGTCGAAGCCTTGGCCTCTGTGCTGAAGCATATTTTGATCTCACCGGACGTCCTCGTGCTCTCAATGCTCAGTGAAATACTCATTTTCGGCCTTCTAGCTATTGAAAGGTGAGCCGAAGACCAACAGAATAGACAAAGGAATGTGGACCTGCCTGTTCCGGGAAGCATGTATTATGACTACTCTCATATTGCTGGTTGCTTGGTCAAGGGAAGCATGAGAAGGTAACTTATATTCATGCAAATTGAATATCTTCAACCTCTATCTTGTTTACATATGAATTACTTGCTCCAAGTTTATGTGATTTTAACAATAAAAAAACGAGGGTGCTAGCCTAAGACAGTCAACTTAGCTCCGAAATCTTTCCGTTGTTAGTTTGGCAAAAAAAAAAAATTTGGACCATTTCTCGATTTGTGCGTGTCATCCTTGCGCAGGGGCCATGCTAATCTTCTCTGTATCGTTCCAATTTTATCGGATGTCCCCGAAGGGACAATGATATGGCTCTAAACCGGGCTATATGAATAGCGTAGAGTAAATGGTATTAGCCAATGTGGGACATTGGCTCAATTTCTGGGGGAACCCGGTCCAAGTGAGGTGAAACTCAAATGTCCAAAATTCTGCCCAGCCTCGAGTACAACTTGGTAGATCTCTCCAATATCACCAATCCATAATGATAAGTTGTTTGTACTACACAAATAGGTGATTTGGCGGGAATCACAGCAATCTCTCTCTATGCACTGATCTGTCATCCTATTACCATATGAACACTTGGATTTGTTATTGCAAGATAAAAATTTGTTTTCAGTAATAGGGGATTTGAAGGTTTGCGAAACAATGTATGTATAAATTTGTTTTTGAAATGAACTGATAGGACAGTAGCGTCAGAAAAGAGGGAAAACCCATAATAATGATTTTTAAAATCATGCCTGCATTGTAATTTTCAAAATCACAAACCTTGTCATAATCAGAATTATATTGGAGGAAAATTTCAGACTTTGAACTGTGGGGGATGATTCCACAGGAACTTCCATCCAAAAATGGTCGTATGCCACTATAAGTAGCGAGCACACGGTATTCTTTAGTAAAAGGCGAAAGAATAGTTCGCTTTGTGCTCACTACATGGCTGCATGAAACGTAAGTGCAGCTAGTGCTTCTTGATATAGTTGTGAGAGGAGCGTGCATGCTTATACTCTTTCAATATGGGTCTTGCACGGTACTGTTTTCTTGCGGGGTCTACTATGGGGAGTTCTTGTCACTTTGGCTTTGTTCTCAGTACAAATCTGTTGTAGATATAAGTTTCTTTATGAGTTACAGTGATAAACATGACACCTTATAAGCTGCATAAAGGTGATGAATCTGTTGCTGGAATGTCCCTCGCCCAGTCCCTGCCTCAAAGCTCCGCGGGTGGAGGGCAGAAGTTGGCACTGCCTCAACAACCTTCCCTTTAGTAGTTATATGTACTCCCAAGACTCATTTGAGACCCGTTTGATCATTTTGATCAGCTAAACCCATATGAGATACAGAGCAATACAGCCATGTTGGCTTAATTAATCCGCTTTTAGGACCCTGCACATGGAACAACGACGATGATTGCCAAGTTTCTCTTTATAAGATCGGATATTTGATCAATATCTGATTAGCTCCATTCGGCAATGCCATATAGCATGGCTTGAGTTTGTATCAGACAGCAGAAGGCACTTATCTTTCATTGTGCTTAGCTGCCCGTTTGTGACTGGAGCAAGAAAAATCTTCTGTCCTCGTATCAAATTCCTTCTCTGCCATGCTGGCGGGAGCAAGATGAAACTTTAAGAGTGTCGGGGTCTGAAATTATTTAACGAAACCTTCTCTGCCATGCTGGCGGGAGCAAGATGAAACTTTAAGAGTGTCGGGGTCTGAAACTATTTAACGAAATATATTTGATGAGTTGATTTGGTGGGGTGTGCCAGGCCCGAGCAATAGTGCAACGCTTGGGCGACACGTGAAGACCCCAATAGCAAGCTATTGTGACGGGCCTTCCCCCTTAAAAAATAAATTTAATATCGTGTGGACCTATGGCCCACATATCAGATATTAAACTGATAAGAACAGATACTACACTTGATCTTAGCCAAAAGGCCGAGAAAGGTATGAGTGTTTTCTCACACATGATATTGATTTTAAAGCTCAGCTGTTGTAGCTCTGTCATATTTAACTCGATGTGGTACTTGACTTTTGATGAATGACTATATTCACAGCTTGTAGGCCATAGTTCTTGAGTGAGAACTACAGATATTAGACGGAGCTAGCGCTGGAAACAGTTGGTTGACTTTGGATGAAATGAGAGAATGCTGATATGGTAATCCAACGGAATACTCTAATACCCAGATGAGTGTTAATTATTGAAAGAGAAACCTGTCAAAGAACTTGATTAAAACTGAAACATGAATGTTAGTTGTACAGCTGCCATTAACAATTCATGTTGATGTTGTCAGTAGATTTATATTTGGGTCAGGTGCTTCAAGGACAAGTAAGTCGCATCTGGGGAGGACAATTTACCTAATATTATATCCACTAGAAGGGCACAGATGTTAAACACTAGAATTGCAGGGGCTGCGCGAACGCAGGCCCCCCTGTCACAAATTATGATGTAGGCTCCACCACTTGGGTAGACCTTAGGCAAGCACCCCTCCGATGTGCAATGGAGGCCACTGACCCAGGCCATGAGCCTTCATGATCACCCATCGACCCCATCCAGGTAAGTATGTTGCAATGTAGGCTGTGCTGCCCTATTTATATCCTGGTGTTGATGTTTTCTGGTTGTGCACTCGATAAGGGAACTTTGATAGCATAACTACCTGATGCAGAAAGCGTTAAATGGTCTGTGCAGCCTGCACAACAAATAAAATTATTCATGCAATTAGCTTTTACCAAAAAATATAATTGAGAGCTAGAACTTTGTACTTTGTTAAATGTTTTTAAATTTCTTCCCTTTGTTCCTCACTTCCTGATTGGAGCTTTTAGATTTCGTATGCTTTAGTTGTTTACTACACATTCATCTCAACTAGTTTTCTCTTTCATCTGTTCCCTCAATTATGCGCATTTTAAGTTTCTTTTGTGTGAGTGTATAAATATGTCGGTGTAAAATGCAGGTGTTGTACATGTTAGGTGACATTACGTCTGGTCCTGGGTATAGGTTCACTCAATGGCTGGAACTGGTTCGAAAACGCAGCAGCCAGTACCAGAATCCGGCATCCGGCCTTCTCCAACCACCCTCGTCGAATCAGTAGCATGCCCTTCTTAAGGTTAGCTTTTCTTGGATTGTGTTTACTCAAATGCAGCTTCCCAGTCCTGACAAAAAAAAAAGTTGCAGCTTCCCAGTCCTCTAGACAAAATTTTCTGCAACTTAAGATGATTCTTTTAGGGACTCGGTCGTAACTATATTTAATGTGTTGGTATTTTAATTATGGATTTTTTAATGTATGCTCAAGGATACACTAACAACCGCTCCACTTTTCAGTTATGGCATGTGTTCAAATCTTTCATGCATCTTTGATTTTTCATTTTATTCTTGCAACATGTTATTCCTTTCCACCAAACGAAAATAAAATGTTAAGTTTGTCTTTTGTTAGGGTTTGATGTGGGCGGGTATTTGAACTTTTGTAGTGGATTTAACATTGTAAGTTCCACCCATCGAGGATTACCTCATACGGCTCAAGCATTAAAAAGGAGGATTTTATTTTCTTTATCATCTCCTCTTATTACACCACGGATATGTTATATTGCTAGATAATATGTACACGTACATAAGACAATAGTATGGCCTTCATAAGCAACTATCCCCGCACTACTGTTTAAGTAGATTTAAGAATGTGCACCACTATTAAAGTTTAAAGTACATGTAGGATTGTTCGTGCGAGAACTCAATTTAAAGCTACCGATTGGTTGTACGACATAATTTAGAAATTTTGAAAACTTAGTTTGGTCTAATTTTCAGTTATTAAAGGTATAGACTCATCTCTTATGACCACGAAATCCTATATGGGATTGTCTTAATTAATATGTCTTAATTAATCCGCTTTTAGGACCCTGCACATGGAACAACGACGATGATTGCCAAGTTTCTCTTTATAAGATCGGATATTTGATCAATATCTGATTAGCTCCATTCGGCAATGCCATATAGCATGGCTTGAGTTTGTATCAGACAGCAGAAGGCACTCATCTTTCATTGTGCTTAGCTGCCCGTCTGTGACTGGAGCAAGAAAAATCTTCTGTCCTCGTATCAAATTCCTTCTCTGCCATGCTGGCGGGAGCAAGATGAAACTTTAAGATTGTCGGGGTCTGAAATTATTTAACAAAATATATTTGATGAGTTGATTTGGTGGGGTGTGCCAGGCCCGAGCAATAGTGCAACGCTTGGGCGACACGTGAAGACCCCAATAGCAAGCTATTGTGACGGGCCTCCCCCCTTAAAAAATAAATTTAATATCGTGTGGACCTATGGCCCACATATCAGATATTAAACTGATAAGAACAGATACTACACTTGATCTTAGCCAAAAGGCCGAGAAAGGTATGAGTGTTTTCTCGCACATGATATTGCTTTTAAAGCTCAGCTATTGTAGCTGTGTCATATTTAATTCGATGTGGTACTTGACTTTTCATGAATGTCTACATTCACAGCTTGTCAGCCATAGTTCTTGAGTGAGAACTACAGATATTAGATGGAGCTAGCGGTGGAAACAGTTGGTTGACTTTGGATGAAATGAGAGAATGCTGATATGGTAACCCAACGGAATACTCTAATACCCAGATGAGTGTTTATTATTGAAAGAGAAACCTGTGGAAGAACTTGATTAAAACTGAAACATGAATGTTAGTTGTACAGCTACCATTAACAATTCATGTTGATGTTGATGTTGTCAGTAGATTTATATTTGGGTCAGGTGCTTCAAGGACAAGTAAGTCGCATCTGGGGAGGACAACCTTTACCTAATTATATTATATCCAATAAAAGGGCACAACTGTTAAACACTAGAATTGCAGGGGCTGCGCGAACGCAGGCCCCCCTGTCACAAATTATGATGTAGGCTCCACCACTTGGGTAGACCTTAGGCAAGCACCCCTCCGATGTGCAATGGAGGCCACTGACCCAGGCCATGGGCCTTCATGATCACCCATCGACCCCATCCAGGTAAGTATGTTGCAATGTAGGCCGTGCTGCCCTATTTATATCCTGGTGTTGATGTTTTCTGGTTGTGCACTCGATAAGGGAACTTTGATAGCATAAGTACCTTATGGAGAAAGCGTTAAATGGTCTGTGCAGCCCGCACAACAAATAAAATTATCCATGCAGTTAGCTTTTACCAAAAAATATAACTGAGAGCTAGAACTTTGTACTTTGTTAAATGTTTATATATTTCTTCCCTTTGTTCCTCACTTCCTGATTGGAGCTTTTAGATTTCGTATGCTTTAGTCGTTTACTACACATTCATGTCAACTAGTTTTACTCTTTCATCTGTTCCCTCAATTATGCGCATTTTGAGTTTCTTTTGTGTGAGTGTATAAATATGTCGGTGTAAAATGCAGGTGTTGTACATGTTAGGTGACATCACGTCAGGTCCTGGGTATAGGTTCACTCAAATGGCTGGAGCTGGTTCAAAAACACAGCAGCCAGTACCAGAATCCGGCATCCGGCCTTCCCTAAGCACCCTCGTTGAATCAGTAGCATGCCCTTCTTAAGGTTAGCTTTTCTTGGATTGTGTCAACTCAAATGCAGCTTCCCAGTCCTTCTGTGGACAAAATTTTCCGCGACTTAAGATGATTCATTTATGGACTCGGGTGTAACTGAATTTAATGTATTGGTATTTTAATGACGGATGGGCACACACTAACAACCACTCCACTTTTCTGTTATGGCATTTGTTCAAATCTTTCACGCATCTTTGATTTTTCATTTTGTTCTTGCAACATGTTATTCCTCTCCACCTAACGAAAATAAAATGTGAAGTTCGTCTTTAGGGAACATCTTTACGCAGTTATTAAAATTATGTTCTCTAAATGTCATGGAACATCATTTCTTTCAATTAGAGGAGTTATTAAAGTTTTGTTTTCTAAATGTTATTGTGTTTTGAAACAGTGTATCTGCTAGTATGTGTACTCTGACAACAAAAAAGAATGGTATTTACTTGCAAGAGATTCAGAAGGTGCTCTCTTTGAAGCTAAAGCATTGGTCCACCATGAGCTTGTTACTCCAGTTTTAGCAGAAGCAATGGCAGTAAAGAAGGTGTTGAACTGGATTTATGAAATGCATTGGCCCATGGTTACGTTGGAGTCTGATTGTCTTGCCGTGGTTTAAGATGGTTACGTTGGAGTCTGATTGTCTTACCGTGGTTCAAGCAATCAGGAGCAAAGCTCCAATGAGGTCTCGGTTTGGTGTGTATTTTTAAGTGTCAAACACATCTTCTGAATAACGTTAAGTTGTTATTTGTTAAACCATTTGCAGATGGTTTCCCATTAGCTTGCTTGCTAGGAATCATATTTTTTTCTAGGTTGTAGGTTTGACAGGTGGTCTATTTCTGTCAGCGTTAAAGATTGTATTGAGATGTTTTATTAAGTTAATAAATTCCCCTGCTTTTCGTAAAATAAAAAATAAAAAATCCATTTATGTGGTTATGTATTTCGTATGCAGACTCTTTAACACCAGAAAAGAATAGAATCTACTTATCTACTTATCTACTTATATATATAATAGCCCAACAGGTTCGTGTCAAGCCTCCCTCCTGAGCAAATAAATTACCTAGCTCCGAACTCGAGCCTAACTCCGAACCTAACTCTTCCTCATACATATAAAAAAATGTTATTCATAGGACTCGAACCCAGGACCTCTTCATTACAATTACACCACTCACACCACTTGAGCTATACAAACAACTAATTTTTTCATTCAAAAGCATTAAATTCATACATTAAAACTGTTGTATTTATATTCTTTTCAATATTTTATGTATTTGAGATAAGTTATTATTTCAGGTAAGTCTCATATGTTGTTTACATGATAGATTAATATCCATAAATTAATTACTCACGTAAATAAATTTAAATTTGAAAAAGAATTTGAACAATCAGGCTTGAGCCAAAAAATGGATATAATTCATATTCGAATAAAATTGAACGAATTCAAATCTAACTTAATACTTTAAACGAGTACCGATACAATATTAGAGAAATTTAAGTCATAAATGTGAGAAATAAGCACAAAAACTAAGATTTCGTGAGCATTTTTTAAAGAAAAAATTGATGGCCTTTCAACATGGACTATGTCATATTAATTTTTTTTAATTATAAAAGGTGACTTATAAAGAGATTATAATATTTTGAAGAACATGAAATAAGATAACTAAAATAATATTTTTACTTAGATTACTTTTTATTTTAAACTTATGAATTCAGAATTCGAAGTATAACTAAATCTTTTCAAAAAAATTTATAGATATAAGAATAGTGACAAAGACAACAAATTTGGTGTTAGAAAATTTATCTAAATGATGTGATTTTGATGATATATGAATTTGAAATATTATAACTTGTGATACAAATGTGAATTTAGGGTATTCTATGTTGTTAATCAAAAGTCAACCAAATAATAATAAAACGTGTTTACGAGACCTACTAAAAATAATTGAGTTATAAATTTTACTTGCTTAAAATAAAATAACACTGAGAAATAAGATATATATATATATATATATATATATATATATATATATATATAGTAAAGTTCTATGGAGACCATTTTTATTGGAGACCGTGGAGATCACTTATGTTCTGCAATCAAAACACTATAAAATACTCCCTCCGTCCCAAAAAGAGTGAGCTGGTTTGATTTTCACGGAGATTAAGAAAAATGTAGTAAGTTTAGTTGAAAAGTGGGTAAAGTGGTGGGACCTACCAATATTTAATAATAGATTTGAGATAGTGGAGGAAGATAGTGGGTGTAATAGTGTTTATATTATTATAGAAAAGAGATAGTGGAAGAAAGTAGTGGGTGTAATAGTGAAAAGTAGTGTTCAAAAATAGTAAGTATTGTAGGTTCAATCTTTTTGGGACGTCCCAAAAAGGAATAAGGGTCACATAAAATGGGACGGAGGGAGTACATTATTTTGTGAAGTATGTTTAACAAATATCATGTATTTATTAAAATTGTTGAAGATCATTTATGTTTCATAAGTATATAATGTATGTTCTGCAAGTTGAACAATGTCCTGCAAACTAAATATTTTCGTAGAATATAACATTTTGTAATGTTTTACATGCGAAACTTATATGATATTCAAGATTTTAAAGTGAAATAATGATTTTGTACAACATGATGTGCAAAACTATACGTTTTGCAATGTTTTTATGCAATATTTCACTTGCAGAACATAAGTGGTCTCCACGGTCTCCAATAAAAATGGTCTCCATAGAACTTTACTCATATATATATATATATATATATATATATATATATATATATATATATATTAAAGTCTTAAAATTATAATTTTAATATGTCATCCATCAATGTATAACACTGAGTTAAATAAAATGCTTCAAACTACAATTAAATTAATTAATCATTTACAAATTAAACAGATAATTAATTCTGAACTAGATAATCCAACGCGATAAGGTGAAAACTAATATTTGATTAAACGGGAATAGAACAAGAATAGTTTTCGATAATCCAGAATATTGAAGACCTGATTTGATTTTTAACAATTGAACATGATATGCTACATTGCTCACCCCTAAGAAAAACGAGTATCAAAATATTAAAAAATGTGAGTTTGCACAAAGCTAAAAAAGTAACTATACGACTAATTAAACTAAATATTTCTTATTTTTATGAACTTCATGGTGCCTAACTCACATCTACTCTATTTTTGCTATTTGAAATTCCAGAAAATCATTTTGGGATCTTGGTTATAACAATTACACGGAAAATCATTAAAAGTCTTAATCAACAAGCTCAGGATACTAATGATAAAAAATTAAAATTTTATAACAAGACAATATTACAACACGCGGTATCAAAGCAATAATCATCTAATATTTTAAATTAACAATATAATATAAGACGTTGAAGTACTATATAATTGATATGAAAATTAAAAGAGTAAGCCACATCAAACATGTCGGAAGTTTTCGGGTATGATTATAAGGTTAGTAGTTCAATTTTTTTTGACACCAGGTTAGTAGTTCACTTGATGCTTTTATAATAAAGTAAGGTAGGGGTCTTTTTCCATACAATATATGTTTCAATTTTTATTTATACAAGGTGTGTGCAACATATGCTAAAAAAGAATGTGTTGATGATCTTCCCATCATATATCACTTAACTATTACACAAACGTACACTTGGAAATGAAGAAATAAATATAAAACAATGTGGACCACACATCTCGTGATTCACATATCAAGAACAAGTTTTCATATCAGATGAAATAAATTAATAATTTTCAACAATAAATTACAGATCTTTTTAATGTGGTTTAACATATTTAAAATCTAAAAATTTTAGTATTAATTTCAAATATAATTTTGGACATGTAGATAATATGATAGTGGCCTCCATATCTTAATGAATTTGAATATAGAAAAATCAGTTCAAATGTTGTTTTTGATCCATAATTTTTTTTTAAAATATAGTACATATTATTACTATCAAGGCTATTAGGTTGCAAATGTTACATTTCATATTTACATATTCTATCAAAAAATAAGACGTAATTGTTATGCTTGAAATAATATGATGACACACGAATATTATTTAAAACATAACAAAAACTAGAGTCCCGTGCCTCGCACGGGCTTTTATGCTAGTTCAATTAATAAGTTACAACTAAAAACATTTCCAAGTCCTCGCCTAAAAATTAAAAAACTGACTCGACCCACTTTTTACATAATGCGTACACTTTACCTATAACCAATTTGCCAATTTTAAACTTATGACTCTTTTTTTTTTTTTTTTTTAAAGTCTACATACAGGCTCCCTTACATTTCCAACCAGTTTGAACGTAAAGTTTTCAAAACTAACCAGCCTACGTTCAACTTTTCAACCCTGTGTGTATTTTTTTCAGCATGGGTCGCCCGTGTATAAGGCGACCTCAGTGCTGGTTTTACAAAGGAGGAAGCACATGCAATGTACAAGTTCAAGCTGTTATGTTTTTTATTATTTTTCTTGTAATATTTGAATGAATTTAAGAATACCCACATATTTATAAAATAATACTAATAATATTATAGCATTTATAAATAATATAATAATAACATTTGCAAATTCCGATTATAACCATAATATTTGTAAATTCCGATATAACAATATCATTTTACGAATATTTATTTTTAAAAATATTATCTTTTTTTTTTATTTCGTTTATTATGTTAACCGTATTTGGAAATATAATTCGAATAGTTAACATTTTTTAAATATTAAATAATAATATTTGTAAAAAAAGAATTCGAATATTTGTAAATTCCGATTATTACAATAATATTTGAAAATTCTGATTATAACAATAATATTTGTAAATTCTAATTATAACAATATTATTTTACAAAAAATTTCTTTTTTTACAAATATTTTCCTCTTTTTTTTCGATTTTCGTTTATTATGTTTACCCTATTTGTAAATATAATTCGAATAGTTAATATTTGTAAATATTAAACAATAATATTAGTAAAAATATTATTGTTATATTTGTAAATTCCGATTATAACAATAATATTTGAAAATACAGATTATAACAATAATATTTGTAAATTCTGATTATAACAATATTATTTTACAAATATTTTCTTTTTTGAAAATATTTTCCTCTTTTTTTCGATTTTGTTTATTATGTTTACCCTATTTGTAAATATAATTCAAATATTTAATATTTGTAAATATTAAACAATAATATTTGTAAAAAAAAAGAATTCAAATATTTGTAAATTCCGATTATAACAATAATATTTGAAAATACAGATTATAACAATAATATTTGTAAATTCTGATTATAACAATATTATTTTACAAATATTTTCTTTTTTGAAAATATTTTCCTCTTTTTTTCGATTTTGTTTATTATGTTTACCCTATTTGTAAATATAATTCAAATATTTAATATTTGTAAATATTAAACAATAATATTTGTAAAAAAAAAAAAGAATTCAAATATTTGTTAAATCCGATTATAACAATAATATTTGAAAATTCAGATTATAACAATAATATTTATAAATTCTGATTATAACAATATTATTTTACAAATATTATTCTAAAAATATTATTCGAATTCTTTTTTTACAAAAATTATTATTTAATATTTAAAAATATTAACTATTCGGATTATATTTACAAATATGGTTAACATAATAAACAAAATCGGAAATAAAAAGAAAATATTTTTGTAAAAAAAATATTCGTAAGATAATATTATTATAATTGGAATTTACAAATATTATCATTATAATATTTATAAATTATATTATTATAATATTATTGTTATTATTTTACAAATATGTGGTTATTCTCAAGTATATTCAAAGATTACATAAAAAAAAAAAATCAAAAACGTAACTGGCATGCATGCTTTACCATTTCATGGGCCTCCTCTTTGTAAAACCAGAACCAGCACTGAGGTCGCCCTAGACACGGGCGACTCATGCTGAAAAAAATACACACAGGGGTCGCCCATGGCTGGGGCGACCCATGCTTTGGCCAAAATTTAGTTTGGGTCGCCCCTGTTGAATTGAATTAGACTGGTTAGTTTTGAAAAGTTGAACGTAGGCTGGTTAGTTTTGAAAACTTTACGTTCAAACTGGTTAGAAATGTAAGGGAGCCTCTACATACACGTAGATGAATTGTATCGAAATACAATAAACCGCATCAGGAATTTCTTTCTTTCAAGAAAGTTTATCATCTAACCGAAAGTCATGCAAGCAAAACAAATCAAACAAAACATAAATCAACATACAAAAAAATCACACACATATAAGTTTAATTAAAGTAAAATAGAAAATCTAATAAAAAGCAAAACAAAAATATATATATATATATATATTAAAAATAAATAGAAAATAAAATAATATAGAAATATTAATTAATTTCTAACCAAAGGAAAATCCTTTGGTTAGACACATAAAAATTAATTTTTTTGGCACAATAAAAATTAAAATTTAAGTGAGGAGTAAAGGATGAAATATAATTAAATATAATTAAATAAAATGATCATCAAAATGGTCAATAAGCCATTAAAAGTGGCATCCATAATTGGAACAAAAAGCCATAAAAGGCACAATAAAGCCATTAAAGGCACAATAAAGTCATCAAATAATTATTGTTTAAGCTAAGTCATTTGGATTATGTTTAAAATTATTGTTTATAACACTCAAATAATTATTTGAAGATATAGTGGGTGTTCGGGCTTATAAGCCCGGCTTCTGAATTATAAGTTAGAAGCACTTATTTGTAAGTCAAGAAATACTTAAAAAAAGCTACGATTACTAGCTTTTGTTTCACGCTTATAAGTCTTAACTTGCTTCTAACTTTTACTTCACTTTTTTACTTTAAGCTATAAGCACTTATTTCAAGCTCACCCAAACGGCTCCATAATTTCTTAGAAGTCTGGCTTAGTAGATTAGCCAAACATGATAAACTTAAAATGTTCATCCTCATATATGTTGCTGCCCTTTGTATCTTTGCCATTATCTGCTGCATTTCCCTGGTTACTGCATTCATATCCTGTCAATAACCAATGCAGTTGATCCCACTAATTGGATTCATGCCAAACATTCAATCGGTTAGAATATGATCATGGTAAGCCCTTCTCCTAACAGCTTGAGGTTTTAGGAGAATTGGTCAGTTAACATGGTATCAGGGCGCGCCCGTGATCCACTCTCGACACAATCTTGCCTGATTGGATTCATGTTATGAACTAAAAATCAAAAGTTTTGGAATATAATGGTACAATTGCAATACATGAAACTGATTAAGAAACTGGTATGAGTACAAGTTCTGGAATTAACAACTTCACATTCTTTAAATGGAGAAAACAATATTATTCAAGAACTCACTCAATACATGTATATATTAATTGAGAATACTTAGGTGTAAAGTACTATTTAGTTAATCTTGGTACAGACTTTACGAATTTCACCTTCTTCTTCGGTCTTTAATCCAATATTGGTCATCTTATACATAGCCCTCCCAAACTGAACATTCAAAGCAAATCCATGCATTCCTCTGGCACCAATATACTGCTGCACAATATCTTGAGTCGACGAGTCCTCCCACAACCTTTGATCCGATTCAAGAACTCCCCGGGCTTGTTTTACGTTTGTGAAGAACGAGTGATCAAATTTGAATTCACTGCCATAATCTAATGGAATATGCCTCCATCCATCCCCGTTAAATGGACATAGTGCTCGGAGTGTCTTGAGGAAGACGGGATCAATGGAGGGGTCAGCGCCACCAGAAGCCGTGTAATTGTACAGCCTGTAGGTTATCACTTGGCATGTAACACTTCCCACTGTGTGTCCTCCTGTATAAATATGTGCACTCAATGACTTTAATAATGTAGTGAGAATTATCAAGAAACCGAAGTTAATTATTACAAAAGACACAAATACATAAGCTGTAGAGTTGTTATTATGTACCGGATAGGGTGACAAGGTCTTGAGTATCAAGACCTTTATCAGAGAACTTCTTTTTCAAGACATCAACAGAGTCCATATAGCTTGGCAAATTGCTGCAATCTGATGCTTTCGATACCCGCCCGTCTTTTCTTCCTGTAGGCACTGCATAGGTCATTGCACCAGCCTGCAGGATTTTAAGAAATCCTAGAACGATTCAGAAATGGCAAATTGTATAGATAGTTGGTCAATATTAAAACATTATAAAAACAGAATTGAAAAAAATTCTAAGCTCTGATGCCAAATATCTATGAACTCTTTCTTCAAATAATGACAACTAACTCCATACATTATTAGATATATGCTGTAGATAACAGGAGTGGTCTCTATAGATTATTAGGTTCCAATTGCTATACTAGACTAGATTACTACCCCCGTCCAATGTAAGTGTAACTTATTTGACTTTTTGACCTAGTATATGATGGAATATAGCTGTTGAAGAGGACCGATTATTTAACATGGTATCATAGCTCAGTTTAGGATTGGACTCGGGTTCAAGTTTCTCCACCCCATTTATTTAGTTTGTTTAATTTATTACATGTATAAAGAATATTCAGTTCTCACAGTTTCTGGTTCTCATTTGAACCTGACTTTACATTAATAAATGGTGATCTGTAGTAAGCAGCAATTCATAGTACTATGACAGCTGATCTGTAGTTCTCTAATTGATAATTTAGACATAATTAGTATTAAGATGCTATTTTCGTTGCAGGGCAACATGAAGCAAGAAAACATATTAAGAAAATGTATTTATGTACCTCAACTGTGGAATCACGAGCAGCAAGAGCAAGAATATCAGCACAAGACACAACTCCAGGGCATACTTTTTCCACTTCCGCCTTAACATCATCAATAACCTCATACCCTCTCAACAAAGCATTGATTCCGGCTTTTTTCTCAGTGTCTGGTCCCTCAAGAAGGATTGAAGCATCGCAACCATTTACAAAACAATCATGAAACACCAATCTAAGCAGCCCCGGGGCAATTGTTTTGTCTTTATCAACATGTTTCTTGATAGTAGCTTTCACAACAGACTCCACTCGAGGACAACTTTGTGAGTAGTACCCGATTCTAGTTCCCTTAGGTGGTTTCAAAAATGGTATAATTGGCGCTGTAGGTGCACCCGGTGGTGAATGTGGCGCCCCTGATGGTGTATGTGGCAGGCCTGGTATAGGCGGAAAACCAAATTGGCCTAGTGACAAGGTAGTTGCCATTGCCAATACAAGAAAAACCATAACTAGTTCCTTACTACCACAAGCCATTCCACAAATCTTGATGATAATAAGTGTGTTTGTGGAAAGGGTTGCTGGTTTATTATATGTGGACTGTGGTAGCATGAATAGATTTTAGTATTTATAGTTGGAAGAAATGAAAGAATTGAAGCTGATAAGTGTTTATTAGGGGAATAAAATGATAAGACTGTAGTGAAATTCTAAATAAAACTGCCTAAAATAAGTTTGTCTATCATAGAAATTAAAAAGTGGCATGGGGAGTGTGTATTTCATTCTTGTAATCATACGTGTGTTTTGCATGCTTGTGTTGTGTTTTGGGTTTTCACCAGGTGTGAACTGACTTATCTTTCCGACTTTTGTTAAGCTTTTAGTATACTTCTTTTGACACTCTGGTGTTCCCAGAAATTTGCAGCACTATTTTACTAAATTTTACTGTATATGATGGTGTCTTGTAACTCACATTATTTGCACATTATGGTTCATTTTTAACTGCTAATTGTCAACTAATCTGATATTCCCTAAGGCCATTTCCTTGTAAATTTGGAATTCTTATCTAATCAAAAAAGAGAGGTCTTTGAAAGAAAATCAGATATTGACTTCGTAATTCTTGGCACATTTAAATCACTTTGTTCAACAAATGGCAATGACAATAGACGTATCAATTCCATTATTCAACTTCTGATATTTTTAAGTTATTCTTAATTTCTTAAAATAGCGTCTATACCAAACATCACAGGTGATCAGGAGTGAGGAGTTTTCCATCTGCAAGCATCACAAACTGACCCTAACCTAACACACAATCTAAAAGAGTCAATTTAAATTAGAGCAAAAGAGTCAATTCTAATTAACAGATACAAATTGATGAGGTTCCCAGCAGATCAGGTGGTTTACACTAATTATGTTGAGAGGACACATCCATTGCTCGCAACTGTGCTGCTAATTAAACTATCACTCTGTCTGCAAATATACTATGCATATAAAACATATAGTCAAAATTTGAGATATCCGGTGAGTGTATGTAACTCTGTCCCCGTTTCCAAGTGCATTAATTTGATTTGAAGTATCAAAAAAGTCTGGATATCAGTATATCTCAACCAAAACCATGATGTTATTTCATATGTGTTAAGCTTTGATGAATATAAACACTTTCTGTTGATATTAAATTCTTTCTTAATTTGTTTCGGAAGATTAGCTAAAAGTCCTCGGTGCCAGCCAGTGGTAATAGTTTGCTCCACAACTTACAAAGACCTACTGTCTATGACATTCTTCATGATATAAAGAGTAACTTTAGAATTGAATGTATAAATGGAAACAGAGCAAAAAATGAAAAAAAATAAAAAGTAAAATTGTAACCTTCAACATAAGATGATTACAAATACAATTTTAGCTAATGAAACAGAAAGATGGGTCTTGTGGACAACCTATTGGTAATTATTTTGAGACTCGGTTCAAGGATTTGTCAATGAGTATGTAATTTTAGAATTGAATGTTGTTTCCTCTGTTTCAGACCAAGGATTGAATCCCCTGTCAATAGGGATCGACATTGAAAAATAAAATCTTCAACTTTGACGGTTGTTATTATCGAGACCTCAGTCATGTTTGTAGCTGCACTACCTTATAGAATTATCTGCACTTACTATGAAGGAAATATCAAAGAAAATCAAACCCCCGGATTAGATGATGATGAATATTTGATGGACCGAGATAATCAGTTTGGAGAAGATCACAAGATAGACATCGATGTACCTTTCTTTGAATTGGAGTTTATAGTAGCTGCAACAGGAAACTTTTCACAGGCACATATTGACATAAACTTGGCAAGGGGTATTTGGCCCTGTTTACAAGGTGGCCTATTATCGACGATATCAAATGCAGTAATCTGAAATTTTTTGTAACACTCCATAATTTAACAAGTGTTGAGACTATGTTTCAGGGTAAGTTTCCAGGTGGAGAAGAGATTGCTGTAAAGCGGCTGTCAAGCAACTCCGGGCAAGGGTTAGTGGAATTCAAGAATGAGTTGGCGTTAATTGCTAAACCTCAACATGAACTCTTGTAAGACATTTTGGATACTGTGTCAAGGAATCTATTGAACCTTGTCATCCACAAGACATTGTAGGTCAATTTCTAAGCGCAAATTAAGCAATGAAGAGAGGTTCTCACGCAGTCCAGAAGAGCTTAAGCCCCAAATGTGCATATGTGTTGTGCAATCATGTTTATTCTTATGTCGCCTTTAGTAAGCAGCTCACTTTAATTAGACGAGGATTACAGAGTATGATTTGCCAAGTAGAACCTATATAAAATTGTTAATTCATCAATTTTATACAGCAAATTATATTTTCTGATGGAATAACGGCTTCACAACGACCTTTATACTCCTTATGAGAAGAAAAGACTAACTAAACAAGGCTCCATTGTAGCAAACCTCAGAAATCATTTATACGTGAGATCTCCCTAACCATTTGTTTTGCAGACTGAGCACATTGGTTGCCAGTGTCATGAATTCGATCTCATGTAGCTTCAGATTCTCATGCATACCATCCCATACACTTCTCTGATGCGTAAAGAGGGTTAAAGTAGAATAGTACAGAACAGAATCCTTCGTTCACTTTGATGATCATCATTAGTAAAAAATATTATCAGACAAACACTAAAACAAAAAAAATTATAGCCTCACAAAACTGCAAGAGATCCCAAGAAAAAAGAAAAGAACCGGAAGAGAATTAATATTCAGTATCATTATAAAATCCTATATCAGAACAGCATTAACACAAAAGAAAACCAAGTAACAAATCAACTACATTCACAAACTCGTCCTACTACTTGAATCTTGATCTTGAATCCTACATCAGAACAGCATTAACACTAAAAGAAACTAAGCAACAAATCAACTACATTGACAAACTCCTCCTAATACTTGAATCTTGATCTTGGAACTCCAGAACGTTTCGGAAACAAACATCTTAAATCCCCATACATGTTCTTGTTTGCACACCATGCACTCATACTAATGTAATCTTCTCAACTGAAAGCAAAGTTTATCAGAATCTCTTACCCGAATAAGCTGCCTGTCTTGTCACATGAATGGATACCGCTATTTGTTGAATGTATGAATATTTATCTAAATGTATGCCAAGAATCTTGAATCTTGAAACTCAAAAATCAGAAATGTGGAGGAGGGTTTCCAGCCCCTCCTCTGAATAGTGAAGTGAGTCGGTTAACTCTTGCTTCAAGTTCGTTGCGGAAATCAGGAAACTGAATGAGCACTTGGTCAAGGTAATCATACAATTGAGGCTCGATCATTTCATTTAAGACGAACAGTTGCACTGCAGTGTGCAATCTTGAATAATCAGATGAATGCGTGGGAAAGCGTTGGCGATAAAGATCCAAGAATTGAATGTGGTAACACATCTTGGCGAGTTTGATTAGTCTAGCATATTGGATTTGAGGGGAATCTTGACGCAAGACTTGTTCGTATAGCTCTTGCACCACAGGGAAGTAGACTTCGGTTAAATCTTGATTGTGTTCTCCAAACATGTCACGGATCATCTGAACTCGGTGAGTATGATGGCAATTAGGGTAGTTGTCAAAATGTTGTGCTAAAGTCCGGAATGCATAGAGCCTGTTTGGGTCGTTGGCCAATCTTTCTTCCACCACAAGATTCACGTACGAGATGACGTCCCTCCTAAGATTTTCAATAATTGTACCCATTGATCGATCAATACTCAAGACTGTGTAGTTGTCATGTAAAGCGAGATTGAAACAGAGAGAGAGAGAGAGAGGAGAGAGAGCTGGAGCGGAGAGAGAACGAGATAGAGCAGGGAGAGTGTGTGAGAGAGAGAGGGGAGGGAGGGAGGGAGAGGGGGAGAGAGAGATGGAGAGATGGAGTGCAGAGATCTTTGTAAAGAAGCAAGACTATACAGAGTACGTATTATGAAGCGATGTAGAAACAGAGAAAGAAGAGAGCGAGAGAGGAGAGGAGTGGAGACTAGAGAGATGACATGCCAGAACTAATAGTAACAGGCCATATATATAGAGGCGTAAAAGTATACATAAAGGCGTGTGTGTTTTGTGATATCTAACTGAAACAGAATCTTGGTAATGGTAACTGCTAACGGATACCGGTATAAATATCTTCAGGGTGTATATTATAGTTTGACTAATGACTAGCGGCTGATCAACGAAAAATAAAGTATCGATTTATATGGTATATTCAATTCGAATTTGAATATATTAGAAATAATTTATAGATATGAATATATTAGAAATAATTTATAGATATTAATGTATTATAGTGAATTTTGATTTTATACGAAACTGAGGTGAACTATGTTGAAGTTGACTCGAGGTCTTTGAACTAAAGGAGTTGGTGGGTTTAATTTAAAAATATAATTTTACTTAAAAATGAAAGTACTTGTAAATGAACGACAATGATTTATATGTTTGATCAGCTTTTTAATCTTTACCGTATACAAAGTATTCAAATAATTAATATAATAAATAAATTATAATAAACTATTTATTGGAATGATTCTACATATTTTTGTAAACTCAAATTTCAAAAATAAAAATAAATTACTAAAAAGCTTAGGTTGGTTTTAATTTTTCTGTTCTAATATATAAATCTGAGACTTATAAATCTTTGCACAATACGATTAAGATAATTCCAACTTCGTGAACTAGATTTTTTTTACGGATTATGAAGAGATTTCTAAAACAATGATCATACCAGATAATGTGATAAAATTCTTCGTTATATTGTATCGTCAGTTTTTAAATATTATCATATTTGTGTGTATTTTAAATAATCTCAAAAATTTATATATGATTTAGAATCTCGATTCACTATTATCATATATTTTTTGATAATTTAAAATCTCAATTGAATATTCAAGATTTTAATATAATTTTTACGATTCGAATTGAACATATTTGGATTTACTAAAAAAAAGGAAAATCTATAAAAATCAAAATTGAATATACCACCTTCTGAGGGAAAATTCAGTTATTCACTTTGGAGCAGCGTGGTTTTTTTATTAGTGTAGAGTGACTACTCCCTCTGTCCCATTTTATGTGACCCTTATTCCTTTTTGGGACGTCCCAAAAAGAATGAACCTATCATACTTACTATTTTTGAACACTACTTTTCACTATTACACCCACTACTTTCTTCACTATCTCCATTCTATAATAATATAAACACTATTACACCCACTATCTTCCTCCACTATCTCAAATCTATTATTAAATATTGATAGGTCCCACAACTTTACCCACTTTTCAACTAAACTTACTGTCTTTTTCTTAATCTCCGTGAAAGTCAAACCAGCTCACTCAATATGGGACGGAGGGAGTATATTTTTTTGTTGAAAAAGAGAATCAATTTAATAATAAAAAAATCTAATAAACAATCAAGTTGAGTAAATATAAAAGAGATCAAATCGCTGATTAATCTGATTTGTATGGAGATACTATGAACAGATTTGTTGAAGTTAATATGTGCATGTATCGGTTGCAATTTCATATAAAATTCTCATTAGTTAATTTTTTTTGAAAATATGATATATCTGACATCTGAGACATAAATAACACCAAAAATCACAAAAACACACCAAATTCTCACAAAGAAAAAATAATAAAATCCAATTAAATTGAGAAACAAAAAAAAAGAAATATTTATAAATAAACCAACTTTTTATAATTATTTACAAAAATACTGTCGAGTTGAATTTTTTAAAAAATACAATTTTTATTCAAATTATTTATAAAAATACGACAAGCAACTTCGGCAACCTCATTTGCAACATCACTTTGCAATGGTTGCAAAAAAGTTGCATAAGTTGGAAATGAAATTTCTCATTTGCAAATGTTGCAAATGGTGTTGCAAATAAGGTTGCAGAAGTTGCAAGTGGTATTTTTGTAAATAATTTATAAAAAATGATATTTTTAAAAATATTAAAATTGGCAACAACATTTTTGTAAAAAAATTTATGAGGTTAGGCAATTATAAAAAACTGTCCCAAAAAAAAAAATATTAAACATACAATACAATATGGTTCGAAGTCTTTACCCACAAAGGACGGTTATGGAAAAATAAGATAGAAATTCTGGTTTTAAGTCATGTGATGAATCCTCTGTAGCTTGAGATTTTTATGCTTACTATCCATACACTACTCCTACTGGTTGCTACTTGCTAGTGTAATGAATTCTCGCGTTGCATGAGATTATTTCTCATATATTTCTCTGATTCGTAATTAACAGGGTTAAAGTAGAATAGTTCAAAAGAGAATCCTCCGTTCTCTTTAATGATCATATCATTAGCAAGAAATATTATTAGAGAAACACTTAAACAGAAAATATTATAGCCTCACAAAACTGCAAGAGATCCAAAAAAGAAGAAGAAAAGAACTAGAAGAGAATCGATATTCAGTATCATTAATCTACCACAGTAGCTAAAAACACTAAGAAAGAAATCAACTACATTCACAAACTCGTCCTAGTGGCTAGTGCACAATGTGCTGATGGAATTAGGGCTGTTTAACGAACCGAGCTGTTCGCGAACAAGCTCGAGCTCGGCTCGTTAAGAGCTCGTTCGGCTCGGCTCGTTAAGTTAACGAGCTCGAGCTCGAACACAAAAAATTGTTCGTTAAGTAAACGAGCTCGAGCCGAGCTTTTAGTATGTTCGGCTCGAGCTCGGCTCGAGCTCGACTCGAGCTCGCTCGGCTCGAGCTCGGCTCGTTAAAGCTCGAAAAAATGTAATATTTTTGGGGTTTTTTTTTATAATTTATATATGTCATTGAATTCAGAATTCAACATATAATTAATATATATATATATATATATATATATATATATATATATATTAGTGTTGTAACCAAAATTTCGGAAAATAATAATTTTATATGGTTTGCTATTTTAACAGTCAAGTAGAAGGTTAACTAGTACCGCTAACTAGTGTTTAATCCTAATTTAGTGTTTCAATATTTTAAAAAATATTTCTTACCGATCCAACCGTTTGGATGTTAATATATATACATTTTAGTGATATAAACAAAGTTTCAAAAAATTAAAATTATTTGGTTAGCTATTTTAAGAGTCAACTAGCGGTTTGTCTTTATTTTTTTTTTCTGGCTCGGCTCGACTCGACTCGACTTGGCTCGGCTTGTATTTGTTCGCGAACAAGCTCGTGTTCGGCTCGTTAGTTAACGAGCCGAGCTTGAACACAATTTTTGTTCGATAAAAAAGCTCGGCTCGGCTCGACTCGTCAGAAAAAAAATTAAAGCTCGGCTCGGTTCGGTCAAAACTCGGCTCGGCTCGGTTCGTGAACAGCCCTAGATGGAATCACAGCTTGACAACCACCTTTATACTCCTTATCAGAAGAGCTAGTTACAGTATATGATTTGCCAAGTAGAACCAACATAAAATTGTTAAATCATCAATATATATAGTATACAGCAAATATATATGCTGATGGAATCACTGCTTCACAACCACCTTCATACATCTTATCAGAAGTGCTAGTTACACTAAAGACTCACTAAACAAGGATCATTTATACGTGAGACCTCCCTAACCATTTGTTTTGTAGACTGAGCACACTGGTTGCCAGTGTAATGAATTCTCATGTAGCTTGAGATTCTTATGCATACCATCCCATACACTTCTCTGATGCGCAAACAGGGTTAAAGTAGAATAGTACAGAAGAGAATCCTTCGTTCCCTTTAATGATCATCATTAGTAAAAAATATTATTAGACAAACACCATTATCAAACAGAAAAATTTATACACACAAAACTGCAAGAGATCCCAAAAAAAGAAAAGAAAAAGGAATTGGAAGAGAACTAATATTTCAGTATCATTAATCTACCACAGTAGCGCGCGGTAAGCAAACACATGAGGTCATTATAGAATCCTACATCAGAACAGCATTAACAGAAAAAAAAAAAACGAAGTGTAACGAATCAACTCCATTCACAAACTCGTCCTAATACTTGAATCTTGATCTTGAATCCTTCATCAGAACAGCATGAACACTAAAAGAAACTAAGCAACAAATCAACTACATTGACAAACTCGTCCTTATACTAGAATCTTGATCTTGGAACTCCAGAAAGTTTCGGAAACAAACATCTTAAATCCCCATACATGTTCTTGTTTGCACACCATGCATTTATAGTAATGTAATCTTCTCAACTGCAAGCAAAGTTTATCATCTCTTACCCGAATAAGCTGCCTGTCTTGTTACAAGAATGGATACCGCTATTTGTTGAATGTATGATTTATCTAAATGTATGCCAAGAATCTTGAATCTTGATGTAAAAAGCCTCGAAAATCAAACTTGTGGAGGAGGGTTTCCAGCCCCTCCTCTGAATAGTGAAGTGAGTCGGTCAACTCTTGCTGCAAGTTCAATGCGGAAATCAGGAAACTGACGGAGCACTTGGTCAAGGTAATCAAACATTTGAGGCTCGGTAATTTCATTTACGACGAACTGTTGCACCGCATTGTGCAATCTTGAATAATCAGATGAATGAATGCAAAAGCGCAGGCGATAAAGATCCATGAATTGAACGTGGTAACACATCTTGGCGAGTTTGATTAGTCTAGCCTTTTGGACTTGAGGGGATGCTTGAAGCAAGACTTGTTCGTATAGCTCTTGCACCACAGGGAAGTAGATTTGGGTTAAATCTTGATTGTGTTCTCCAAACATCTCACGGATCATCTGAATTCGGTGAGTGTGATGGCAATTAGGGTAGTTGTCAAAATGTTGTGCTAATGTCCGGAATGCAGTTAGCCTGTTTGGGTCGTCGGCCAATCTTTCTTCCACGACACGATTCGCGTACGAGATGACGTCCCTCCTGTGATCTTCGAGTGTACCCATTGATCGATCAATACTCAAGATTGTGCAGTTGTCGTGTAAAGCGAGATTGAAACAGAGAGAGAGCTGGAGCAGGGAGAGGGAGGGAGAGAGAACAGGGAGAGGGAGGGAGAGAGAGAGATGGATTGCAGAGATATGATTTGTAAAGAACCCAAGACTTACAGAGTACGTATTATGAAGCGATGTAGAAACAGAGAAATAACAGAGAGAGAGATGGAGAGGGAGAGGGAGGGAAAGAGAGAGGGGGAGAGAGATGGAGAGATGGAGTGTAAAGATCTTGGTAAAGAACCCCAAGAGTCCAAGACTATGCAGAATACGTATTATGAAGCGATGTAGAAACAGAGAAAAGAAGAGAGCGAGAGGAGAGGAGTGGAGGCTAGAGAGATGACATGCCAAAACTAATAGTAACAGCCCATATATATTGAGGCGTAAAATTAAAAATTACACGCGTGTGTGTATTTTGATCTCTAACTGAAACAGAATCTTGGTAACGACTAATTAACGGGTACCGGTATAAATATATACAGGGTGTGTATACGATACTCCATCCGTTCATTTTGAAATAAACACGCATAATAAGAAAGCATATTAAAAAAATAGTTGGTTGGATATAATTTTATCTCATGTATCATTAATTTGTATATTGATAAGGGAGAAAAGAGTTGAGTTTCAAAAAAATCACAGTAAATATAGGGATTTAGTGCATTGAGAAATGAGAATAATATTGAGTTTCAAAAAAATCATAATTAATATAAAGATAAATTTGTATTGAAAAAAGAAAGAGACAAGTATTTTGAGACAAAGTTTTTTGCCAAAAGATACCTATAAATTGAGACGGAGGGAGTATTTTAAATAGCGGCTTTCTTCTAAAAAAAATAGCGGCTGATCACCGAATCTTTTTTTTACCGATTTATATGGTATATTCAATTCGAATTTCAATATATTAATAATAATATATAGATCTTAATTTATTATAATGAATTTTGATTTTATGCGAAAATGAGATAACTTTTTTTTTTTGACGGAATCAAAAATGAGATAACTTAATATTGTGAAAAGCGCAAATCAGTTTTAGACAGTGGAAGGACATTCTAGCGTTTAAGTGATATAACGGACGCTTAAGCGGAATTTTAAATGTTTAATAAAATATAATCAAATATTTAGTTATAATATTAATATATTGAAAAATAATATTATGTTGTGGTAAGAATTTTAATTTTTAATATTTTAATAAAATATATAATTTTAATTTTTTAATATAATAGTTATATTATAAAAAGTAATATTTTAAAATTAAAGATTAGTAAGCCGTTTAATTTTCAAAAACGCTTAATATATCCTTTGCTTTAGTATAAAATCGATTTCCGTTAGACAACCGCTTAACGCGGGAGATTGGATAGCCTATGTTGAAGTTAACTGGAGGTCTTTGAATTAAAGGAGTTGGTTGGCATTTAAAAATATAACTTTACTTTAAAATGTAAGTTATTATAAATGAACGACAATGATTTATATGTTTGATCAGTTTTTTAATGTTTACATTTTATTAAGTATTTAGATTATTAATATTATAATAAATTATTATAAACTATTTATTTTAATGATTCTACATGGTTTTATAAACTCAAATTTCAAAGTTTTAAATTCGCTGTCCTAATTTATAAACCTGAGACTTATAAATTTTTATACAAGTTAATTCTTTTTTCGTAAACTAGAATTTTTTACGGATTACAAAGAGATTTCTAAAATAATGATCATACGGGACAATGCGATAAAATTCTTCATTATATTATATCATCAGTTTTAGAATATTATCAGTTTTGTTTGTATTTTAAATAATCTCAATTAAATATTATCAAAATTTATATATATTTTAGAATCTCCGTCCAATATTATCATATTTTTTTGATAATTTAAGATCTCAATTGAATATTTAGCATTTTAATATATTTTTTAAAATTCAAATTAATTATATTTGAGTTTTAAGAAAGAATCTCTAAAAATCAAAATTGAATATACCACCTGAAAAGGGAAAATTCCGTTATTCACTTTGGAGCAAACCTCAGAAATCATTTATAGTCATGTAATGAATTCTCATGTAGAGATTTTTATGCTTACTAGTTACTATCCGATATACACTACTCCTACTTAGGGGTGTACACGGGTCGGTGAAACCGACCGAACCAACCAAACCGATCATATATCACCCGAACCAAACCGAACTTTTTTGACCCGATTGATAATTGGATTAAAAAATGAGTAACCCGATTTAATTGGGTTGGGCACGGGTTTCGGTTTTTTTTAACCGATCCAACCCAACCCGATTAAAAAATATTGAATTACATATAAATATTATCCACCCCACCCCAATAACTCATAATATGTTAGCTTAGTCCATTTAACTAATTGTTGATTCGTTTTGCTTTGCTAGTTGTTGATTTGTTGTGATTTACTAATTGTTTCTGTTCAACTTAATTTTTAAATTTATTGTTGTAATTCTGAAGTTTCTGGTATCGAGCTTAACTTAGTATCGAGTTTTAATTGTTTGTGTCATTAGTGCAGGTTTTTTAAGATGTTATAGTGCCTAACTCACTTTGTATATACTAGGTATTTCACCTACTTGCTATAGTACATTCAGTTAAAGTTTTATCTTTTGATGTGTCGAAATTTGCTTTTGCTAGATTATGAAAAGGAAATTATTTTATATTTCATAACCCGATCAAACCGATCCAAACCGATCCGAACCGAAGTAATACAAATTGGTTTGGGTTATGAATTTATTTTTTATGGTTTGGGTTGAAAATTTGAAAACCCGATTTAATTGGGTTGGGTCGTTAAATTTCTTTAAACCGCCCAACCCGAACCGTGTACACCCCTACTCCTACTGGTTGCTGCTACTTGCCAGCTGTGTAAAGAATTCTCGTGTTGCATGAGAATATTCTTATGCATATCATCATTAGCAAGAAATATTATTTGACAAACACTTAAGCAGAAAATTCTATCCTCACAAAACTGCAAGAGATCATAAGAAAAAAGAAAAGAACTGGAACAGAATCGATATTCAGTATCATTAATCTACCACAGTAGCTAAAAAAACTAAGAAAGAAATCAACTACATTCACAAACTCGTCCTAGTGCATAATGTGCTACCAGCTGATGCTTGAATCTTGATCTTGGAACTCCACAAATTTATCAGAATCTCTAATTACCCGAATAAGCTGCCTGTATTGTTACAAGAATGGATACTACTATTTGTTGAATGTGTGCGAAAAATCTTGAATCGTGATGTAGTAAAACTCGAAAATGAAAATTGTGAAGGATGGTTTCTATCCCCTCATCTAAATAGTAAATAGTGAAGTGAGTCGGTTAACTCTTGCTTCGAGCTCGTTGCGGAAATCAGGAAACTGAAGGAGCACTTGGCCAAGGTAATCACACAATTGAGTCTCGGGGATTTCACCTAAGATAAACAGTTGCACCGCATTGAACAATATTGAATCATCGGATGAAGGCATGGGAAAGCAGTGGCCAAAGTTATGTGCTGTGTTTATTGGCTTCCCTAATCACTGCACTTCACCATTGAACTGGTATGATCAGTTAACTACTGCAACTTAATTAGATAGAGGTATCAGACTTTTGCTAAATGCAACAGAAAGAACTACAAATTAAGGTTCCATATATCAGTCGTATAAGGAATTTAAAGAGTCATATCAAGCAGATTATAAAGAGCAGGAGTTGAACCCATGCATTTTCTGGTAGAGACCAATGCCTCAAGTCTTGGTCTTTATGACAAGTTTCTTTGTGACTGAAATTAATGCAGAACTTTGGAATTGTGAAAACTTTTCAAGACGAAAAGCTAAGGAAGCTATTGAACCTCGTCGTCTACAAGACATTGTAAGTCAATTTTAAGAGCAAATTAATCAATGAAGAGAGGTTGTTACGCAGCCAGAAGAGCTTAAGCCCCAAATGTGCATATTTATTCTTATGTCGCCTTTAATAATCAGCTTACTTTAATTAGGTGAGAATTACAGTATATGATTTACCAAGTAGAAACCACATAAAATTGTTAATTCATCAATATGATACAGCAAAGAATATTTGCTAATGGAATCACAGCTTGACATTTATACGTGAGACCATATACTAAAGACTAATGGAATATTTGCTAATGGAACCACCTTTATACTAAAGACTCACTAAACAAGGATCCATAGTAGCATACCTCAGAAATCATTTATACGTGAGACCTCCCTAACCATTTGTTTTGTAGACTGAGCACACTGGTTGCCAGTGTAATGAATTCTCATGTAGCTTGAGATTCTTATGCATACCATCCCATACACTTCCCTGATGCGCAAACAGGGTTAAAGTAGAATAGTACAGAAGAGAATCCTTCGTGCCCTTTAATGATCATCATTAGTAAAAAATATTATTAGACAAACACATTATCAAACAGAGAAATTTATCGCCTCACAAAACTGCAAGAGATCCCAAAAAAAGGAAAGGAATTGGAAGAGAACTAATATTTCACTATCATTAATCTACCACAGTAGCGGTAAGCAAACACATGAGGTCAATATAGAATCCTACATCAGAACATCATTAACAGAAAAAAACCGAAGTAACAAATCAACTCCATTCACAAACTCGTCCTAATACTTGAATCTTGATCTTGAATCCTTCATCAGAACAGCATTAACACTAAAAAACTAAGTAACAAATCAACTACATTGACAAACTCGTCCCAATACTTGAATCTTGATCTTGGAACTCCAGAAAAATTCGGAAACAAACATCTTAAATCCCCATACATGTTCTTGTTTGCACACCATGCATTTATAGTAATGTAATCTTCTCAACTGCAAGCAAAATTTATCATCTCTTACCCGAATAAGCTGTCTGTCTTGTTACAAGAATGGATACCGCTATTTGTTGAATGTATGATTTATCTAAATGTATGCGAAGAATCTTGAATCTTGATGTAGCACAACTCGAAAATCAGAATTGTGGAGGAGGGTTTCCGGCCCCTCCTCTGAATAGTGAAGTGAGTCGGTTAACTCTTGCTGCAAGTTCAATGCGGAAATCAGGAAACTGAAGGAGCACTTGTTCAAGGTCATCATACAATAAAGGCTCGATGATTTCAGTTAAGACGAACAGTTGCACCGCAGTGTACAATCTTAAATAATCAGATGAATGCATGGAAAAGCGCTGGCGATAAAGATCCATGAATTGAACGTGGTAACACATCTTGGCGAGTTTGATTAGTCTAGCATATTGGAGTTGAGGATATGCTTGACTCCAGACTTGGTCGTATAGCTCTTGCACCGCAGGGAAGTAGATTTCGGTTAGATCTTGATTTTGTTCCCCAAATATCCGACGGATCATCAGAAATCGGTGAGTATGATGGCAATTACGGTTGTTGTCAAAATGTTGTGCTAAAGTCCGAAATGCAGTTAGCCTGTTTGGGTCGTTGGCCAATCTTTCTTCCACGACACGATTCGCGTATGAGATTACGTCCCTCCTAAGATTTTCAATAATTGTACCCATTGATCGATGAATACTCAAGACTGTGTAGTTGTCCTGTAAAGCGTGATTGAAACAGAGAAAGAGCTGGAGCAGAGAGAGAAAGAGATAGAGCAGGGAGAGTGTGTGAGAGAGAGGGGGGGGGGAGGGGGGGGGGGCGAGGGAGCGGGAGGGAGGGAGAGAGAGAGCGAGGGAGGGAGGGAGAGAGAGATGGAGTGCAGAGATACTCAAGAGTCAAGACTGTGTAGTTTTTATGTAAAGCGAGATTGAAACAGAGAGAGAGGGGAGAGAGATGGAGCAGAGAGAGGGAGAGAAAGCAGGGAAAGAGGGAGAGAGGGAGGGAAGGAGAGAGAGATGGAGTGCAGAGATCTTTGTAAAGAAGCAAGACTATACAGAGTACGTATTATGAAGCGATGCAGAAACAGAGAAAGAAGAGAGCGAGAGGAGAGGAGGGGTGACTAGAGAGATGACATGCCAAAACTAATAACAGCCGATTTATATAATATACAGGCGTGTGTGTATTGTGCTATCCAACTGAAACAGAATCTTGGTAACTACCAACGGATACGGGTATAATTTATATAAATGTATTATAGTGAATTTTGATTTTATACGAAATTGAGGTGAACTATGTTGAAGTTGATTGGAGGTCTTTGAATTAAAGGAGTTAGTTGGTTTAATTTAAAAATAAAATTTTAGTTTTTGATCAAAAAAAAATAATAATAAAATTTTAGTTCAAAATGAATGTTACTTATAAATGAACGACAATAACATCTTACAATTCTCTCTCAAATTAGGGTTTTGAGAGTCGACTCCCAAAACTAGCCGTCACTTCTCCATTCTTCACTTTCATCCTCTTCATCCACCAAATCCTTTTCACTCTCTCATCTTCTCCACTATTTACCAATTTTTTGTTTTTCAATAAAATCGAGTGTTGCTTAAACCTCGAAGATTCCAATCGAGTTTTATTCTCGGATCTATTTCGGATTTGAACTTGGGCTTGATTGTTTTCTGAATAAATCAGATCTTTTGAAATCAAAGGTCCGATTGTGTTTTCCTGTCTCGCCTTTTGGCTTGTGTTAATTTAGTACCCAATTTTTGGGTGTTTCGGCGTCGTTATATTTGTGGTTGTTATGTCTTTCTGTGTTATCAATGAAAATGACTGGGATGGAGTTTTGAGAGATCTAACTTATCGCATCATTAATTCTTTCGGCAATGTCTATAGTTTGCTCCCGGCATGTAGATAGCTGGGGTACGCTTGGAACGGTGGCGATAACATGTGCTCACCTTTCACAAATTATAGTTGTTCATTATTCGAGGACTCTTGTTCCTCATTTCTTAGTTTTTACAACTGAGTCGTCTGAACACTGCAATAGCCATGGAACTATTGTGAAGGTCAATTGTGAAGCTACCATTTTCGGGATTGATGTAGGCTGGATTACTCGAGAAGCCTTTGTATTCATTTTCAGTTTTAAGAATCCTTGGATTCAGTGTGTTAAGCAGTCTGGATATAATGCGGCTATTTGTTTAGCTCGTTTTATTGTTTATCAACCTGATTGCATTGTCAGTTGGGGATTTGTCTCGATTAGACTTGTTTTAATTTAATGGAATGAATTTGCATTGTGTCAAAAAAAAAAAAATGAACGACAATGATTTATATGTTTAATTAGCTCTTTAATGTTTACCGTTTATTAAGTATTCAAATAATTAATATAATAATAATTATAATAGACTATTTATTAGAATGATTCTACATATTTTTGTAAACTCAAATTTCAAAAATAAAATAAATCACTAAAAAGGTTAGGTTGATTTTAATTTTTCTGTTCTAATATATAAATCCGAGACTTATCAATCTTTACACGATACAATTAAGATAATTCCAACTCCGCAAACTAGATTTTTTTACAGATTACGAAGAGATTACTAAAACAATGATCATACCAGACAATATGATAAAATTCTTTTTCTTTTTTTTAACATAGGAGCTCGCAGCCGCTACTCGGCTAAACCCACAAGCTCACGCAATAGCCTGCAAACTACGTGAACTAAGTAAACCGCACTTAAGCGATAGGCTCATGAGGCATAATCACACATTATTCTCTCTTCAGGAGTTGACCCTTGACCAAGAGGATATACCCTCTTTAACCACGTGAGCCAACTCTTGTGGGCAAATTCTTCATTATATTGTTTTTAAATATTATCATATTTGTGTGCATTTTAAATACGGTTTTTCTAGTGTGTGCACATGGGCACATGCTCAATTGAATAATCTCAATTGAATATTATAAAAAAATTTATATGATTTAGAATCTCGATCTACTATTATTATATTATTTTTTATAATTTAAAATCTCAATTGAATATCTCAATATTTTAATATAAATTTTACAATTCGAATTAAACATATTTGGATTTTATGAAAGAAAGAAAATCTCTAAAAATCAAAATTGAATATACCACCTTCCGAGGGAAAATTTAGTTATTCCCTTTATGGCAGCGTGGTTTTTTTTTAGTGTAAAGTGACTATAATTATCTGTTGAAAAAGAGAATTAATTTAATAATAAAAAATCATACAAGATCTAAAAAATAATCAAATCAAATTAATACAAAATATATCAAATCGATGATTAATCTCGTTTGTATAGAGGCACAATCAAAAAATTTGTTGAAGTTGCGATAAGTGCTTGTATGGGTTTCATCACAACGGCCCGTTTGAGCGATCAGAGCGTAATTACAAGCCCATATAAATCTTACTCACTAGTTAAAATTTTTGAAAATGTGATATATTTAAATTCTTAGACATTGAATAACATCAAAAATCACTAAAACACGTCAAACTCTAATAAAAAGATAAACAAAATTCAAATAAATTGAAAAAAAAAATATATCAAACAAACAATAGAATCTAGAAAGATATAAATCTTTACCCAGGATGGACTGTTATTAGAAAAATAAGATAGAAACCTCAGAAATCATTTTTAAGTCTGTAATGAATTCTCATGTAGCTTGAGATTTTTATGCTTACTTAGGGCGTCTGAGTGAGCTAAAAATAAGTGGTGCTTCTTTAAAATAAATAAGTGGAGTAAAAGTTAGAAACAAAATAAGACTTATAAGTGATTAAAGTGTTTGGAAAATAAGTAAAAACTCTTAAACAAAAGTTAGTATTCCTAGCTTTTTATAAGTGCTTCTTGACTTATTACACAAACAAACAGTACAAATAAGTGTTCCTAACTTATAATCTCAGAAGTTGGATTTATAAGTGTTAAACAAACAGCCCCTGGCTATCGGATACACTACCCCTAAACTTGCCAGCTGTGTAATGAATTCTCGTGTTGCATGAGAATAATATTCTTATGCATACCATCCCTGGCATATCATATATTTCTCTGATTCGTAATTAACAGGGTTAAAGTCGAATAGAACAAAAGAGAATCCTTCGTTCTCTTTAATGATCATCATTAGCAAGAAATATTATTAGACAAACACTTGAACAGAAAATATTATAGCCTCACAAAACTGCAAGAGATCCCAAGAAAAAAGAAAAGAACTAGAAGAGAATCGATATGATCAGTATATTTAATCTACCACAGTAGCTAAAAAAAGTAAGAAAGAATTAATCAACTACATTCACAAACTCGTCCTAGTGCATAATGTGCTACCAGCTGATGCTTGAATCTTGATCTTGGAACTCCAGAAATTTATCAGAATCTCTAATTACCCCAATCAGCTGCCTCTATTGTTACAAGAATGGATACCACTATTTGTTGAATGTATGCGAAAAATCTTGAATCTTGATGTAGTAAAACTCGAAAATCAAAATTGTGGAGGAGGGTTTCCATCCCCTTATCTGAATAGTGAAGTGAACCGGTTAACTCTTGCTTCAAGTTCGTTGCGGAAATCAGGAAACTGAAGGAGCACTTGGCCAAGGTATTCACACAATTGAGTCTCGGGGATGTTACCTAAGATGAACAGTTGCACCGCATTGAACAATGTTGAATAATCGGATGAAGGCATGGGAAAGCATTGGCGATAAAGATCCATGAATTGAACGCAGTAACACATCTTGGCGAGTTTGAGGAGTCTATCATATTGGGCTTGAGGGGATTCGTGACGCAAGACTTGTTCGTATTGCTCTTGCACCACAGGGAAGTAGATTTGGGTTAAATCTTGATTGTGTTCCCCAAACATCTCACGGATCATCTCAACTCGTCTAGTATGATGGCAATTACGGTTGAAGTAAAAATGTATGGCTAAACTCCGAAATGCATTGAGCCTGTTTGGGTCTTTGGCCAATCTTTCTTCCACGACAAGATTCACGTACAAGATAACGTCCTTCCTGAGATTTTCCATTGTACCCAAAGATCGATCAATGCTCAAGACTGTGTAGTTGTCATGTAAAGCGAGATTGAAACAGAGAGAGAGAGAGAGCTGGAGCAGAGAGAGAACGAGATAGAGCAGGGAGAGAGAGAGAGAGCAGGGAGAGGGAGGGAGAGAGAGAGGGGGGGGGGGGAGAGAGAGAGCGAGCGAGAGGGAGAGGAAGAGGGGGGGGGGGGGAGAGATGGAGATGGAGTGCAGAGATCTTTGTAAAGAAGCAAGACTATACAGAGTACGTATTATGAAGCGATGTAGAAACAGAGAAAGAAGAGAGCCAGAGGAGAGGAGTGGAGACTAGAGAGATGACATGCCAAAACCAGTGTTCTAAAAATCCCCGATTTAACCGATAAATCCCCGATTAATCCCCTGCAAGGTCGGCCACCGATCCGATTTTTGAAATCCGATTAATCCTTATATATATATTTCATAATCGAAGTATATGTGATAAATTATTAAAATTAAAATATTATATTATTTTAAATATGAATAATTATAGAGTTTATGAATATAGTAAATATATTAGTTACTAAATAGCTAATATAATAATAACTAAATATTAAATAATATTTTAATATTAAAATAAACCCGATTTTAACTCCGATTAATCCTTCCGATTAATCCCCGATTTCCGATTAATCCTTGAATCGGTAGCTCAACCGATTAGGTCCGATTCCCGATTTCTGTAACACTGGCCAAAACTAACAACAGCCTGTATATATAGAGGCGTAAAAGATAGGAGTATCCAACTGAAACAGAATCTTGGTAACGACCAACCGGTACCGGTATAAATATCTTGAGGGTGTATATTATACTTTGACTTGGGTCCGACTTTCGAAAAGTAAAATCCATTTAGTATATTCAATTCGTTGATAAAAAAAAAGTATATTCAATTCAGATTTTCATATAATGATAATAATTTATAATTTTTACAAATCAGAGATTTATAATTTTTACAAATCACGATTAATTAAGTTCATTTCGGCTTCGTATAACTAGATTTTCTTACGGATTACGATGAGAATTTTAGACAATGTCATAAAATTCCTGATCGAATATCATCACTACATTTTGTAAGATAATTTAAAATCTTAATTAATATCTCGAGATTTTAATATATTTTTCAAAACCTGAATTAAATACACTTGGATTTTATGAAAGAAAGAAAATCTATAAATATCGTAATTGAATATACCATTTTTACGGTGAAAAAGACGTATTCGATAATACTAGTTGATAGCCCGTGCCAAGCACGGGTTTAAATAAAATTTTAAAATTTGTTATTTATTGGAAGAATAATGTCTTTTTTTAATTATATTATTAGATTTTATTATACCTATTTAAATTATTGTTTTTAAATGATATTTAAATTATTGTTATGTAATATAAGACTTTCTATATATTAAAATTTAATCATACTTTAAATTTATTTCATAATAATATGGGTCCTTGTTCTATGGAGTCCACAAAATAAGAGTATTGTTGTCCAAAATTATTTAAAAATACTCTACTCCTTTCAATTTTAATTTTTTTAGTCTACAATATTTGTAAGCATCTGACAATTTGCAGGTTATGTTCTACAATATAATCGTTGCAATCAAAAGATAAAACAATTATATTATAAATCACTAAACATTATATATGTTCTAAAATATAACTCATAAGTAGAATAATGATTTGATATCAAATATCTTGACGTATGTCTAGAGTTTCGGTTCTTTTATTATATGTTGCAATATGGATAATGACTTCATTTTCTTTCGGTTTCTATTTGTCAAGTCAGTGTTGCCAACACCGCCTTATTCGTCTTTATCGCAATCTTCTGAAAAACACTAAATGATAATAATTATTATTATTAAAAAATAAATGACCAAGTTTTTTGGTACTTTGATATCAATATCGAATCTTGTTTATTGTAATTCTGAAATATGATTGAAATTTTATAGATTTGTTTCGTAAATTAAATTGTATGAGTTTTAAAAATTAAAACGAATATTTGACGTATGTCTAGAGTTTCGGTTCTTTTATTATATGTGGCATATGGACAATGGCTTCATTATTTTTAAGTTTCCATTTGTCAAGTCAGTGTTACCACCGTCTTATTCATCTTTATCGCAATCTTCTAAAAAACACCGAATGATAATAATAATTATTATTAAAAAATAAATGACCAAGTTTTTTGGTACTTTGGTATCAACATCGAATCTTGTTTATTTTAATTCTGATATATGATAGAACTTTTATAGATTTTTTTCGTAAATTAAAGTGTATGAGTTTTAAAAATTAAAACGAATGATTTCGTTGACATTATTATTCTATTGATAGGATATTATATTAATATCAATATGAACTCCTTATTTATTTGAACTCTGAAGTATGATAAAAGATTTATAGAGTTGTTATGTATATTAAATTATTTGAGTTTTAAAAAATTTAAACAAATAATTTTATTGGTAACATATTTTTATTAATAAGATAATTGTTATGATACAAAATTATGTCAAATATTGAAGTTTTTTGATAATAGTAATAATTGTTAGATAAAAATTAATATGATGATAGCCAATTTTTGATATGAATTTTATAGAACAGTTTCATAAGTTAAATTGTTAGCGATTTAACTGTGCGAATTGGATAAATGTTATATTACAAAATCCTAAACACCATAGAAGTCTTTTTATAGTAGTATAATAATCTTAACCAATATTGAAATTTTTATAAATAAAATCCGAATCAATATAGAAGTCTTTTCATAATTGTATAATAATAATTATAAAATCCTAAAAATGTATAATAATAAGTATAAAATCCTAGTAATATAAATTTTTTTCATAATTCTATAATGATTGTTGTTATTAAATAAAATATTTATATTACATTGTCCTAATCAATATTAAAGTTTTTAATAATAAAATTCTAATCAAAACAGAAGTCTTTCACTGTCCTAATGAATATTGAGGTCTTTAATAATAAAATTCTATTCAATATAAATGTCTTTTAATAATAAAATAACAATGACTATAAAATCTTAATCAATATGAAAGTGACCAAATTTTGATACCGATGTTCCACCGAAAAATGGTTTCGCTTGTTATTAATGAAGGGTATTGATGACAAATGATAAATGAGGCCTGAGCACGTTGGTGACAGGGTATTCTTTTTTTTTTCTTTTTTTTTTTTGGCCAGAAGTGACAGGGTATTCAATAGAAGGTAACAATGGAAGCCTACATCACAAGAGCATTAACAACAAAAAAACCTAAGTAACAAAACAACTACATTTCACAAACTCGTCTACTGCATAATGTGCTACCAGCTGATGCTTGAATCTTGATCTTGGAACTCCACAAATTTCCGGAAACAAACATCTTATATCCCCATGCATGTTCTTCTTTGACAACCATGCATTTATACTCGAATCAAACTCGAAAAATCTTGAATCTTGATGTAGTAAAACTCGAAAATCAAACTTGTGGGGGAGGGCTTCCAGCGCCTGGATTGTTACCATCCCCTCCTCCGAATAGTGAGGTGAGTTTATTAACTCTGGCTTCAAGTTCGTTGCGGAAATCAGGAAACTCAAGGAGCACTTGCCTAAGGTGATCTCTCAATTCAGTGTCGGGAATTTCACCTAAGATGAACAGTTGCACCGCATTGAACAATTTTGAATAATCAGATGAATACATGGGAAAGCGTTGGCGATAAAGATCCATGAATTGAACGCAGTAACCCATCTTGGCGACTTTGAAGAGTCTAGCAATTTGGACTAGAGGGGGTTCGAGACGCAAGACTTCTTCGTATTGCTCTTGCACCACAGGGAAGTAGACTTGGGATAAATCTTGATTATAATCCCCAAACATCTCGCGGATCATCTCAATTCGTTCAGTGTGAGCGCAGTCACGGTTGTTGTAAAAATGTTGTGCTAAATTCCGAAATGCAGTTAGCCTGTTTGGGTCTTTGGCCAGTCTTTCTTCCACGAGAAGATTCACGTACAAGATTACGTCCCTCCTAAGATCTTCCATTATACCCAATGATCAATACTCAAGACTGTGTAGTTGTCATGTAAAGCGAGATTGAAACAGAGAGAGAGAGGGGGAGAGAGAGAGAGAGAGAGGGGGGGGGAGAGTTGGAGCAGAGAGAGAACGAGAGAGGCCGGGAGAGAGAGGGGAGAGTTGGAGCAGAGAGAGAACGAGAGAGGCCGGGAGAGAGAGAGAGAGATATGATTTGTATGGAACTCAAGACTATACAGAGGTCTTATGAAGCGATGTAGAAACAGAGAAAAAAAGAGAGCGAGAGGAGATGAGTGGAGAGATTACATGCCAAAACTAATGAAAGCCCATATATATAGAGCCGTAATATTATATGTACAGGGGTGTGTGTTTTGTGATTTCCAACTGAAACAGAATCTTGGTAACGACTAATGGCTGGGTAGTGGGTACCGGTATAAAATACCATGAGGGTGTATATGATATTTTGACTAGCGTCTGATCACGGAAAAATACAGGGAATTTGTGTTTTTTTAATCTTGGTTCTATTCTTACTACCATATTGCTTTTCTTTTAATTCTATAGCTTGCAAGTACATCGATAATACTATCATGGCTCCAGCTTAAATACTACAGTTTTGTGTTACGGTTAGATCTTAGAATACATGATTAATTTTTATTAGGTATAGTGCAGTAGTTCTGTAGCACCCGAATATGCTCTAGAAGGACAGTTCTCAGTTAAATTTGATGCCTTCAGCTTTGGATTTGTTGTTCTGGAGATTATCAGTGGAAAAAAGAACACAGGTTTTTTTGACCCCAACTTCCCCTGAGTCTAGGTTATGAAAGTACAATTCTGAAGTGAATTAGAAGAGTTGTCACTTTAGTCACTTAATTGCGGGTTTGTAAGGCACAACTCCCTCGTCGTCCACAAGACATTGTAAGTGAATTTCTAACCGGAAATTAAGCAATGAAGAGAGGTTATCACGTAGTCCAGAAGAGCTTAAGCCCCAAATGTGCATATTTCTTATGTCGCCTTCAATAAGCAGCCAACTTGGATTAGGTGACGACTACAGTATATGATTTGCCAAGTAGAACCTCCATTAAATTGTTAATTCATCAATATTATGCAGCAAATTATATTTGCTGTTGGAATCACGGCTCCACAACTACCTTTCTACTCCTTATAAGAAGAGCTGGTTACACTAAAGACTAACTAAACAAGGATCCATTGTAGCCATTTGTTTTGTAGACTGAGCACATTGGTTGCCAGTGTAATGAATTCTCATGTAGCTTCAGATTCTAATGCATACCATCCCATATACATATACTTCTCTGATTCGCTAACAGGGTTAAAGTCGAATAGTACAGAAGAGAATCCTTGTTCTCTTTAATGATCATCATTAGCAAAAAATATAATTAGACAAACACATTATCAAACAGAAAAAACTATAGCCTCCCAAAACTGCAAGAGATCCCAAGAAAAAAGAAAAGAACCGGAAGAGAATCGATATTCAGTATCATTAATCTGACACAGTAGCGGTAAGCAAACACATGAGGTCATTATAGAATCCTACATCAGAAGAGCATTAACACTGAAAAAAACCAAGTAACAAATCAATTACATTCACAAACTCGTCCTAGTACTTGAATCTTGATCTTGAATCCTACATCAGAACAGCACTATTAACACTAAAAAAACTAAGCCACAAATCAACTGCATTCACAAATTCGTCCTACTACTTGAATCTTGATCTTGGAACTCCAGAAATTTTCGGAAACAAACATCTTAAATCCCCATACATGTTCATGTTCTTGTTTGCACTACTAATGTAATCTTCCCAACTGCAAGCAAAGTTTGCTTGTCTTTGTACTAGAATGGATACCGCTATTTGCTATCTATATGTACGCAAAGAATTTTGAATCTTGATACAGCAAGCCTCGAAAATCAATCTTGCGGAGGAGGGCTTTCAGCGCCTGGATTGTAACCATTCCCTCCTCCGCCCCCTGCTCTGAATAGTGAAGTGAGTCGGTCAAGTCTTGCTTCAAATTGGTCACGGAAACCAGGAAACTGACGGAACACTTCGCTGAAGTAATAACACAATTGGCCCTCGGGAATTCGACCTGCGATGAACAGTTCCACCCCGTTGCATGACATTTGATAAGCCTCTGTAAACACGGGAAGCCATAGACTACGATAAAGATGCATGAATTGAACGGAGTAACAGATCCTGGCGAGTTTGAGTAGTCTAGGATATTGGACTTGAGGGGGGTCGAGACGCAAGACTTGTTCGTATTGCTCTTGCACGACAGGGAAGTAGACTTGGGTTAAATCTTGATTTTGTTCCCCAAACATCTCACGGATCATCTCAATTCGTTGAGTGTAATTGTAATTACGGTTGTTGTGAAAATGTTGTGCTAAATTCCGAAATGCAGTTAGCCTGTTTGGGTCGTCGGCCAATCTTTCTTCCACGAAACGATTAACATACGAGATAACGTCCCTCCTAAGATCTTCCATTATGCCCAATGATCGATCAATACTCAAGACTGTGTGGTTTTTGTGTAAAGTGAGATTGAAATAGAGAGAGAGATAGAGAGCTGGAGCAGCGAGAGAGACAGGGAAAGAGGGAGAGGGAGGGAGAGAGAGGGAGAGAGAGATGGATAGATGGAGAGATGGAGTGCAGAGATATGATTTGTAAAGAAGCAAGACTATACAGAGTACGTATTATGAAGCGATGCAGAAACAGAGAGAAATAGGACTATAGGAGAGCGAGGGGAGAGCAACGGAGAGATGACATGCCAAAACTAATAACAGCCCATATATATAGAGGCGTTAAATTATATATGCACGCGTGTGTATTGTGATATCCAACTGAAATAGAATCTTGGTAACGACCAACGGCTAACGGGTACCACTACCACAGCGTCTGTTACCAGAAAATAAATTATCGATTTATGTCATATATTTGATTCAGATATGAATATACTAATAATAATTTATAAATATGAAAGATTTATAGTAATTTTGATATCATGTGAAATTGAGGAAAAATATATTGAAATATACACGAAGTCGTAGATTAAAAGGGTTGGTAGAATCCTTATTTTAAAAATCACCAAAGCGAGAAGTCACTTGTTCTTTTGATTTGTATGTTTTGTTCGGCTTTTTAATATTTACATTTTATAAAGATTTAAATTATAATATAATACTAAATTATAATAAATTATTATTATTTTTAAACTAATTCTTCATATTTTTGTCAAACAAATTTAGAAAATAAAATCCGAGGATAGGTGCTTCTGGCTTATGAATCACATAATCACAATTTTTTACACAATATTTCGATTAAATTAATTCTGACTTTGTAATCTAGATTTGTTACAAAATTATGAATAGATTTTTAAGACAATGAACACAGAAGAAAATGTCAAATAATTCTTTATTATATTGTATCTATTACTTTTGAATAGGATTAATTATCAAACTCATCACTGAAGTGGACAAATGATATCAACTTCATTACTGATCTCCACTGGCGTCTCAAGTTTCTCACTAAACTCGCTTAATGGTATCAAACTCATCACTGCCGTTAAAAAAAGTGAAGGAGGTTAGATGGAGTGACAGATTGGCGGTTGACGTGGCAAATTAATAAAAAAAACTAAAGAAAAACAAATGAAAGAAAATAAAATGTGTGCTGCTTCATATGTTAAATTTACATATATTTATTTTCATTTTTTTGTTTGGTACAAGAAACTCCAAAAGAAATAGAATTGTTAAAAATCGAAATGAATTTCTTTATGTTCTATCTCTATATTTTTCTTAAAATTTTAAGAAAGTTGGTGATATAAAAAAAATTAAAACTATATTTTTGCCAACAATAATATTCACATAAATAAAATTTATTGAAAGAGAAAACATTTCAAAATTAATCTAATAAAAAACATAAAAGTTAATCTTAATTGTTTAGTTAATTGTATATTAAAATTTAGTTCCATACATTTATTTAGATAATCATATCCTAAAATTAATTTAATAAAAAGTTTGCCTACTTTATTTCCATATAAACTTCAAATTATGTGGCATTTCTATTTTCTACTTTTTTTTATTTTCTTTCATTTGTTTTTATTCGATCTTTTTTATTAATGTGCCACGTCAACCGCCAATCAGTCACTCCGTCTAACCTCTGTTACTTTTTTTAACGTCAGTGATAAGTTTGATACCATTAAGCGAGTTTAGTGAGCAGTTGAAACCCCGTGGAGATGAGTGACGAAGTTCATGTCATTTGTCCACTTCAGTAACGAGTTTGATAATTAACCTCTTTTGAATATCATCAATTTTAATGGTCAGATTAGTTAGCGGTATTTTTTTTTTTTTTTACTAACACTGATGAAGGGAAAGGGGAAACAATAGGTTTCAATCCTTCTCTGCTGTCCGTCATTTTCGATTTTAAATTTATCCAAAATATCTCATAATCCATTATCCATCCCACTGGATTTTTAATTTCCCTTTCTTGATTTTTATTTTATTTTTATTTATAATTTATTTCAAAAATCATTAACATTAAAAGTAATATGTAAAATTTTTTGAAGATCAAAAATAAAGTTTAATTTAGGTTTTATATATTAAAAACAATTTTGATATAATTTATAAGTCAAAGTATTTATAAATTAATGAAAATTTTTAAATAATAAATGTATCAAATTATAAACGTAAATATATTATGCTCTTTTGATATTATTTAATATTTAAAAATCAAATATATGATAATCTTTATGAATTACATTCTGTTTGTTTAAGTCGAATCAAACGGTCTCTTAGTTTATTTTACGGGGACAAGATTGGCGTTAAGGTAATTCCCTCACCTCATCATGATTATGCTGGAGACTCTTCTTGTTTGATGTTGTTTTAACTTTCTTATAACCTTAACAACAAAATAGTGGGTTGTGGCATGTGGGTAGTGCCAAGCAGGGAGTAATGCTTCATACTCCCTCAAGTGGTAGTATATAACTTTTCAATACAATATATTTGGTGTTATGATGTGTAAATGATTTAGAGGTATGTTAATCATAACACAACACATAGTCGAGCCTTACCAATTATGAAATCTGAAACTTGATAAAAAAAACAACTAAGCTTCATTTTGCCTCCTTTTTAAGCAATTCTGACCCATTTTTAAATTACATTTTGAGTCATTTTTAAGAATTGTAACATCTCTCGGTTCTTGTTGCTAGCAAGACGTAAACGAATGGTGGCTAATTACCTTCTTTTCCAGCTTGCATTAATTAACTTTTTCTAAAAGGTTTAAGATAATTGTAGGTCATCTCATTTCATGTAATGTCCGTTCATGTGCGATTCTACAAAAATATAAAATGGAACAAAACTCGAAAATGCACAAAATGATTGAATATTGCAACTCCTTTTTCCTTATTCTAAAATCAAGGTGCATTCCTACTTTTGGCAATGAAGTTGTGTGTCACAAGTAGGATAGTACAGAAGAGAATCCTTTGTTCTCTTTGATGATCATATATCATTAGCAAGAAATATTATTAGCCAAAGACTTAAACAGAAAAAATTAACAAAACTGCAAGAGATTCCAAGAAAAAACAAAAGAACTGGAAGAGAATTAACATGATCAGTAGTATCATTAATCTGCCGCAGTAGCGGTAAGCAAACACTTGAGGTAATCATAGAATCCTACATCAGAACAGCATGAGCACTAAAAAAACCAAGTAACAAATCAGCTACATTCACAAACTCGTCCTAATACTTGAATCTTGATCTTGAATCCTCTAACAGAACAGCATTAACACTAAAAAAAACTAAGTAACCAATCAACTACACATTCACAGACTCGTCCTCATACTTGAATCTTGATCTTGGAACTCCAGAAATTTTCAGAAATTTTCAGAAACAAACCCCATAAGCTTCTCAACTGCAAGTAAAGTTTATCAGAATCTCTTACCCGAATAAGCTGCCTGCCTTGTTACAAGAATGGATACCGCTATTTGTTGAATGTATGATTTATCTAAATGTATGCCAAGAATCTTGAATCTTGAAACTCGAAAATCAGAATTTTGGAGGAGGGTTTCCAGCGTCTGGATTGTTACCAGCCCCTCCTCCACCCCCTCCTCTGAATAGCAAAGTGAGTCGGTTAAGTCTTGCTTCAAATTGGTTGCGGAAACCAGGAAACTGAAAGAACACATGGTTAAGGTGATTAAGCAATTGGTGCTCAGGAATTTGACCTAAGTTGAACAGTTCCGCCGCTTTGCACGATATTGCATAAGCTTCTGTAGACACGGGAAAGCCTTGACGACGATAAAGATCTTGGAATTGAACGCAGTAACACATCCTGGCGAGTTTGAGTAGTCTAGCAGTTTGGAATTGAGGGGGTGGGATACGCAATAATACTTCGTATTGCTCTTGCACGACAAGGTAGTAGACTATGGTTAAATCTTGATTATGTTCCCCAAACATTTGACGGATCATCTCAAGTCCAAGTAGTCGAGTATTATGGCAATTACGGTTGTTGTAAAATTGTTGTGCTAAATTCCGAAATGCAGTTAGCCTGTTTGGGTCGTCGGCCAATCTTTCTTCCACGAGAAGATTCACGTACATGATTACGTCCCTCCTAAGATCTTCCATTATACCCAAAGATCGATCAAAGACTCAAGACTGTGCAGTTGTCAAGTAAAGCGAGATTGAAACAGAGAGAGAGAGAGAGAGAGCTGGAGCAGAGAGAGAGAGAGGGAGGGAGGGAGGGAGAGAGAGAGAGAGAGAGAGAGAGAGCTGGAGCAGAGAGAAAGAAATAGAGCAGAGAGAGAGAGAGGGAGGGAGAGAGAGAGGGAGAAAGAGAGAGAGAGAGAGATATGGAGAGATGGAGTGCAGAGATTTGATTTGTAGTAATAAAGAACTCAAGACTATACAGAGCACGTATTATGAAGCGATGCAGAAACAGAGAAATAAGAGAGCGAGAGAGGAGAGGAGTGGAGAGATAGCAGGCCAAACTAATAAGAGCCCATTATATAGAGGCGTCAAATTATATATACACGCGTGTGTGTATTATGATCTCTAACTGAAACAGAATCTTGGTAACGACTAACGGGTAACGGCTAACAGGTACCGGTATAAATATCTTGAGGGTATATATATATATTTTGACCAGCGCTGAGCGCCTGTTCCCGGAAAATAAAATGATCGATTAATGTGATATACTTTATTGAGGTTCAGATTTGAATATATTAAAAATAATTTATAAATAAATAAGTGGTAGTATATAGTTTTTCTATTTTTCTCATCTAGTTTTTTAAAAAGAAATGACATATATTACCTGTTAGAGGATGTCTGGTTAATCATTAAAATGACCTTTGCAATTGCTTTTGCATGCAATATTGAAGTTTTCTGTGTTCCTTTCTACAATATGAATGGTGAATTTTAAATAAAAGGATGGACATGTCTTCAGCTGGATGATGTTATGTAGTGTTTTGTTTGTACAATGATCGATGAGCAGCCAGGGCTAACTGCACAAAATTATGTACAGAAAATTTATAAATAATGATGTGATATTTGATTGAGGTTATTAATGTAAATACACGAGTCTTTTCAATTAAAACTCAACTCATGTCATTATGTACAAAATTTTATATATATTTATGTGCATCAATCATTTTTCAAAATAAAAAGAGAGCTGATTTTAATTTGTACAAGAACCTAAATACTGTATATTCCAAATTGACTATGAGAACGGCCCTTTAAACTTCATTGACCAGCCCAAGCTCACTGTTACCAATGATGTCGTGGGAAAATGCTCGACGTACCGGCTTAGAGCATCTCCAATAGTCTCTTAACTTACTCTTAAATATAATATAAATTATTGGCTCTTAGTGATTTAAAATGGTTTCAACTCCAACAATACTCCTCATGTTCACTCCATACGTTGTTTTATATTATTAAAAGTAAGTCATGTGCACAAAAGTACAAAATAAAGTGGATGGAGAGAGAATGTGTGCTTACAAGTATATTATAGAATATTAGTTAAGAGTGACTAATAGCTCTTAAAAGTGAGGAGAGAAGAGGGAAATTTAGAGAATTTAAGAGTGGCTAGGAGCCTATTGGAGCAAGCAAAATTACAATCCTCCTCAAATTTTAATTTAAGAGCCAATATGAAGAGGCTATTGGAGATGCTCTTAGAGCATCTCCAAGAGGCTCTTCATTTAAGCTCCTAACTTGAGATTTGAGGAGGGAGAAGCAAAATGTTGCTCCAAGAGACTCTTAAGTGGCTCTTAAATCTTAAGAGCCTCTTGTTTCTCTCTCCTCTCTCCTCAAAGTTAAGAGCCACCACATGGCTCCTAACTTATTTTTTCACAATAAAAAAATCCTTCCCTCCAATCAACCTCCATCTTTCCCTCTCTTTTGTTATAGTGGAGCCCAATATATGAATAAAATATGAAATAGAGAAGAGATGTAGAGAGTATTGTTGGAGTTTACACTCTTAATTTTGTCCTAAATTACTAAGAGCCACATTTTTTATATTATATTTAGGAGCCAACAAGGAGGCTCTTGGAGATGCTCTTACAAGGTTTGTATGCTAAGAGCAAGTCCAACACTATGCTAAGAGGTTCCTAAAAATATTATAAAATAATATGTCTTAGTGATTTAGCACAAGATTTAGCACATGAGCTCCAATAGTACTCCCTATATCCATTCCCTATTATTATAATAATATTAAATTTAAACACTTTTGGATGTTGTGGAAAGAGAAATGATGTGGAGGAGAGAGGGAAATGAATATTTTAATGATAAAAATAGTTTAGAAGTGGCTAGCATATTCTAAAAATAGGGAAGGGGAGGCTTGTGCTAGTGATTTAGCACATCACTAGCATAGTGTTGGAGTGCAATTTTATCCCATATTCCCTATTTTTGGATTTAAGACTTGATTTAGCACACATATTGGACTTGCTCTAAAAAAGCATGTTTTCAAGTGATCAATTATTTTTGTGATATTGTTTTTACTAATTATACAATATATTTGGTGTTATGATGTTAAATAAATGATTTAGAGGTATGTTAGAGCAAGTCCAATACTAGATGTTATATATTTATTGCTATTATTATAATATAGCACCAAAAAGTGTTTTTTGATGTTAAAATAAAACTTGCACTTCAATGCTAAGTTCTATAACTAGTTTCAAATTTAACCAACTCATTAATTTTTACCTAACTTCTATAAATTTTATTAATATCTCAACAAATATAGAACTAAGGATGATGCGGTAACATGGATGGATCCATCGTTGGTTTCAAATATAGAACCAAGGATGCATCTATGCATGGATGCATCCAAATATATCACCCTTTGGAGTTGAATTTTTTTACTTTTGATGCTATAATATAACAATAGAACCAGGTATAACATTGCATTGGAGTTGCTCTTATTCATATTACACAACACATAATCGAGTCTCACCGATGAAACCTGAAACTTGCTTTCATTTTACCTCCTTTTAAAACAATTCTGATCCTTTTTCTCAATTACATTTTGAGTCATTTTTAAGTTGTAACATCTCTCGGTTCTTGTTGCTAGAAAGACGTAAAAAAGATTGGTTAATTAACTCTTTTTTTTTCAGCTTGCGATTAACTTTTTCTAAAGGCTTAAGATAATCAATGTAGGTCGTCCCATTTCATCTATCCGTTCGTGTGATCTTTAAAAAAATTAAATAGAACCTAGATGGCTAGATGCTCTTTAAAAGCACTTAGATGAAGATAAATTAAGAGTACCTATATGCTAAAAGAGAGGAAAGTGAGACTTTTATATTATTAAAGAGCTATTAAGAGCATCTCTAATAATTTCTTTATTTGAGGTCTTAATTAAAATTATAAAAAAAAATGAGTGAAAATGCAACTTTAATAGGCTCTCAATGGCTCCTCAAATCAGAGCCCCACTTGCTTCTTTAAAAAATATTCCCTCTGTTTTGAAATATATATCGTTTCATTTTCTTGCACGTATTTTTAAGTACTTTGACTGCATGCATGTATTTTTAAGTACTTTGACTGCATGCTTAAAATCATTATTTTTGAATTATTTTTTTTTGAATAATAATATCAATCATATATTTTTATTCAAGAAAAAAAAATCGAAAATAATGATTTCAGCATACGGTCAAAGAACTTAAAAATACGTGTAAAAAAGTCAAATAACTTATATTTCAAAATACAAGGAATAATAATCTTGCCACTTTCTTTCTCTCTCTTTTTTATTTGTCCTTTTACTAACTTCAATGTAATTCTAAAATAATAGAGAAGAAGGGAGTTTAAAGGTTATCCTTGAAGATGTACCTACCTTATCTCACTAATAGCTAATTTTTCTCCCTCCGTCCCACAATATATGTCACTTTGACTTTTTTCACGTAAAAGATGCAAATAAAACATATGTCTATATATTATTTTTCAAATTTTCTTTTTCTGAATAAAAATATAGATGTTATATTTTTATTTAGAAAAAAAAATTGAAAAATAATGTATAAAAGTATGTTTTATTTGCACATCAAATTACGTGCAAAAAATCAAAGTGACATTTATTTTGAGAGGAAGAAGTAATATTTATAAAGAGACAGCTAAGAGTCTACTGGAGATGCTCTCAGAGCTCAAACTTGTGTTCGGCAGCTAGTTCCTGGACATCACAATCTTACTTTTGACATTTACTGTCCCTATATTCTACTAAATCAATGTGAGTTCACATTAAGCTTTGGGCATGCAAGAAACATGAAAAGATTGCTAGTTTTTAGTTAAGTTCTGTTCCAAGCAGAACGTGTAATATGCTCCAACTGCGACATAATTGTCTTACATTAGATTGTTCGGTGCCACTTTTTTGATCCATTTAGCTGGCTGTTTTTTTCTACATGATCTATCTATGAGATAATTGTATCATAACCCCCTAGGATTCTCAGCACAACACACTCATACAATTCTCAAATTTCGTCTCCTAGTTTTCCCCTTCAACAATGACACTTTTAGCTGGAATGGCATATTTATTGAGAATATGCCAATGCCTTCAATTTAGAACTCATGATTTACTACTACCTTACCATCCACAACGTTGACATTGAGTTCAATCATGTCTAACTCGCAAATTTTTATACATGTTCTTGCTATTACCACTCTTCTTTATGTAAACATTATTCATGCTGCAGTTGCTTATGATGAAACGAAAGCTCCTTTGCCTCGCAAGACAAGATTTAGTAAAAGAGTTGAGAGTACTGTTGTTCATATAACCACGAATAATGACTCTGCTGCAGATAAAAGGAAATTGAAGTACGCGTTTGCTTTGGCAGTTGTTGATGTGATAGGCCTAATTGTGATTGCGGTTTTGTTCTATGTATACTACAAAAAGAACAGGAGGCTTAAGGAAGACATGAGGAGATTGAATTTGAATCAAAAAATTGAAGATCAGAAGGATGAGCAGATGGTAGACAAAGGAAAGAGAGTGGCTGATAGTGAGGAACATCAAGATAAAGATAAAGTGCAGCTTACTTTTATGGAAGGCGTTGCGAGTTTTGAACTTAATGATCTTTTGAAAGCTTCTGCTGAGGGGTTGGGGAAAGGGAATTTCGGGAACTCCTATAGAGCTACATTTGATGATGGTAGAGCTGTTGTCGTAAAGCGACTAAGGGATCTGAAGCCTTTGAGTGGTGATGAGTTTGTGAAGCAAGTCAGGGGAATTGCAGAGCTTGATCACCCTAACTTGTTGCCACTTCTTGCTTACTACTATTCTAAAAATGAGAAGTTTTTGGTCTTCAAGTTTGCAGTCAATGGGAATTTGTACAATCGCCTTCACGGTAATTTCACACACACACACACACACATGGAGAAAACTTGCCAAATTTATGAAGAAAACTCATGTTTGATATTGATGTTTTAAGTACTGAAAGTGAGGTTTAGTTCTCACTTCTGTTCTTTTGGAATCAACTCGAAAAAAATATTATGATGGTTTTCAATATCTTCTAGTTCTATACCATATTGGCCTAAAAGCTAAGGTTGAAATTTGATTTTTATGGTCACTTGTAGGAGGTAAAGGGACGAGGAATCGGATCCCATTTCCATGGAGCTCTAGGCTAGCAGTGGCTCGTGCTGTAGCTAAAAGTTTGGAGTATTTGCACCTCAATTATCACATCCCTGTGCCCCATGCAAACTTAAAATCAACCAACATTCTGCTAGATGAAAATGATACGGTACTCTTATCAGACTACGGCTTAACCTCAATTGTAGCGCCTCCAATAGCTGTTCAACGCATGGTCTCATTCAAGTCACCCGAATTCCAAATGTCCAAAAGGGTGTCCAAGAAATCCGACATCTGGTGCTTCGGTGCCCTGCTTCTGGAGCTCCTGACAGGTAAAGTTTGCGTACATTCTGCTCCACCAGAAGCCAATGGCATTGATCTCTGCAGCTGGGTTCACCGCGCTGTCAGAGAAGAATGGACAGCTGAAATCTTTGACCCTGAAGTATCTTCAAGAACAGGAGCCTACAATGCAATGGTGGGAGTGCTGCAGATGGCCATGAGATGCTGTGACAAGTTGCCAGAAAAAAGGCCTAACATAAGTGAGCTGGTGAGGGAGCTTGAGAATGTCAAGTCTGTGATCATTGATTCAGAAGATGATGAGGACTTATCGATGGATCGATCATCGTACACCGATGAATCATTGTCCGAAAAATCGATCATAATTGGAGATGCCAGAAAATTTGCTAACTGATTCTTGGTTTGAGGCCAGCAGCCAAAATCTGCCTTGGAATTGGCTGTCCTGGATATTCTTCATAATGCTTCTTTGTTTCTAATAAGTTGGCATTTTCTTGTGCAAGTTTTTCATTTTGTGTAGTCTAGTACTTTTTTTACTAGACAAATAACATATCCCTTGTATTTGTCCAATACTACTGATACTCCATTTTTGTTTTTAATCTTTGCGGTCATTTTCTTAATTTATTATATCCTGCAGTGGATCATTCCTATTAAAAATATACCGTGCAAGTTAAAATTTCAACATCAGTTACTCTAGTAGGTTAAAAATCGAGGAAAAAGAAAATATCTCGTATGCAAAGTGCAAACATATTTCTGTTTCAAGCTATATATGTATTTTTGATTCTTTTTGAAAATTGATTTAATTTTAATTTAATTTTATAAATTACTTGAGGACATAAGTTTGTATTCACATAAAATTTTCAAAAATTAATATTCCTTGTAATGATAAACAATATGAATTTTATGCTGTATGAACATATACACAACCAATTGATATGATCATTCATTTATTTTTTTCATGATTAAAAAACGCGAATTTTATGTTGCATTTTATGTAGGAATATAAATTTATATGTGATAAATTATAAATTTTTCAAAATTATTCAAACATATAAATTAAAAATTAATTTTTAACTCATCAATTTTTCTGAGCACATCCAAAGGGCCGCTCATCTCATTTATCTGTACAGAAACCTGGTGGCAGCTGATTTCTTAATCCATTTCACACACACACACACAGTATGAGTAAGCTCCCTAAAATTTCAATCACAAGAATCACTGCTCGGTTTTCCAAACTCATAATCTCTTCTCATCTTCAACAAAGGTACTATTTTACTCCTTTTGTTTGTTACAGGCTTGTCGATTCTACCAATATACATACATGGGGTTGTACAACACTGTCTAATTAGGTCAAAAATCTTATCTTTCATATTAATTTGTAGTTTACTCAATAACCCAGTTTCAATTCTCCTTAGAATCATGCATTTCACCTTAATTTCTTTGAACTCTGGCTTACTTGGTGACCCATTCCGGGTAATATGGTGCAATGTAATGTTTTTTGATGCCTAACAAGTAATAAGCATCTTGATGCCTGAGGTGAAGTTGTATAATATGTATGGGTTTTGACAATTTACGCTTATATGCCTTATAATAAATGTGTATATGTTCTAGTACCTTTAGGCGTGAGCGATAGTCGAACCCGGATATCAGGAGACAACATATATGTTCTAGTACCTTTAGGCGTGAGCGATAGTCGAACCCGGATATTAGGAGACAACAGAGGATAAACTCATCACTTCAGCTATCCAATCGCGCTCGTATAATATGTATGTTAGACATAAGGACCAGTTCCCCCTTTTTCTGTCTTCTTTAAGCCATTCTACTGTCTAAATTAGTGTGGAATTTTGATAGAAAATATGTTAATGTTGTCACATAAATGTTCCTGAGCTTGGACTAATTGAGTGATGTACTAATGTTTATAAGGTGTTTGGTTTGCTACTTTAACAAGTAGGTCTACGACCCTGTTGATTTAGGTTGACAATTTTGAACCACTAATGTTTTCTCGTCCTTTGAAGTTCTTTCACTTTTTCTCCCGTTTTCGAAGTGTTTATAATTTTTAAGCAAGGTCTTATATCTAGGTTTCTGATCATAGCTTATTATTTTATTTTTATTTTTTTGTTTTGAGCAGGGCTATTATAAATGAGTTTCATAGTTTAGATGAATTTGGTCCGGTTTTGTCATCCACAGGTAGATCCACTTTGTTCGCTCGTACTTATTTACCATATGGAAGCCACGGGAGGGGCATGCCCAATGGACCTCTTCCAGGAGCACCATTTATACCATGTCCAGGCGGAGTTTTGTTGAGTCAGAGAAGTATTTTAGTGTCATGTAGTGATCTTTTTCCGAGGCTGCATGTTAGACATGGTAGCAACTCCTCAGTTGAGTTGAAGACGGATAATGATGTTGTTAAATTTAGTTTTGGTACACAGCCTGCTAATGGTAGAATTCGCAGAAAAGAGAAAAAGACACCACGACAAATTAAAATGTCCAAAAGGGCTAAACTTAATGAGCTTAGGTTTTACCGTTTGAAGGCAAAGAAAAAGATGAATTCTCCGAATCCAGAAGTTAGGATTCGCTACAAACTTGACAAGGTAATTCTGTTTCTACCTGGTTATTATAGATTCTCATGATTTACAAAATTTATCCTTCCATTGGTGCTTAGATTTTCATCATCTCATGTGGCTGGCTAGATCGCTGCCAGAAAACCTTAAGAGATGACCATATTAAAAATGCCCTTCACCTTAATCTGTTTACCACTTTTCCAGATGAGTTTGTAAAAGACAAGTTCAGAGTGCTGAGGGTTGTAACTTGTCAGCTGTAGCTTTTATATACTATCTTGGCACACTGTAAGTGACAAGATAGTTGACCTCTAAAGTATTTAGATTTCTTCTGATGGCTTCTTACTTTGGTTAGCCTTGTGCATAGTTGTCGTTGGTCATAGGAGAATGCTCATTTATGGTGTGCCAAGTTGCTTATTTATATTTTTTATCCAGGCCAAAAGGAAGGAGGAGTGGTTGATTGAGAAGTTGAGAAAATTTGATGTGCCCAAACTGCCAGATGAACCACATGATCCAGAAATTCTTACAGAGGAAGAGAGATTTTACTTGAAGCGTACTGGTGAGAAAAAGAAAAATTATGTTCCAGTTGGGAGAAGGGGAGTATTTGGAGGTGTTGTTCTTAATATGCATCTGCACTGGAAAAATAATGAGACAGTGAAGGTAGTTTGCAAGCCATGTAAGCCAGGGCAGATTCACACATACGCTGAAGAGCTTGCTCGACTTAGCAAAGGCATTGTAATTGACATAAAACCCAACAATACTATAATTTTCTTTCGCGGGAAGAACTACGTTCAGCCAAAAGTGATGTCACCTCCAGATACCTTATCAAAAGCCAAGGTAACTTTTTTTTTCTACAATTCATATTAATCCAGTGACCACTCCTTGCCCCATTTGACACAAAGTTGATTGAATATGGTTGACACTGTCCTTAGTCTGCTAATGATTTCTTTAAGTATATCAATATCTAAACTTTGTCCATACTATCAAATTACTGTAATGCAGCTGAAAACCATTTTTTGTTTTGAAATGTGGTAAAACACATGATTAATAATGCTTTAAATCTGCAATCTCTCTACTTTGAAACTTCAGGCCTTGGAAAAGTATAAATTTGAGCAGTCCCTTGAGCATACAAGTCAATTCATCGAAAAACTGGAGCATGAGTTGGAAGAGTATCATCAGCACTTGGCTCGATATAAGAAAGGGAAGAAAGAGGCTCTGCAAGATAATCCTTCAGTGCTCAACACCTAATGGTACCTTATTTTTAAACTTTAGAAAGAGAATTCGTCTTTATATAGATGATGTGTTGTTGTAATTATGTTGTTAGAATCAGGAGCTTCCCCGCTACTAATGATAGATATAAGGGTACTGGTAGCAGTTTCTCGCTGTCAAATGTTTTCTTAATATTCCCCTCATTTTGTGGAGTTGTAGAGGAAAATTTTGAAATTTTTTTTGGTCTGTCATGTTTTATATCTAATGAGGTTGAAGCTGAAAAAATAATCAATCAGCAGTACCTGTCTGAACAGAGGCATAATATGGATTAGTTGTCATCTAGCATGTGTAAAAGCTGGAAATTCCCATGTTGCTAGAAGCCAAAGAGTACATTGATGGCAGTTAACATCGAAAACAATGCAACTAGAAGAGTGGAGGCTCGATGCTTCACCTGAAGAGTATGGTTAGGATTTCTGTTCCGTCTTCTCTGTTACTACTGTCCATAATCCATTATGTTAAATATCCTTCTTACACAATTCTATTTTCAGGAAATGTTGATGTACTTGAAAGAGAGAGTTATGTGAAACATGGAAGCCTCTTCACTTTAAGATTGTTTTACTTGTACATGGAAACCAATTTTTTGGGTTGACCCCAGATGCCAGTGCGCCCACTCATACTCAATTGTATTTGAACTACATTAACAAATGTAGCAAGTGTATAAACTTTGATAGAATTTTTAGATAAATTTACCAAATTTATAGATCTTGGCAGAATTTTAACTGAGTGGGAAAGAAGATTTAGCTCCATTGCAATATCCGAAATGAATATTAAATTCTGAATATTTCCAAACTATCAAATTTAAAGAAATTTATGAAATTTTAATCAAGTACTTTAAAAGTGTTTTAAAAATCTAACCAAACACCACAAAACTTTTTATATCCTCAATCGTTAACAATTTTTCTTAATTTAAATTAAGTTCACCAATATTCTTAAAATCTTTTGACATCTTATCAATATGCTTCGTAAGATTGTATTTATTTATATTGGTTTAATATAAAAATAGGCTCATCAACATACAATAAACTCTAAAAGAGACAAAATACTTGATAAAATACATCAAAAAATACCACTGTAATTTTTTAAGATATAAATTAAATTTTCGAGGGTGAAAAATCGTAAAAGGCATGCGAATATGTTGACCAAATTGACCCAACTTGTGAGATTTGTAATCATAAAGCACACAGCATTGACATTTGACTGATTCCATAATATATTTTTGGTTGTCCAAACTCGTCAAGAATCTTAACCAAATCAAAACCAAAACTTTAAAAGTTAAAACCAATACCAAAACTAAATCCCCATCTTACTTTATTGTTATTTGTCAATCCCAAAGCCAAATTTCACTATTTTCTCACCCCTATTTTCTTCTTTCGCCGGCCAAACACACACAAAGAATTTAGTGTGTGAAAATACACACATTCAATGCTATTTTAGTTTTTGGGTTTTGATCTTGTGTGGAGGATGGATAAATTTGTCAGCAGGCTTCGAAATTTGGATGCTTACCCTAAAATTAATGAAGATTTCTACAACAGGTCGATTTCTGGGGGGGTTATTACCCTGATTTCTTCAATTCTCATGCTCTTGCTTTTCGTCTCTGAGTTCAGTAAGTCTTTTTTTTGTATATACCCACTTTGATTTTCACTTGTTTCTGTTTGTTTGTGCTTCTTTGAATTGTATTCTTGTTGATATGTGTGTTTAATTGATCAAAAATCAATCTTTTTAGTTTCTTGATGATCAAAATACAGTCTTTTTGACTTTTTGTTGGTAAAAGTCTGATCTTTTTGGTCTATTGTTGATCAAAATCTAAGCTTTTTGATGTTTTTGCTAAGTGGGGATGTCTAAGACCTGATACTAGAGGTTACTGAATTTGTGAGTGAAATTAAGAACACAGGATGTAACTTTTTTTCCCTCTCGGGTGGGATTTTCTAATTGAGCGAATTGGTTAAGAAGATGCGAGGAGAACTTGAAGAGGTTAAAGTGTCTGTGTGTGCAGGGTTATTTAAGGCGCAATTTTATAAAAAGCGCGAAGCGCCATTAATTGCTAATCGCGCCCTTTTTTGCCGAAAACAAAATAAGATTATAGATTTTAATAAAAATATATTACTTATTAGATTCTTAACTTTCAAATATAGCTAAACATGTCTTATATATCAAAATTATCAATAAAAAGCATCAATCATCGATGTTTTTTTTTTTTTTGATAATCATCGATGTTTAATAAATAAAAAGTTTCAGAGTCATTTATTTCAATTTCGCAAGAGCTGTTGAAACTTGTTATACAGCCGCCTCTTCTTTGTGCATGAAACAACCCGGGTCAAATCCCGAGCCTTTTTCGAAATCGGGTCAAGTCCCGAAATCCGAATCCTAAAATAAGCCCAAATAAACTGGCCCAACTGCAACAACTTGGGTAATCCACAAGCCCACCACAGGCCCCCAAAAGATCATGATTTGTTGGTGAGTAGTATTTATGCTTATAAACTGAACTTAAGTCTTCACACTTCTCGATGTGGGACTGGGGTGTTACAAACTCCCCCACTTAAATTCCTGACGTCCTCGTCAGGCCGAAACGGATAGCCCATAGGCCCAGATCGAACCTCTCTAGCCATTGTGGGATAATACCGGCTGGCTTCGTGTCCCCGCCTCCGGATCTCTGTCCATTGCGGGATAATACCACCAGCCTTCGTGTCCCCACCTCCGGCAACTTGACGAATCAAGCTTTCGAGAACCTCGCTCTGATACCATATGAAACAACCCGGGTCAAATCCCGAGCCTTTTTCGAAATCGGGTCAAGTCCCGAAATCCGAATCCTAAAATAAGCCCAAATAAACTGGCCCAACTGCAACAACTTGGGTAATCCACAAGCCCACCACAGGCCCCCAAAAGATCATGATTTGTTGGTGAGTAGTATTTATGCTTATAAACTGAACTTAAGTCTTCACACTTCTCGATGTGGGACTGGGGTGTTACAGTGCAAGACTTGAAGATGGGGTTTCTTTTATTCCCTTTTTAAGGGTATATTTTCTTTGACCATCTTGAGCGCTTTTTAGTTTTTTACTGCTTTTAGTGCTTTTTGGTGCTTAAGCGCACTTCTTGAGCGCTTTTTGTTGTTTTCAAAATCGCATTAATAACACTGGTGTGAAATATATGGGATTTTACCAAACTGTGCTGATTTGGGGAAACATTGTTGTTGATGATGTCAATCAGTTCAGGGACAGTACTTTTTGGGAGTAATGTTTCTGTATGGGGCTTAACCTATGTAGGCTATCAACCTCTCAACAGAGGATCATATATTATATATAGAGAAAAAAGTTGTTTACATAAAATTATGAGCAACTGATTACCTTTTTTGGTACGTATTTTCATGCATAAGATTTAGCTAAACCTGGAGGAGGTTTTTCTCAGTGCATTGATTTAACTGCACGAGGGGGGGGGGGGGGGGGGGGGGGGGGGGAGATGTAGGGAGGTGGTGTTTATTATACTATACACATCATGTAGCAGTAAGAGAGCTTTGTCACCTCTGGACCACTCCTGGTTCGCAACTTGTCAGACTTCTATATTCCTATGGACAAAGTGAGGAGAGTTCTTAATTAATTATTAACTTGCCCAGTTTGTTAAGGAATTGTATGTGCCCATGGGCACATGCTAAGCACTAACATTTATAAAATTGGTGAGTTTTGATTGGTGTGGTTGTTGCAACTGCAGGGGGGTCCACCGTTATTAAAGAAGCTAAGCCAATAGAAACCATCTAAATTCATAAATTTTGGTGCTTAGTGTGTGCCCATGGGCACATCATAGAAAAACCGATTGTATAAATGTCATCTATTCAAATAACATTATATAAGGAAGCTTGTCGACCCCTGTTTTGCCTTTATCCTTGCCAATATATATTTCGTCTTACCAATCTGTAGTAGGCATACCATCTTATTATATATATGAAAAGGGTAGGGTACAGGGATCTGTAACCTGTATGTGACTTGCAGTTTAGCAATCATTTCTTTTGAGATAATATAATCTTCGTCATAAAAACCTAAACTGAAGACTTAACTTAAAAGATGAGTATCATTAAGCTTACTTGAAGTTCAGCTCAGTCAATTCTAGAGTGTTCCCACTTTATAAAGTGTCACGGAATTCTCTTTTTATAAATGTCCTGAAGATAAAGATATCAATATAGATGAAAGGTTGCAGAATCTCCTAGCTTGACATTTGTACTCAGTGTTGGTTGGCATTTATTATAAGTCCATTTCTTAGTTCAAATATATACCTATCCATGTACCTAGGTACATTCTTACTTCTACTTGGGATTTATATGCAAGTAAAGTACCATCAAGGGTAGTTGTATTTATTTATCCAACTTTCAAAAGGATACAATATGTAGAACAAGAAAAGGACCTGTAAGAAAAATATTTTTTCATAAGCTTAAGTTGCCCCCCTTGCCCAATTGGTTCACTTGATGACTTTTGATACTAATAATGTCCCTGTCCAAAGTTCATTGAGTAGCATTACACCAAGGAAATGACAAAAAGTGTTCTGTTTCAGTTTTTCTTCCTGGCAGAGTTTGGACCTAAAATGTCACGAAGATTGTAGTTAATGGTGGTGGTGTCAAACTTTGGCAACCATTTTTTTCACAAAAGAATGCTCTTTGTCTGTACTTGGCCATTACTTGTACATCTCACAGAAAGTAATTTGTGTCTTATATGTCACAAATTTTGCTGTGCTCTTCTAAACAACTTCACATAAGATGCTGACATTCAGTCTTTCGTGTGGTACTTATACTTCTGCTTTAACTTGTTGCAGGATTATATTTGCACACAGTAACTGAGACAAAGCTTGTCGTAGATACTTCAAGGGGGGAACAGCTCCATATTGATGTATATATTATTGTTTGTTTATACTCCATAGAGATTCCGGATTATGGAATGACCGTAGTCCTGTGATTTTAACTAGCAACATTTTTTATGATACTATTGTTCTGCAGATGTAGTTGTTTAATGGTGTTGAGTAAGGTTTTAAGTTCAAAGAATTTTACAAGTACATTCTTGCTTTGCAATCCTAATATTTTTAATATACAATTAAAAGTAAAAAAACATATTTCAAGCAGGATAGTGGGACCGTTTTGGTACTCGATCTTTACTCCACAAGAGTAATTTTACTGATAACAGTGTTTTTATGCGTGAAGATAGGCATCAGATATCAATTGATTTTGTCTTACAGTCAGCTCCTTCAGATTGTAAAAATATCTATATGTTTACGTCTAGATGCAAATTTAACTTTCTTCAACTAGTTTGGGTTAGAACTTTAAAAAGGAAACATTTGAGCTGAGTTGGGTATATATTTGCTAATTTCTCTCCTCTCCTAATAATGCAGTTCGATGTCACTTTCCCTGCCATTCCATGTTCGTTGCTCAGTATAGATGCAATGGATATCAGCGGAGAACAACATCTTGACATAGTATGTCCTGCAAGATTTGGCTTTATGCCACTGTATTCCTGTGTCACTTTACCAATTTTAAGTGTCTTTCCCTTGGTTCCCTTTTGCTGCCTGGTTATATATTTCAGTGAGCAATTCTTTTTTATAAAATCTGCAGAGACACGATATACAGAAGAAAAGAATTGATGCGAATGGTAATATTATAGAAGTCAGACCTGATGGAATTGGCCATACAAAGGTAACACAGTACCATGTGTAGTTCCATTCTTGTATGCCTCCTTAATTGCACAAGTTTCATGTCAGTTGAGGCGTGCACATTATTACTTATTTTGCTTCATTCGGATGGTCAAACTATGAAGCAAATATTCACTTCTTTGCTTTTTGTGTTTTCTTGAAGTCTCAAAGCTGTTATTACTTATTATGTTACAGAAATTTAAAAACTCAAACACACACATGTGACGTGCCTCTATAGAGAGATGAACCTTTAACTTTTTGTTACCAAGAGGAAGGTATCTGCCAGTCTAAAGTCTTGCAGACTAAAATCAGCAAGTTTTGTTCTTTAGAATTTGAATCTTATAGTTCTGTTTGACGTATATAAACTTTGATTACTCTTGTATATCTGGTAAAACTCAATAATGCATTTCCTACTCAAAGCTCTAGTGACACAGCATGTAGGAGAACATGTGTACTGTTGGGCTTATGCTTTACAGTTTAGAAACACTTTCTTCTTTGCTGAGGTGTTGTTGAGATTAGACTCATTAGAGCATGGTATTCCAGTGGCCTCTTATGCATGTGAAAGATCTGGCGGGTGGACCTGTTTCGTCATGTCAATTGATCTATATTAATAGTTGGCAATTTGCCAACTTTGTTGCACAAGTTTTTTTTTTGTGCGCATCTCTTCTGAAATTGTGCACCTTTCATGTATATACGATTTCAGTTACTTACCTTTTTGCTCTACTGCAATACATTGTTTGGCTTGGATTTAGTGACGTTCTTTTTAATAATCTTAATATGTCAATAACATGCAATTTGATACTTGAAGTACTGTGCATCACTATTTTTGTGAGTGGGATATATCAGACTCCATTTCAATTTTCAGTGTCCTTTTAGTATCTCTTTTCATGATAGGAATTCTGATTTCATGTTCTTAGCTCCATAGAAGTTTAATAAGACTTCCATTTACCCGTTAATTTCTTGTGTGCGCTTATTGTCTCTTTTTCTCTCTTTCCTATTTTGCCAAACTATGCGCAGGTTGAGAAGCCTTTGCAGAAACATGGCGGCAGGCTTGAGAAAGATGAGACATATTGTGGTTCATGCTTTGGTGCAGAAATGGTACACTTTTGTGCTACATGCTTAAATATTTGTTTACTCCTTAACAAGTGGCACTAAACATCACGAATGTGAAACGTTGAGATATGCTTGTGCCATTATATCACAAAAACTACGTCTTATACTTTTCTTTTCATGTATCTGATTTTTTGTTGATGTAACAATACAATTTTCATGAACCCTTTTTGATGGATTTTTTCAGGGCTCCCTTCACTGTGATATGCAGAAGTATAGAGGTCACATTGATATAATTTATAATTGATCAATAATAAATTTTAGGTGATGAAACATGATATCATAAATTATGCAAAACGTTGCTGAAAGTTGTGAGAAATGGCTTTGAAACTGTGTCCAAATATGTCCTTGACCAATGTACTTTATTCTACAAACTCGGCAATATTTCATTATATATAAGTACCTGGTATATTGATTTGACTTTGCATCATGTATGCTTATCAGTATTTCACACTTACTTGACTTGTTAATTTTATTCACTATGATCTTATTTCCCGGATTCTGGATCGATGTAAATCGCTACTTTCTTAATTATATTATGGGTCTGGGTCCATGCCAATTTATTGTTGCAGCAAACTATCCGCTGTTATTTTATAGAGGAAAGATAGTAACCCTAGATTTCTTGTGTGCATGCAGTGGGCCCAGCAGCCCATCGGCGCTTTAGACCCCCACTCTAGTCTTTTCCCTTTCCACAGTAAAATATAGCGGATAGTTTGTTGCCAACAATCAATTGCTAGAACCATCTCCCTTACATTATATATATAGTCCTCATGAAAGCTCATCTCTGGTTTTATAGTTTATTATCTTTATTTTGACAGTCAGAAGAGGACTGTTGCAATTCATGTGAGGAAGTTCGTGAAGCCTATCGAAAAAGAGGCTGGGGTGTAACAAATCCTGACTTGATTGACCAGGTTGAACCTGTCCCTGTGAAACCATTTGTATCAGTTTCTCTTTGCTTTTATGCTGTTGGTGGAACTCATACTGATATTATATTTAAATTCCTGGGTGTTACTTGCACTTATCAATGTTTCAATGCAAATTTGAGCATGTTGTTAATCACTTGGGGTCTTTGTTGAAGCTTTAAAAATCTGTATCCTTTCTGCCCATTGCTAGAAGACAAGCTTTTTGGTTGATCAGATCCAACTTGCTATATTAAAATTAATTAGACTGAACACTGATTTGCTAGTGTAGATTCTCATGATAAGAAGTTACAACTGCTTAAACGCAATCTAGGGAACAAAACGTTTAACTTGATCCGTCAATTGACAATTCTGATTTTAAAAGCAAAAAAGAACAATAAGATACAGTTACTTGACTATTGCTAACTATCATTGCCTTAAGTAATATATTGATTCAGTTTTTTCATGTTTTACACCATGAGTCCATAAATTGCATCATTGCCCCCTTCATATGTCCTCTGACTTCCTAATTATTCTTCATATGTCTTTTGTGAAATAGTTTAGCTGTTAATTAATGAGCAGCGGGGGGATGGAATGCAGTCACATGCCAATGCACTACTATAATTACAGTCCATAGTAAATTTTGTATTCCAACTCTAGGCCAACAATTCCAAAAGCTTCTAGTGTGCTCCTTAAGAATATTATGAACATTATGGCTCCAAGTGATTTAGGGCTTTAACTCCAAAACCCTACCTATATGCAATAAAGTAATGTAGAAAAGAAGTCTAGAAAGAGAGGGAAATGAATCATTTTTTGGTGAAATGAAAATAAGAAAGGGCTCTAGGCTTCTTAAAATGAGGATTGAGAAAACATTCCTACGTCCTAATTATTCAAGGAGCCACTAAGAAACTGTTGGAGCACTATTTTGTACCATATTCCCTAAATTTTGACTCAGGAGATCGTATAGCTTGTGTCTTGGAGTTGCTCAACATCATTCCAATATAATATTTAATTTGATATTAATTTTTATAAAAAAAAATAGTACTGACAGTAAGTTTCTGGTATGATATATTATTGGGATGTAGTGCAAAAGAGAAGATTTCATCCAAAGGATCAAAGATGAACAAGGTGAAGGATGCAATATTGAAGGAACTCTTGAGGTTAATAAAGTGGCTGGAAACTTCCATTTTGCCCCAGGAAAAAGCTTTCATCAGGCGAACTTCCATGTGCTTGAGTTATTGGCCTTTCAAATGGATAATTATAATGTAAGACATACTCTTTCAATACTTACAATAATATTAGATCTCAAACTACAGTCGCATATCCTTTTCTTTCAGGACAAATTGACTTTAGTAAGTGTTTTTCACTTTATTGGCTTAATTATGCATTATGCAGATAACTCACAAGATCAACAAGTTATCATTTGGTAAATATTATCCTGGGAATGTTAATCCTCTTGATGGGTAAGTATTTTCCCTTTTCTTTCTAGAGCTACTTCTTCTTCTGCTTATGCTAAAATTTGTTTTTGCTAAGATTTCTCTTCCAATTTTTTCATATAGGGTGACATGGATTCAAGGCAAAGAACATGGAACTTACCAGTATTTTCTTAAGGTTACTGGTCATTTCCTTTTTTTTGCTTCATCTTTCTGTTAGTGTGCGACTAAGGAATGAGAAGGATGTTGTACAATAAAATGTCTTTTGGTCGAATTTCATATGTAACTATAGGTGAATTTCCTTGCATTGAGAAAGTCTAATGACAATAAGTTTTATACTTTTATGTAAACTTAGTACACTTGTATGTTTGGGGATTTCGCTTGTCGTCCCCATTAAGCATCATGTATAAGCACATAATCAATTTTCATATATGCTATTAACCCGCATTTTAGATTATTATTTCCTCTATGGATCTCTCCGATCAGTATCATTGTCATATATTGTCAAAATTGCGGTTGGGGATAACGTTAAATTAATATTGTTAAATTTTCTGTTTGTACAGTGATTGAAAGACATTTACTTTCATCATATTTTCAGCGTGCATGAAGTACCTAGCTTGGTGAAAAAAATATAATAACTAAATTGAGTATCTTGCTATCCAATTTGCAGGTGGTCCCTACTATATACAAGGATATCAAAGGGCACACTATTAGTTCTAACCAGGCAAGACTAAATCTTTTGAGGATGAGTTTTGTTCTTGTTTATCATTTATATTGACATCTTGTTCAACAGTTCTCTGCGACAGAGCATTTTAAAAGTGCCGAATTTGGCCGGTCTCAGTCCCTTCCTGGTGTCTTCTTTTTCTACGATCTTTCTCCAATAAAGGTGGGTTCATCTTTTGTTTTGATCAAGTATTTATTTTCTTAACATTTTTGTTAAAAGGTTGCTTTTGCAATTTGTACTATTGGCTGGCCTGTCTACGGGTGAAGGCACATATGATGGATATTAGCTATATGATGGCATGCGTATTAGTAGATTTGCATTTTCATAATTCCAGTCTGAATTTGAGAGGTAAGTTCCTTAATTTTATAAATTTGTTGTCGATTGCAGGTGACTTTCAACGAAGAGCGCACATCCTTTTTGCACTTTTTGACACATATATGTGCAATAGTTGGAGGTAATTTTTTACTTTAATTGCTTTTGTTGATGAATTAGAAAGTATTTGCATGCAAGACATGGTACAGGTGTTTCATGAAGTGAATTTGCATGTAAATGGAACTTGCATGAGAGAGCCTGCTAATTGGAAGGAAAAGTAAAAGGTTAACAAATTTGTGAGTTGTAATCATTGTATTTATTCAGAGTACATAAACAATGCAAAAGGGAAATAGGATGAAAAAGTAATTGTTCTAAAATGTTAAAAATATAATTAGGGTGCTAATTTTGGGACAGAGTATCCTGAACAGGGGTGAAGATAAATATCAACTTGGTTACTTATATGGTAACAGGGGGGTATGTGGGCTATAGAACAACCATGCCCTACGACTGTTCATTCTTAAGCAAATGATGTTTCTATGCAGTGTGGGCAAATTGCTTGCAATTGTTATGTCCTGGACTTCCCCGTCCTTAGTGCTGCATGGATGGTCAATACGTGTTTGAGTGTTTCTGCTGCCACTGTGTAATTTGTAATATCGTTATAACAAATAAGCTCGCCTCTTTAAAAAAAATTGAATGGAGCAAAAGTATAGAATGGGAATATGTAGAAAATGAAAGATGAAATAGAAAGATGTAAAATGCAAAAGCTAAGGAAATGTGAGTGATTTTGTTTGTAGGGAAAAAGTTAAATGGACTAAGAATATAAAATGGATATATGTAGAAAATGAAAGGTGAAATAGAAAATTGTAAAATACGATAGCTTACAAAATGTGAGTGAATTTGTATGTTAATATTTGTGACTATTCTGTCGAGTATGAGTAAAATGGGTGTTCGTTTTAAAATAGGGAGGAATGCACAATAGTTTATACCTGTGGGAATGGAAGGAGGAATGAAAAATATGACTTAATAAATCCATCCCGTTCTTACTCCTAATCAATGAAGAGCGGTAATTCGTGTTTGGTAGTGGAGGTAGGGTGTGAGAAATAAAACTGAAACCATAATAAAATAATCGAAAACTCAAAACTTAAGAAAAATAGGAGCTGGTGGTTTTGTTATAGCTGAGTAATAATCGAATTGTACTGACAGTTGTCTACATATTATATATATTTGTTTGAAAATATTGATTATCTATACTTGTTTTACTATGTGTGTCTGGCTTTTTGTTCATGTGTGTGCACCCGCATGCGTGTGTGTGTGTGTGTGTGTGTGTGAATATGTGTATAGACAGTATTATCTTTCTTACTCTCTTTTATAGTTCTCTGAAGTTTGGATATGCTACTAATTATCAATACTATTTTATAAAATTAACTAGATTATATTTATTTAAAAAATTGATCATTACTTTATATCTGCTGAAACTTGGTTCATCCTAGCTTCATGGAGTTTGAAAGACCATGTGCACCCTTGCTGAGTGGATATGTTAAAATTAATCCATTCACAGTTTTGTAATATGTTCCCAGGGAGTAATTATTTTATTAAATTTTGAATAACTTGATACATACCTATACCTTTTTTCTAGGTATCTGGAATTTCTTAGTTCTCATCTTTTCTCACACCGGGAATCTACCCTGATTAATTCTTTCACAACTGACACCTTAACTCAAATTTTGTTTCATTCAGGTATTTTCACAGTGGCAGGGATAGTAGATTCATTTATTTACCATGGCCAAAAGGCATTGAAGAAGAAAGTAGAAATCGGCAAATTCATATGAAGTGACGCAACCAAAGCCAAGATTGCTGAGACATCAAGGTTAGCTGTAGGCAACGTGACATTAAGTGAGAAGAACATTTTTGCTTCTGAGGCGCTCCACATTTTCACCTGCTACTGTAACTTAAGTAATGTGTCTGCTAAACCAAAGCAATCACCCCCCTAGCAGAATCAGGTGTTAGTTCTGTGTTTTATAGTGATATACTAGATGTAATGTCATTAATCATGATGTGATTTGCAAGAGCAATACAGTACTAGGCTTCTGTAGCAGTAAACAAGCCTTTAATGGATTATTTTTTTCATGTTTTGCAAAGTTGTTTTATTCTTCTAATTTAAGAATCAAGTGACCATTGAAGTATATGCATATTTGATTCAAATTTACGGTCAAATAGGCCTTGGAAAACAAGCTTATTGCCTATCTTTGCAAAGATCCCACTTTCCGACTAAATGTTAAAAATCATGCAATTATCATAGAAGCAGAGGTAAGTAGAATTTTTGCATGGCGCAAAGCCATCATTATAGAAGTGGAAAAGGACCAACACTTGGCAGTATACACTTAGGAAATAGATCTGAATCTTGAACACTTTCAAACTCAACTATGTATATACTCATTCACATTCAGAAAATCTAGGCCAAAGAGGAAAACAAAATAGTACACCGTAGAAGATGATACAGATATATACATCACATGGATTACAAACGAGCACTTAATGTATCCAAGCCCGGCATCTAGTCCAGCACCTGACTTTGCATGTCTCCAAATTTTTTAATTTAATCTCATGGTAGTTAGGCTAACAACTGTTGTTACTGACCATCAGAACTTGGCAACCTTTCGATCTATTGCTGAGCAGGTTTTCTATTACTAGATTTCTCAGCCGCAAAGGGAGGAGCAGGAATCTGTTGTTGAATCAGAAATAAGAAAACTTTACAAAATTGACAAACATGGTCTTATATGGATATGACAACCAAAGATATGAGGACTTACAATGGATTCTGATGGAAGAGACAATGACGGCCTGTGGAACAATAAATGTGCTACAGACCTGTCTATAGGGTTTGTATCAGCTTCGATGTCAATATATCCACTAGACCTGATACATAAATCACACATCGATTAAGGAGCCATAATAATGTGACAGATAAAAATTCACCAAAGAAAATTAAAACATGCTTATAATGCTGAGGTCAGTGTTACGCGAGAAAGAATTATATTGATATATATTTATTTTATGTTATCATTGGAGTATGAAGTAAATATCAAGAGCCCATTATATTAAAACTTAAAAGTTCAAATAAATGGGAGGAACAGGAATACTCTTTTGACCACTATCTCTTGTGTATGAACTAGGTGGAAGATCAACGTGTAGCGAGGCTCAGCATTCAACTGAGTTTGGGGGGGGGGGGCCGGGGGATCAATGACCATAACGTATGAATTGCACAACTTCCAAGCAGAAATAAGTTGTGTAGTTTTACTGAAAAGTGAAAACTAACAGGTTTGAGGTAATAAAATGTTTTCAGAAGTTTTAACTAAGTAGATTTAAAAGAAAGTAGTGAAATATAACTCAAACTATGTTATAATTTGATTATAAAGTAAATATAAAAAGCCCATGATATTAGAACTAAAAAGTCCAAGGAAATGAAAGTAATATGAACACTCTTTTTACCACTATTTCTTGTGTAAAAACTAGGTGGGAGATCAATGTGTAGTAAAACTCGGCATTCAACTGGGTAAGAAGGGGGATAAAAGATCATAACATACGAATTGCACAACTTCGAACCAGAAAACAGTTGTGTAGTTGTACTGAAAACTAACAGGTTTGAGGTAATAAAATGTATTCAGAAGTTTTAAGTACGTAGATTTAAAAGAAAATATGAAAACATACTTAGTTGTTCCATCATCCATGAATGTTCTGGCATCTCTATCGCCTCCCAGGCCACCATTGTTATGATGTCGTTGTTCAGCACTCCTAGCTAAGCGGTAAAGGCTGTCTCTGATGCATAGCTTAGTCCTCAAATCCAACTATCAAACAGCATGTTCAGCTTAGTTACTTTCAAGTAGCTAAGGGTCATCAGGTAAGAGTAAGTACACTACAGAACATATGAAAACAAAGATAAACCTAAAACAGAAAAACATTTTACGTGCATTTTAAAGTGAAATAGAACAAAAGAACATACTCAAAACAGAGAAAAGCAGAAAACAGATCTAAAAATATATAGATAAAAATCTTGATCAGCTAGTGCATTATAAATGCAATATAAATGCAATATAAGATCCTTTAAGACAGAAGTACATAAAAAAGAAAAGAGAAATCTACAACTCCATTATACCTGTTCCATGACAAGTTGGAGCTGGCGAAAACTAGTTGCTTCTAAAGAAGCCTCGTTGAACCCGGCATCAACAGTAGGGCTGTCCTGTACATACCAAGGTCCCACTTTTGCAGGAAAACCATTGCTAGCTCCTTCAATATCATTGTGCTTTTCCAATTCAATACTTGCCTGCACTGGGAAAGGATTGCATATAGAAGCCACATCTATGTTTTCTGCATTACTATTGAAAGATGCTGGTAGTCCTTGATTGAGGCTAGGGTTATCTCGACCATCGGGTGCAACATCAATTATCATAGATGACAAATCTTGACTGGAGTCCTTGTCCTGTAGCCCTTCAAACGAAAGGGATGACCCTTTAGGAGGAAGAGATGTTGCAGTGTTATTCTCTAATCTGGTCTCAGATAATGATGGACTAATTGTGGTTTGGTCCGAAGGCCGATGGCAGTCCGATTGAATGCAAGATATATTAGCAAGGAGGTGATGGGAGGTACCAGGTCCTAGGTTTTCCTTGTGCTGTTTGACACATATGGTTGTATGACCATTATGGGAGGTATCCTCAGAAGAAAGATATCTGCCTTCTATCCCAAGGTCACTGGGATAACGTAATGTATCGCCATCTTCTACATGTCGGTCATTTTTGCTTCCTTCTCTTTTCTTCCTTCCCTGTATATGAAAATGTATCAGTAAGGTTACATATATTTGTGGTAGGTAAATATGCAAAAACAACATATGATTATCATAAGAACTGATGAAATTTTATTTGCCTAATCTTTGACCTTGACATGAAACGAACAAGGACTAAATACCAGGTATAAGTTTACAACCCTACCGACAATCAAGTTCATTCTCCCCAAGGACATCAAGTGGGTTAGCTTGATCAACCAAAGATCAGTTCAATGTAGGTAGTTAGGCATTACAGCCGAAGCAGTATAAACATGCCAATCCAACTCAGAATTACAATTTCAAATGACTCAGATCTAGTATTCATATTCCAACTTGCTCAAGATCATGCCTTCTTCAGGACCCAATAGCCTATAAGAGAAAACCGGTGTTTATCATTGTGTTCTCTTATGGCTAAGACAGGACATGCTACAGTTGTCTCAAACACTAGAAGACAGACCACAGTCCCACCAATATTGACCCTGGACCCAGAGTCATAGTGTGACCAGCAGACCCGCTCAACATTCAACACAAGCTATATGCGAAAGCAGTAATATTGCAGGTGCCTACAGTAGTACTTTAAAATTATAACTAACCCACCCAATAAACTTCAGTCATATGGTGAGTTTACATGAACATATTTTCATGCTTATAACATGTACTGTAACATGTATATTAGCATTACGAAGCCCATGCGTGGCACGGGCTCGTATCATAATATAACAATTTAAGTATAAAACAAATTCAGTTTGAGTTGATACTGTCTAACATCATACTTTAGCGAGCCCTTGTTTGCAAGTCATTTAATCTGACCAGAAAGACCAAATAATCTATCTATATTGTTATTAGTTCAGCCTACTTACCAACTATAATATAAATAATCTAAATTTACTATATCTAACATCTCATCATAAAAGCCTATGTATTTTAGATGACCCAAAAGACTGAATGATCAATATTGGTATTAACCCGGGCCAAGTACTGACGAACCAAAACTTTTTAAGTTTCGGCTATTATTATGTAGCGCAGATAGAATAGATGTGTATTAATTTATACTTTGAAGTTTGATCGTTTTTGAATTTATGAGAATGATCATGTACTGTGAGGTGTCCACAATCCGACAACAAACCTGAGAACAGCTTTCACACAAAATTTGATGAAGATAGAGGTTTAGACTTCAAATTAAGAAATAAAAACAAAAAAATTTAAGAGTATCATGCAAGAAGCAGCCTGTTAAGCAAGTGTTACTGTGTTACTGACCTGATTTTTGATAACAATGTTATCTTTGAATTCAACATTTTCATTTGACATATTCGCGACAGAAATAGAACTTAGCAAGGCAGTGTCTTCAACTTCCGACAACTGAGGACTGGTTTTGTCACTGGCAGGTACACCTGTCATGGTAGTATCATTGGCTGATGAACACTCGATTTTCAGTTTTGGATGTTCAAGATCTTCTGTTGGACCTTTTAATGCGTTTGCATGAGGACCACTAGATGCAAATTCGGTTCTTGATGCAGATTCAGAACCCTCGATAGCATTAGATGCTGACAACCAATCAGTCTCATCATCATTACTCTTCTTCTGAAGTTCAAACAATGATTCACAGTTTCTGAAAAAATAAATTATATGAAATGAGTTAATACAAGAAATTGTATTCGCATCAACACAAGGAGTATTGGAAAAGATAAACCATATCATCAGAGTTTCGGAATAACCTAAAGACATCCTCGAATCCTATATCATCCCAATTATAGTATAAGAGATCACTAGATTCATCCTCAGGAATATCCATATAGCTAAAGTCATTCTCTCCTTGAGAAGTATGTAGGGGATAGGTATAAGAGCTACAGTGAACTGCAGTGGACCTACTGCTGACGATAGGATCATCTGAATATAAATCACCTAGGGAAGCATTATTGTTACTATGGAAGAAACTACTTGACGTCTTAGCATTAGTAGTCATTATGGTTGCCAGCTCTTTTGTTGGATCACCATCACCTGTTGCGGAAGAGGTACCATCAGGTCGATAAGTCCACATCTCGCTTTCCGACATTGTTAATCTTGGTGGTTTTACTGTAAAAGAGTTTATCGCCTCCTTTTTCTGACTAGAGCATTTGGCAGGACTCTTTTCAGCAGCGGTGCTTACTTCAATTCGACATTTATTAATGCTTTTTGGCTGAGATGCATGTCCACGGGCATTCTCGTCTCTAGAATGAGGAACTATATGATCATCAATATGACGGAATTGATCCCAGATAAAGTCTTCAAGCTGCAGAGCCAATTACAACGGTTCAGCTATGAGCAGATTGCATAATACAAAGAATCTGTAGAAGAAAATAAGAGCTAAACTGTAAATTGGTTTATATTGTGGTAACATGTGTATCATAATGAAAGTGTCAATATATGGTACTAAGAATATGACATCTTATACAACTTATACAAGACATTTCACTATCCATCATAGATGTAAGCAAATACTATATATCATAGTAATTTTTCATCAAGAAGAACATCCTATAGTGAGACTGGATATTATTTGATAGCAGATTCACAAAAATGAACAATAAATAGATAAATAAATAATTCACAAGTAAATCAAAGGGTCATACTTTGGCATAGACAAGAATTTATACATTTCAATCTCATAAAGAGTCAAAGACTGCCTTCTTGGGTTGCCAATCGATCAAAAGAACACAAAATTGTACACTGTTAGTAAGGACTAGTAGCTAATCATCTCGATAGTCAGTTAAACAGTATCAAAGTGGTTATGCACAACTTAATATTGTTAGCCTGGTAGCCAAATTGGCCTCTCCTATTTTCACAATTTTCTTTTTCGCTACTAGATGGTTTGATCATTGCTATCATCAGCAACACTTTGAATTTACAAATTTCTTTATGACAGTCTTTAATAAAATTCAATCTCCCTACGTTGCGTCCCTAATTCTATCAGGATTTGGTCCTAATATTCCCATCAACTCTTCATTCTGACCTAAAACAAATTGAACTAGAATCAAAGAGCTGGAGATAATTATCATTTCACCTTGTTCTATTCTAATTTTTTGAAATTAAGACCACTATCACTCATGACAAATTCTGCACCTTTATTTCCAAGTATGTGCTTCATTCACTACTTAAGTCACAAAGGTTTTCTATTACAGAAGATATTAGAATGCCAACTACTACTTGTCCAATAAACAATTACAGAGCTAGAGTATATAGTCTACAGCAAACCTCAAATCTAAGTGCAGTTAATTAAAAGAAGCTCTAACCTCGTAATTGCTCACGTCTGACATTCCCTTTACTCCTACCCAGCGCCAAACAAACACGAAAGTTTACCATCTGATGTCATACTTTCAACAAAAATCTCTGTCGTGACTCTGTAAGTAATCAAGAAACACAAAAGGCAATCATATGTCAAACAAAAAAAGTTAAAATCAAAATTTATCAATCAGGGTACGTCATTACAACCATTTCTTGCTTAATAATATTAGTGGACATATATACAGGCACTCATGTTTCACCACCCATACATGTTGACGATTAATCTACACAGCTAAACAATTAACAAAACATAGCATATCTAGTTGAATGAACAACATGTAAACATATGTATACAATCACCAGCTCCTCTGATAACATTTATACTATAGCCTGTTAGCCCAATTCACACACAAACATTATGTATATATAATTCAAAAGCTGAGCATCAAGAGTACTAAACCATCCATACAAACAACAAATATCAAAAGTCAAGCTCCAAATCTAAGCAAAACTAATCAAAAAATCAGCAAACTAACAAAACATCCACCATTTTTATCATACAAAACCACAAATCAATCAAAGCCCACTAATCAAACCCAAGCTTTTTCATCACCCACCTCATCACCATCAAAAACACTAAACAGCCCAAAAATGCAAAAACCAAACACAGCCCACATCAAGAACCATCCAAAACAATCAGATAACCAAAGATCCACACATATAAACACATAACTCACCTCAAAATCAAGAACCCGCCTGTAAAATTACATTCTTTACACGAACTCAACAGTTGAAAAAGTAAAACAAAAACCCTAAATTTCCACACAAATCTAGATAGTTGTATGTGTTTGGATAAGAGAGAGAAAAGGCAAGCTCAGCACTAGTGAATTTCTTTTTTAGTTATTTTTGTGTACTTAAAAAATAGGTATCTAAAATAGAGAGCCACGTGGCGAGGAGATCAAAATGAGGACGGCTGTGGCGAGTTGAATATAGTGAGTCATGGACGGGAAAGATCGGGTAGATCCGATCAGTTACTGTGTTTTTATTTGTCCACGTATGCTTTTCTTGGTTTGTAACCGTTACGTGCCGGTTTAATGCGGTGTTATAATTAGTCTTTGATTAACTGATTGTTTATGGTTTTGTGTTGAGCTAATGCTTCTAGCACCGTCCTTTACATTATTTTAATTTTAGTTTAGTAGTAGTAATCATATGTGTTTAATCATGTGCCCATGAATGGTCAATTTTTGATTGGATCGCATGTTTATTATTGTTTGTGGTATCGATGAGACAAAAGCCATCTATAAAGTTCGGTCCTTATTAATCCTAGGTTTTATATTAATTTTTATAATCGGATAAAGAAATAAGAAATTTGTGAATAATGTGGGAATGAGCTTGTTGATTCTCAGAAAATATCAAATGGTGACCGCTAGTTTTGGTATGTTGGGAGATATTATTATTGCCGAACCCAACACCTATATTGCATTTGCGGGTTAAGGAGTAATTAAACAAATATTGAATAAAACAGTACTTGAAGTTTCACAGGCGGCTGAATATTTATTCCAAAAGAGCTTATTCGATCTAATCGTACCACGTAATCTTTTAAAAAGCGTTCTGAGTGAGTTATTTCAGCTCCACACTTTCTTTCATTTGAATAAAAATTCAATAGAGCATTAAGCTCCTTTTTAATTGTAGCAAACAAGTAATTCGTTTATTAGAATCCAAGTAAAACGAATATGAATGGGGTTTCTTTGTTGACATAAGATCTAAATTGTAAAAAAAAAAAAAAAAAAAAAGTCGGATAACTCTTTTTTATCTATATTCTTGATTACTAATTAAGTTAAGAGGCCTCTACCAACAAGGGAAAAAAGTGAATTATTTTTTTCGTCAAACGTCAAATTATAGGAAAATCCATGGGCTATATAAAACTCTCGTGTCCACCGATTCACGTGTGATATCTCATTAATTATAAATTGAGACTGACTCGTTGTGATCAGCTAACAAATTAACCGAATCCTCTAATTCATGTGTGATATTTCACTCGAGATGACTCTGTCGAGTCATGACTAACTAACAAATTAACTGAGTTGAATTAATTTATTGTCGTATTTGAGATTAAAACCACCACTATATAAATGTTCATCAACTTAAAGTCGTAAAACCACTGCAACTAATTGATCTAGTCGAAATCTTGACACCACTAACTAATTGATCTGGGTGAAAAAATGATAAGAAAAGTAATCAGCTTAAGATTTCATTAATCAATCAGTCGAGAATAAAAATGATAAATGGACTTGCAAAATCTAATAAAGAAAAAGAAGAGATTTGACCTGATAATAATCTATATCTATATGTATATTTATATGTATATATATAAAAGAGGTTCTTAGGAGGATGACATGGCATCTTTCAGAAGTATTCATCTAATTTTTTTAGTTTTTCATGTGATAGCGTATCCGAATGATTTTGTTTATTTTATCAACACACAGAGATATCAAAATATTAAATAAAAGAAGATGGAGATGATCAAGCAATTTACAAACGATAAGCTTCTCGCACCTTACTATCTGAAAAACTTCACGTGCATCTGTCAAAGACAGTCGAATAAATTTTTATGGGTTTCTCTTATGTTTCACATATAAACTTAGACATCTATAGATATTCAAATCTTGCGTCGTGTGGTATATATATGTGATACAAGGAACTAAGGAAAGATCATCTCCGGTTGTAAATTGTGATGACATCGTAGGTGTGATTTTAAACTCATGGCACCTGATTTATTTTTCTAAAAATTAATATGATTCCAATATTAAAATTGGTAAACATAATTTGTTTTGAATTAAGAAAAAAAATCATAAACATGCAAGCAAGTAAAAGGTAAAATTTGTTTTGGATTAAGAAAATGATTTTGTGTTCGTTCCTCACATAAATTCGGCTTATTAATTTTAATATTGCGTATAATATTATTTTTATTTAGTATGTTATTTAAAAAAATATATTAGATAAATATAATTTTGTGACGATGTGATTTATATGCTTCTATAATTAAAACTAATAAAAAATATTTATTTTGAATTAAAAAAAATTATAACCATATGAAAGGTAGATATTATTTTAGATTAAGAAAAGAAATCATAAATATGGAAGTAGAATAAAATATAATTTTGTTAAATCTAACTGTGCTTTATTTGTTGGGAAAATTAATTCTAAAGTCCCTGAACTATAGACACTTTTTTTTCTAGGTCTCTTAACTATAAATGTCAATTCATAAGTAATTCAACTCTTGATTTTTTCCTATCTGGATCCTTCCGTTAGATCTGGTTTGACGTCGTTAGTTCTTCCTAAGTTCATGAGAATCAAAGATAACTTTGAAGGTGATTCCGGTATCCAAATTTGAAACTTGAGTAATCAAATTGCTCGTTTTTCAATCCCCTATCCATCTATACCATCAAAATTTAGTTTGGTAATTTCCGAATTTTGAGTTGAATATTAGTTTTCATTTTAATAGTTTTTATTCGAATTATAATGATGTAGATTGATAGATCGTGTGATTATGAGCATGTTCATATAATTTTCGTGATTTTTAATGTTCAAATTAGCTTCGTCGGAAAATTCGAGCTCACCGGATTTGAGCTTTTCCGACCAAGTTCGCCGGAAAAACTAACAGCGTCAAAACAGATCTAACGGAAGGACCCAGGTAGGAAAAAAACAAGAGTTGAATTACTTATGAATTGACATTTATAGTTCAGGGACCTAGAAAAAAAAGTGTAGTTTAGAGACTTTAGAATTAAGAGTAAAAGACAATATGTGTACCTGTGGTTTCACTCATATGCAATTTGTGTACATGGAGTTTCATAATAGCAAGATGTGTATCTAGACTTTAGATTTGTGTGTGGAACGTGTATTTGACGTTTGCTCCGTTTGCATATCTTCTCAAATTTAAGTGTTGCATAGCCACTGATATTTTAACTCTTTTAATGACACCCTCGGTTATTATTACACGTAACTGTGCTGCTATTGTCCTCTAATTGGACTTTGGCAGTGTTTGGAAGGGAAAAATTATAGGTTTGGGGTGAGATAGAGGTTTGACCGTTACAATCCGCTAATAATAGTATTGGTTTGAATTTAAAAAGTTAATTTCAAAAAACTACTTAAGGAGTTTTTTGAGTTAGAGGTTTTGATATATGTCATACTCCCTCCGTTTCAAATTACATGTCCACTTTCAAAAAATCACATAGTTTAAGAAAAGTGGATTTTGAAAAAAAAGAGGTGTAATTAGTCATTAATTGAACCTAATATGTGGTATATGGTTGATCTTGGAAATATAAATTTGAAATATGTGAAGGAGAGTTGATTTTGGAAATATAAATTTACATTGAAAGTTGAAGTGAAAAAGCATTTTGAAACGAACTTTTTTTTTAAAGTTGACATGTATTTTGAAACGGAGGGAGTAAAAAACTAATAAAACAGCTATTTACCAAACAATGTTACAGAAAACCGCTAATTTAATCCGCTAGTCAAAACATCTATTTCGATCAGTTAGTCAAAACATCTAATTCAATCCAGCTAACCGCTAACCTCTAATTCCCAAACAAGGCTTTGAATTGGCTTGGCACTGTATGAATATTTTATTAAAATTAATTTTTCCTATTAAAAAATATAAACTATTTTATTTCTTTTGAAAGAAAATTTAAAATTATTTTAATTATAAAAATCTATTGTATATTGAATTTCTAATTCGTAGGACAAAAAATATTGAAAATTAAAAAAAATTGTTTTCAATTCAGAATAAAAGATAAATCTTCTATTTATGGTGTTCTCTAATTTTAAACTTTATTTTATTCACACAGAAAACTCAAATACATTAATGAAGATTCAAATATAATTATAAACAAATCTTTAAATTTTATTTCATCTTTTATTATATTTATGTGAATCTTATATTAATAATCAAATTCTCCAGTAATAATTTCTCTAAATTTCTTAAGAGAGATAAAGTAATTAATGAATTTTTGATGATTTGATGATATATTTAAAGATAAATATCTATTTGTTAGTATAAATATTGATATAAATTTTTATTTTTCAATAAATAATACTGATGTAAATTAATACTTACTTTGATTTTTAAAACATTTACTGAATTTTCATTTTAAAATAGCCATTGGTTGCTAAATTACATATACAACAGCTAAGTGTTTGAGAAGATCTGTAAACGGTGCAAACGGAACTAACGGAACAAACGTCCAGTAAAAAGAAATACACGTTCCGCACACAAATCCAAAGTCCATGTACACATCTTGCTATTATAGAACTCCATATACACAAATCGAATATGAGTGAAACTACAGGTACACGTATTATCTTTTACTCTAAAATAGTGAATAAAGCCGCGCTTCGCGGCGGCGTTATAAATTTTGTATAAATTTTGATAAGAATTAATATTATGATAGTATAAAAATTATTTTGAGTCATTTTCCGGTTAAACATATCACTAATAAAAAAATATTATAATTAGTATAATTTTTTTTAAGTGGTCATCCTGTCAAACACAATACTAATAATCCATAATTTTTATTTTTATGATAAAATTAAATATTACAGTATAATTTAGATCAAAATTAGTTTGAGCCGCTCTCTTGTCAAACACAATACTAATAAAAATTGTTCTAATTATGATAAAATTAAAGATTATAATTGGATAAAAATTATTTTGAACTGTGGTCCTGTTTTAACAAATAATATATTATAACATTGATAAAAAAATTATTTTAGCCACTTTCCCGTCAAACATAATACTAATAGAAAAATTATTATTATTTAGATAAAAATTAGTTTGGGCCGCCTCCCGTGCCCGTCAAACACAATACTAATCAAGAATCATTTACATTATCATAAAATCAATATATGATTCCTATTTTATATATCATATTTTATTTTATTAATTATTTTTATTTTGTGATTCCTATTTATTAGTTAAAAATAATTATTCTTTTATGGTTCTAATTTTTTTGCTATTAGTTTTTTCTAATGATTATTATCTTCACAATCCTTTATATAATATTCGAAATTTAAGAAAATTATAAGACTAAATCGAAAATAAAAATTGTATGTATTACCTTGCAAATTTTAAATATAAGTTGTATTTTATCTATGATTGTTAGTTTAAATAAATATAAAAATTATTCTAATTATGATAAAATTAAAGATTATGATTGGATGAAAATTATTTTGAACCGTAGTCCCGTTTTAATAAGAAAATATATTACAACATAGAAAAAAAATTATTTTAGCCATTTTACCATGATACATAATACTAATAGAAAAGTTATTATTATCTAGATAAAAATCAGTTTAGGCCGCCTCCCGTGGCCGACAAACACAATACTAATGAAAAATTATTTACATTATCATAAAATCAATATATGATTCCTATTTTATATATCCTATTTTATTTTATTAATTATTTTTATTTTATAATTCCTATTTTTTAGTTAAAAAATATTATTCTTTTATGGTTCTAAATTTTTTTGCTATTATTTTTTAATGGTTATTATCTTTACAATCCTTTATCTTCTACTCGAAATTTAAGAAAATTATAAGAGTAAATCGAAAATAAAAATTGTACGCATCGGACAAATCTTAAATATAAATTGTATTTTATCTAGGATTGTTAGTTTAAATAAATATAATCCTATTCCTTTGAGGATTCCCATATAAGAAAAGAATTGTATTAATTTTATAATCCAAAAAGTAAAGAATTGTATTAACTTTTGGAATCCTTGAACCTGATTTTTTAAATTATAATTATATTTTCAATCCGAAATTTAAGAAAATTATAAGAAAAGAATTTTACTTTTTTACAATCCAATAAAAAAAGATTTGTATTACCCTTAAGATCCGTGAATTTGATTTTTTGAATTATAATTTTATTTTTCATTCAAAATTTAAAAAAATTATAAGATTGAATCCAACTATTATCGAGATTGGTTGTAAGTCCATGCATACTATTTGAATGAGGCCGTGAAGATCTTAAAAGATGTTTTCTTGATAGAGATACTATCTTCTTGACCATTATGGAACGACATGAGTTTAGTGCAAACTTGTTTAGACAATTTGAGATTCTGAAATATGCTGGTTTTTATTTTTTAGATATATAATTTGAAAAAAATTAATATAATAAAATTATAAATTTTATAACTTTTGCTAATAAGAATTGTATTTTTAAATTATATTTGTTCAATAATTGTTAATTGAATAAATAGAACACAGTGCCATCCTTGCTTATTTTTTTGTTGCAAGCAATACAAGAGGGTGACGATGAGCTAATTGAAAATAAAAATTGTATTAACTTACATTACAAATTTTAAATATGAATTTTATTTTATCAATAATTGCTAGTAATCCTATTGCTTTTAAGATTTGTAAATAAGAAAAGAATTGTATCATCTTTAGAATTCGATAAGAAAAGAGTTGTATTACTTTTAGAATTCTTGAACGTGATTTTTTGAATTATAACTATATTTTCTATCCAAAATTTAAGAAAATCAGAACACTGAATCGAACAATTTTAGAGACCCCGCATCCTCCTTTATATATATATATATATATATATATATATATATGATTAATTTTCCTTTTATTTGTTCTAACGGACGATAATGCGAAAAGTGAAAACTAATTATCAATAAGTATATAATTTACCCCCTTTCACCTCCAAGTTTTACTTACGGTGAATTCATCGATTTTCCATTGATATATCAGGGGAAAATAGTCCCAGCTCAGAGGGTGGTGTAAAAATGGCGGAAAATTCATCGAAAAAACGCAAGCTCCCCGACGATCTTGATCTTTTCGACAAACCCAAACAACAGTATGTCTTCTTCCCCCTTGTATTTACACGCACAATCACTTGTATGTATCTACTTGTTCTGCTAATTCGTTTAATATTCTCAAACCCTAATTTCGATTGCTGTAAATTAAATAAACTTTTCTCTTCAAATTGATGTTGGGACTGTAGTTGTAGCAGTTGATTTTATGTTTAATTACTTGCTGATGCTCATATTTGTTTGTGTATTAGCCTTGTTTAACTGTTGGGGCTTCTTATGTCGAAATTAGGTTTTAGTTGGTATGAAAATTTAGTATAATTTACCGGGGGAACCTGTTGAGTATTTGTGCCGCATTAATATATTGTATAATGCTCGACTACACATATATAAATTCGATACTAGTATTGTGGGTTACAAGATAGAATCCAATTATAATTGCTATTGTTTTGGGATAAAGTTAAATTGAAGATGTGGTGCATAAGACAGACAAGATCGGTTTTTAAATTGGTTTTGTACATGTAACATTTATTGGAAGTCTTTATGCATGTTTATATGAATTTTACCTAACTGCGTCGAAAGTCTATTAAACTGATTTTAAAGTTCTTGACTAATAGTTGGTGCGGTGATTAATTTTAGGGAAAAACGGGTGAGATTTCCAAAAGGGAAGAAGGTGAAGCCAGAGGATCAAGTGCCAGTTGTTCAACTACCAGCTGAGGAGGAGAAGGATGTCGAGCCCGAGACAGAAGCTCAAATTGCTGCTAGAGAGCGTGCTTTGCGTCGTAAAATGAACATTCCTGCTGATGAGGACACCGATATGTTGCATGACATATCAGTTGCTGAAGTTCGTTACCAGGTTTGTTCTTCAAATTCTATGGTTAGTTGCACAACTGTAATAACTTCTAGTGTTTTCCGTACATACTAGTCCCTCTAAATTTTACCTTCTAGAACTTGATTTTAGATTTTAAATTTAAATAAGAAGGTAGCCTCAAGTCATTAAATGAAATTGAGGATCCTTGTTTGATCACTATAAAGTTAGCAAGGCTTCTTTACCTAGGATTGAATTAATAGCCACTGGTCTGATATATTGTAAATTTCTGTTCTATAAAATTTTAATCAAACGTTGAAGCATTGTTTCTCAATGAGTACTGCAAAATGCAAATGTATTTGTTAGTGTCATGGGATTTACTAATACCAAAGTTTCAAAATTAATGAGACTGATTGTTTATTTGATTCACAAGTGACAAAAGATTAATTAAGTATGACTACATATTGCACCATAATAGTATAAGTAAAATGTACTCGGCAGGCAAACTCGTCTATTATTAAAGTTGTAGTAGGCTAGTAGCCTGTTTTATATTTTATCAAGTCAATTCCTACTGGAAAGTTAAGTTTCTTGTCCATTTATGCACTCTGTAGGTCTTTAGCTATTTAAGATATAGGTGTGATGGCATTTTTTTAACGAAACTGATATATATGTCTAACTATCGTGGTTATGGAGCGATGCATCTTCTTCACCGGTATGTAATATACGACTTGGACTGCTTACTTTACAGGGCCTACATCTTTGCTTAAGTTGAATATAATTTCTTTTTGTTTGTTACTGGGTCCGGGAAAAGGATTGGCAGTGATGAGTTGTACTTTTGGCAGGATAATGACACTTTTGTTGATGATGGGGTTAACATAGAGCCTTTTAATCTTGAGAAAGAGAACAAAGAAGGCTTTTTTGATGAGACTGGAAATTATGTTGAGTACGTCAATGAGAAACAGATCAAGGTACTAGTCTAACTATTGACTACTGCTGGAAGGGTTGATCATATGCTACATAATAAACTTGCGTTTCAATTTATTTTTTTCATGCAGGATGCATGGCTTGATAATGTTGATGATACTCATATTGATCCGAAATTGGCTGGTAAAAGAATAGAAACAGCTGACGAGGAAGAGAGCTTTGAACTTTCATCTAAAGAAATTGGAACAATGAAGAGACGGATGGCAGATGTTCTTCTACCTGGTGAAACTGTAAGCTTTCAATTTTCAAATAGTAACTTCATTGCCTGTGCATCTTATTTGTTATGTAGTCCAGCCTTGTTAGTTATTGTCTTGAGTGTCCAACTGTTGTCTCCTCCCGGCTCCCAGTGTGTAAACTTTGGATGTTTAGGATAATATTATCAAAGCAACCTGCCAACAATTGTTAGTGTTGAATAGATTTACTTGGATTATACTATATACTTGTGAGATGCTTCGTGTCAGAACTCATCTTTAAATTGGCCTCGACCTGGCTGTTTCTTCTAATGACCTAATCCCTGGTAGATGTTTTTATTCCTAGCCCCTAGGTGAATTATGCTTTCAAGTAGTAGACTGCAATAATAGGACTGTAGCAAGTTTGTGCATATTTGAGTGTGCAGATCGTTTGCTTGCTAAAATACTACTAAAAGTGAGTAGAGTCTCCTGAATAGTCTATTAAGCTTGCATCACATTTTGCTAAAGTACACTGCAACAACACATGAAGGGGCAAACACTGCTCATTCTGTACCCAAACATGTAAATTACCTATCTCCGCAGAATATCTGTGGTGTCACAGATAAATCATAAGATTTATTTAAAAATATCAATTCGTAATTCATCTCCCTTAAGTAATGAATGACTAAAAAAATTTATATAGACAATTAATTATTTGGGAGCCAAAAAATTTCCTAGGACAATTAAATCCTTATAAATATCTCCTACCATAATCAATTAAAGGAAACAAATTCTTTATTATTTTACTACTATAATCAATTTTGTCCCCGATAATACACATACTATAGCTAATTAATCACAATCAATTTCATTCCTATATAATAACATATACTAATATATATAAATTAATATGTTAATTTCTTGTTTCACATCAGTATAGCAGGCAACTAACTGGTGATGTTAGTGCAGGGCATATCCCCTATAACTATCACATCTTGTAGTTTTGCTCCTATATAACTTTCACATTTATGTCTAGGACAAGGATTTGTTGAGACAGAGATTCAATCCTTTCGTGTTACTCTCTCTGTCACTGTACCTCGATATCTGTGTTGTAGCTGTACACAGTAATTAAATTCCATGTGGTAACGAGAGCTTTTCTCTCACTAACCACATCTTCTTGCTGGGTCTTAACTAACTATGGTTTTCTGTCACATTTAAGGTTTTGCAAGCTCTGAGAAGACTGAAAGGAAGTTCCACTAGCAAGAAGGAAAAGATGTCTGCAGAAACAAAAGTAATTTTTGATCAGTTAACGGAAGATGCCATGAGGCTTATGGAAAATGGCGATTACAGTTAAGATTGTTTATTTCGTCTTCAGCACTTTAATATGAATGGCATATGAGATCTTCAACTCAACTCTGTTTTTTGTCCCCATTTTCTTTGCAGATGTGTATGATGAAAATAAGGAGGTTTTCCAAAGAGAGGCAGGTTTGTGATTCTTCTACTAGATACTTTTTTTGAAGTAGTCTATTAAAATGTATTCATTCTTTTAGAATTGTGAAACTTGTTCGTCTGTGCTCATCTCGCGGACCTGTAATTCTTGCTCTTTGTCTGGATTTGGTTTGAGCGAATAGAATTAGAAGTAGTGAATAATTTAATCTTACCTTTTCTTGTGTTTTCCATAGTTACATACAACCTTTTTGCACTACACACGCTTTGGTGAACTGTCACATAATCTTTTATTTCTCAATTGAAGAATTCTGGCAAGTTACTATCTTGTCTCTGTTTTATGTATTGGTCGAAAGATACTCCACAAAGAAGGCAAGAGGTATCAGTTTCCAAATTGAGGAAGCATCTCAATTTTCTAGTTCGTAGGCATATTTTTTAAGAACTAACTGGATCTATGTAACCTGTTGTAGCTATCAGTTTTCTCTTTTGCTATGTGCATTAGAGTCCTGAAATTGGGTTGCTTAGTCACTAAGTTGTGCTTTTCTCTTACAGAAGGATACGAAAAGTTAGCACAATTAAGAGGTGAAGGTACATCAGTGAATTCGGAACAGGTTGATGATGAACTTGATATGTTTGCTGAAGATGATGAAAAGGCTAATGCTAACCCTGCCTCTGGCGAGGGTGATTTGGTTTCTGGCTCTAATAGTAATGGCAACAATCAACCTTCTGAAAGTAAGTTTAATAACCTGAAATGCTCCTAATTCCACTGTAGAAATACCATGTAAATTATATTAGCAATTTATTGTCTAATTGTCTTGGAATTACTTCTCCTTGTAGGTGCTTCCTTGCAAAGTGATTATGTTTATGATGAATCTTCTGGGTATTTATCTCTCAATTGATCTCTTCCCTCTCCATATGAAAAAATATACACATTGAAGCTGAAAAATATTTGTATTCTTTCGTGTTACATTTTGAAGTAAGATGTAGCAGATGATCTGCTCGCACTGCTGTATCTCATTTTACACTTCTTTGTTTATCATATTACCTCCACACAAGTAAATTGTTTTCCGCTCATTATCTTGATGTCTATTTTTTCAGGTACTACTATAGCAGCAGTACAGGTTACTACTATGACCCATCTTCAGGATTGTACTGTTCAGCTTCTGGACAATGGTAATGGGCGCCACCTATTCTGTCCGTGTTCTGTATCGTGCTTGCAGAATTTCTGAAAGAAATTGCCTGAAAAAATGCCTTTATTAGCATAAATATCTTTATCTATTTTTTTATGTATTGGTAGTCAACTGTTTGTATATTTATATTTGTTCAAGGTGACTTATATGCTTATTGCTTTAGGTATACATATAATGAGGGAACAATGGCGTGGGAAGAAGTGCAGGGAGGTGAATCCACGTTGAATCAATAGGCTTTGTACTAACAATCCGAGCTCGAGAATGTTTTGGTGAGGCCATCTTTGTTTCTTGTGTGATCTAAAAAAGGCTCTGTAGGAAAGATAAACATGAAGCTAGTGTTTCCTCTATTTCCGGGTCACGGTGGTCCTTGCTTTAGTCTTCAAATTTCCAACTGTGTTAAAATTAGAAAATTATGGTTAGTATCAAGTCTTGATGCAGTTTGCTCTCAGAGTTTAAGGTGGTAACAGTAGCATACATACATGTGAGTTTATGTTCAATCAAAATTTTGTTTTGTTGCATCTTTGCAATTGAGTGTTCCAACAGTTGTTCCGATTCTTGTATAAGTTCAATTGATAGCTCATATAAGTTCACCATAAAAAGTCGGTTTTTGTTCGCCAGATCAAGCAACATGAGGCAGATGAAAATTAAGATCACCTGTGAGCCTCGTCATTTGTGGTTCATGCATGGTTATTATATTTTATTTAAAAAGACCACAAACTAGATTAGCAAATTTGTGGCTGATGATAAATCACAGAAGTGAACTGAAAGTCATTGCTTTATGTTAAGTCTGAATATTGTTCCCGAAAAGATTTAAACCTTCCCATGGGGAGTAGAAGCCATGATTAGTTTTTTGGAAATTTTCAAAGTGAAATTGTTCAGTTTCTTATTTCATTAACTAAAAGAGATTTTGTTCTTTGGGGTCCTTCCTTTCTTTAAATAAAATGCATAGAGATAGGATCAAACTGATTATCGAAAAACCTCTCCGGATATTCCTCAATGTCCTGGTTATTTACAGAACGTGAGAAACAGAGCAGGGCTGCCAGGGGCCTCAAAAAATTTGAATGACCCTCAATTTTGAACCCGTGATAATTTTATCTTTGCAATTGGCCAATCACTCTTACTATTATCATTGTATAACTATAAATTGATATTATATATTTTTATGTTAGAATTTTATTTTAAATTTAATTATTTTTTTGGTGCCTTCTACATTAATTTGCTAGATATTATTAATGTTAATTTTTATTTTTTTTATTCCAAATATATCAATAAGATTAAAATTTATTATTTAATTTTGTAAGGGCCTCACGTATCATTGAGCTGGGCAGATCACCCAAATTTAGTGATCTGTTGCCAAACTAAAATTATCGAGTTGTTCAAAATAGCTAGCTATTAGTGAAACTTTTTGTAGGTTCCATGTGATACTCCGTATGGACGAGTAATTCGAAAAAGACAATCCATTTGGGACCTTGCAGGTCCACTGACCACTGGTCACCTTTTTCTTCCAAGTCCCTTCTTTTTGTTTTTACTTTTTATCTAACTCGAAATATTTTCTTAAATCCGCATGGATTTTACAAGAATGCCTTCTATTTATAGTAGGTCATGAATGTTAACATCAGGTTGGTTACGCGTGCAACCTATATGAAAATCAAATGTTTTGTGGCTAAAACATGATGAATCTCATTTTCACCTGAAATGAAATCGAGTTTTTTGTGGTTAAAAGAGTAATGAATCTCATCCCAATCATTATGTGTCAGGATTCTTTGTGAAGATTCTTCAACGCTTGAGCATTATATTTGATAATCATTGTCAGGACTCATCGACTGCGGGTGGACGTGATACTTGATACACGTAAATATCGGTCTCTTTGAATTCGATATCAATATAAAAACTGTTGTAAATCTTGTAAAGTATACTATTAAACTACACAAGGATATAAAGGAAACTATCTGGAAAGTATAAAGAGAATAGAAGATGGAGAGAGAAAGTAGTTGTATTTCGGAATATTTCAGAATAGAATTCATTTCAACTGAACCAGCTATTTATAGAGGTTGGTTGATGAATCTTCCTAACTAAGATTTGCAATACTTCTAGGTTAAGTATTACGATTCTTCTCGAGTAAGTATCGTAAGTCTTCCTCGATAAGCTATGCGAGTCTTCCTTAGTAAGTTTCGTCAGACTTCCTTGATAAGCTTTGCGAGTCTTCCTTAGTAAGTTTCACCAAATTTACTTGATAAGATTTGCGAGTCTTCTTGACTAAGCTTTTGACAATCACTTAATATATTATTTTATAACACTCCCCCTTGATTGTCAAATGCGAGTTATCATAGAGATTGACTGCCTCGTTAAAACCTTGCAAGGAAAAACCCAATGGGATAAAAAAACCTTGTCGAAGGAAAAAGAGTACAGTCTCCCCCTGAATTAAATTACTCACATTTCGACATCTTGATCCAGTAGACTTTTTAATCTCCATATACCCATATTACTTCGTAACTTCTCAAATGTTGATGTCGGTAATGACTTTGCAGTTTTATCCACCAGGTTATCGGATGAACGAACTTGTTGTACATCAATATCACCATTTTCTTGAAACTCATGAGTATGGAAGAATTCTGACAATATGTGTTTTGTTCGATCTCCTTAGACATGTCTTTCCTTGAGTTGTCTTAACCAAATACATCATTTGCTTGCTTCATAAATTTCCAGTAACTTTGTTTGTGATCGCCCAAAGTGAAGATTTGACATGTATCCAGCATCTTTTAGTTGGGCCAGAATTGAATCTCGCCAACAGGTTCACAACAAATGCAATATAAGGGCTCCAATTGCACGAAGGTAGGAAACTTCAGATCCGAGTACTTATTCATCCTGTTCTCTAGGACGGAAGGGATCCTTTTCAACCTCGAGTGATTGACAAACCATTGGCGTGGTTAGTGGATGAGCTTTGTCCACGTAGAACCGATCAAGGACCTTTTCAGTGTAGTTTGATTGATAAACAAATATGCCTGAAGATAAGTGTTCCACCTGTATACCTAAACAAAATCTTGTCTTTCGGAGATCTTTCATTTCAAAACTCATTTTTCAAATGGTTAATAGCATCAGTAATATCTTCAAAAGTACCAATAATATTCAAAGCATCCACATATCAACAATAATAACAAAAACGGTTGGTGAACGTTGAATAAAAATGCAAAGACATACCTGGTTATTAACATATCCATCATTCAGTAATTATTTACCAAGCATGTTGTACCACATACGACCAAATTGTTTCAAACCATATAATAATCGTTGGGATATAACATAATATAATGGTCGAGGCTTAGTGTCCTCTATCTCTAATCCTTAAGTGATTTTTATAAAATATCACTATCAAGTGATCCATAAAAGTATGCTATCACAACGTCCATCAGACGTGTTTCCAAAGCCATACTCATTAGAAAATGAAAAGTAACTTCATCCATTACAGGAGAGTATATTTCCTGGTGATTAAAGTTATACCCATTAAGAAACAAAAGTGACTTTATCCCTTATAGGAGAGTATGTTTCCTGATAATCAAATTCAGGTCTCTGAGAGGATCCTTGGGCTATCAGCCAAGCTTTATATCTCACAATTTCATTTCTCTCATTTCATTTTCATACAAATACTCATCTATTCCCAACAGGGACGCCACCAGCTGGTGTTTAAATTATAGGTCCATATATATTTCCCTTGCGCAAGGATTGCAATTCTTCCTCGATTGCAAATTTTCATTTTGGCCAATCATATCATTGTCGACACTCTTCCACACTTTGTGGTTCAGGATCGGAGTTCATAATAATATCACATATCACGGAAAAACATACACATCATCAATCTGAGTACTCTCACGATCCACTAATTTTCCTCTATGTACATAACTCATTGAGATCTCATAATTTTCAGGTACCTTTGCTTTTATGGAAGCATTTGCCACTTCTGGGGCATTTGCCACTTCTGGGGCATGTGTCACTTCTGGGGCAATTTCCTCTTCATGAGGATTTGTTACAGCCACTTCAGGGGCTTGAAACTCTTCAGGAGGCAATACCACTTCTGGGGTATGTATTTGTCACTTCTGGGACAATATCATCTTTCAAAGAAAATCCCATTTCTAAGTATTTTGTTTCAGCCACTTCAGGGGCTCAAACCTCTTCAGGAGGTAATACCACTTCTGGGGTATATTATGGAATGGTTGCCACTTCTTGGCAAGTCTAATTAATTTCCGTTGCATAATACAATAACCTCTACAAGGGGTAATACCGCTTTTAGGGTATATATCAAAAAGCTTGCCGCTTCTGGGGCAAGTACAATCAATTTGTAATTTCACAGTACAATATCCTATGTACGAATAGATTTCCCACGCTTCCGGCGTGCTTATTATACTCTAACCAATTCTTCAAAAATTGATTTATAAATCAGGATGTCAATCCTTACCAAAGCATTAATAGCATGTATGTGTGATAATATGTCTAAAAATCACTAAAAGAATTCGGCATTTGATTATCAATATTTTGCATATAAATAACTCTTTGAAGTTATGACCCATATTTTTTAGTAGATCAATATAATTTAAAACTGATGCATTCGAAGATATCACATAATTTATGCAAAATATTTTCTCCCCCTGATTTAGGGAATATAGATTCACCAAAATGACAATCAGCGTACTGAGCAGAAAACAATATCACCAGTTAATGGTTGTAGATACCTTATATTAAACGGAGAATCAAAACCAACATATATACTAATTGTGCCTCAATGTAGTTCTTTGTGACAATGCAATAAGGGCACATTCTTTAATTATCAAAAGTCCACCACTAGTATCTCTAAAATCCTTTTAATGACCAGTCAACCAAAAGATATGACAATCATATGATTCGATTTTATTTTATTAATGAAGTACTATTTGACAAGATACTAAATAATTGTAGGTAGGGGTGAGCAAAAATCCGAATAAATCCGAAACCGAAACCGAAACCGCTAAAAACCGCTAAAAACCGATCCGTATAAAACCGAACCGAAACCGGGACCGAAAATTTGAAAACCGAACCCGAAACCGAATATTCGGTTCCGGTTATAGCTAGAAACCGATCCGCAAAAGACCGAACCGATCCGATTTTTAAATATATTTATAATATTATATATATATATATATACTATATGTGTGTATATATATATATATATATTTATATATTTATATATTTATATATATATATATATATATATATTTATTTATATATATATATATTTATTTATTTATTTAATATTCTAGAACTTGATGTGTACTTGCTATTATAATAGTTTTAAGATATATGACTAGTTCTTAATCTGCTTTTAGTATCATTTTTGTTCCACAATAAACTTTTATTCAATATCATGATAGAAATTGGCCGCTAGACTTGTATGAAAGAATTGCCAGAAGCCTGTGATGCCAAACCTATTAATGATAGTTTACACAAATGAGCAAAATTGGTTAGCTTCAATTGTTTAGCTCATAGTTCCAGTGAGAAATTATTATTTATTAAATCTGGATTTAGTTTTGTTGGTTACCAAAATTTAAATCTGTTTTGTTATATGGCATAGTTGCGTACTTGCAGCCTTGCAGTAGTGTTGTAGCATGAAAGCTGAATCCCTCTTGTTTAATCTGTAGACTAGACTTAATATTTATCCAGACTTCTGTTTCATATTTTTTTTATGTTTTTCATTTGTTTAAATTTTGGATTGATGTATATTTATAATTAAATTTTAATTGTTCAAGTATAATAATTCATCCTTTTTTTCATGCGGTTTTTTAACCGAAACCGAACCGATAGAAACCGAATCCGAGGTTTTCGAACCGAAACCGAAACCGACGATGAGGTTGCGGTTGAGGTTTCTGATTTTTAAAACCGAGGGTATGCGGTTCCGGGTGCGGTTTTATCCAAAAACCGCACCGAACCCGCATCCGCTCTCCCCTAATTGTAGGTCACATAGCTCTTTACTCTATTGATTATTTAGGCAAGTAATTTGGTAAAGGTTATCGAGTTGACGCATCAATAAAGTATTCAAATGTGCCAGAAGATGGATGAATAGGACCACAAATGTCACCTTGAATTCTTTCTAAGAATTTCGAAGATTCTGTTTGAAGCTTAACTAAGGATGATCAGACAATCAAAATTTTTTAAGGAACATACTGAACAAGGAAGTTCATCTTGGGGTATTACCTTTTGGGTTTTAAAAGGATGTCCTCTAAAATCTTCAATAATATGATGCATCATAGATATTCCTAGATGACCAAGACTTTCGTGCCAAGGAAAAAGTAGTTTTGGTTTTGTGACTTTGGGAATGTTGACACTATGAGATTCAAATAACACTTATTCTTGTAACATATAATCCTGAAGAAATTGAGTGAAATTTTTCTGGGACCTTTTTTTATTGTCAAACGATGTTTGAGGTGATAAGAAGATATTCTTTTTCATTCTCATCAGTAGTTTCAACGCGAAACCATTACAAACGAGTATCTTTAAACCTTAGTAGGTTTCTAGTTGCCTTTCTAGAGTATAGAGCATCTTATGTGCGTCTTATTTGGCAGAATAAAACTAGCTTTCTCAAAACCCTCTATTATATATGATGTACCTGATACCGTCCAGACATGTGAGTTGGTTTTATTAGTCAACTATAAAAGTATTTCTAACTTTGTAAAATAGTGTGTGTGGTTGTGCAAACAATGATGCATATATCTTCCACCTCTTTACATATATTAATAAAAAACATCTTTTAAAAACACACCGCGTATATTAAATAACAACATGAAACAAGCAGATAAAGAAAAAATGTAAAACATAAAGGAAATAAGTAAAGCAAGACAATACATATAAAGTCTACTCTTCTCAACCATAATAAAGGTTAGCACCAGTATCTATTTCATTTGAGACCTTATTGGTTCATCAACTAGATTATAGTTAACAAAGTTTGTTTCCATTTTCTTTCCATTATTCCATTTGGATAACTCATAAAGATCAACAAGATGTTAGGTGTGCGATAGGTACATTGCTAATGTCCCTCAGATCCACACCAATAACATATGCATCGGTTCTCTCCTTCTTGGGATGCCTTTCTTTTGGCACTTCACGTTGCCATTTCTAGTGGCCTGAGTTGTAACCATCACGTTGCCACTTCAGTTGGCCACAATGATATATATTTCGAAACCGACTACGGAAATTTCCACGTACATGGTTCCGTCCATAACCTCGTCCTCCTCTATGCCCTTTCCCACGTTCATTCTTCAGGAATGACGTGTTATGTACTTTAGGTAACTGGGCAGAGCTTATGGGACGTATCTGATGGTTTTTCAATAGCAACTCATTATTCTTTTCAGCCACAAGAAGGAGAGATACCAGCGCGCCATATTTTTTGGAAACTACGCTCTCCATATCGTTGTGCCAGAATCATAATATTTTGGTGAAAAGTCGATAGGGTCTTTTTAATTATTTCAGCATCAATATTATTTTCACCACACAAAATTAATTTGAGCTTATCTTGAAAAGAGCAAAATTATATTCAGCTACATATTTGAAATCTTGTAACCTCAAATCAACCAGTCAGAACGGGCAGATGGTAAGTGAATAGGTTTCTGGTGATCAAATCTATCCTTGAGATTATTCCAAAGGGTGAGGGGATTATTTTCTAAGTCAATAGTGTCTTTTAGGCTGTTAGCACTAAGGTGTAATATCATATCAAGGAACCAAGACAGATAATTATTCTTGGAAACATCCAAGGCAACAAACTCTAATTTTACAAGGTTCATCATTCTGAATGTAAAACAAATATATAAAACATGACATATCAATATTTCAAGTTAATACACAAACAATATAATATTTATACAGTATGATATAACTAAAAGATTTTAACAGCATTGCCGCCATTAACAAATCAAGCAATCGTAAATTCATAAGCAATACCGATAGTAATAATTGTAAAGTGAGTAGAGATAGATCGTACCTTATTTCTGTGAAAGTCGCAATTTTAGAGTTGGTTAGATTGTACCTGTTTATGATGTACCTTGTTTGGCTTCTCTCAGTTTGACAGAGTCCTTTTTTGACTTATCTCAGTTCGGCAGAGTCTCGTGCTGATAACGTGTTGTAAATCTTGTAAAGTATACTATTAAACTACACAAGAATATAAAGGAAACTATCCTGGAAAGTATAAAGAGAATAGAAGATGGAGAGAGAAAGTAGTTGTATTTCGGAATATTTCAGAATAGAATTCATTTCAACTGAACCAGCTATTTATAAAAGTTGGTTGATGAATCTTCCTAACTAAGATTTGCAATACTTCTAGGTTAAGTATTACGATTCTTCTCGAGTAAGTATCGTAAGTCTTCCTCGATAAGCTATGCGAGTCTTCCTTAGTAAGTTTCGTCAGACTTCCTTGATAAGCTTTGCGAGTCTTCCTTAGTAAGTTTCACCAAATTTACTTGATAAGATTTGCGAGTCTTCTTGACTAAGCTTTTGACAATCACTTAATATATTATTTTATAACAAAAACAACTTCTACTGTTTCTGCTAAACATTGATTAGGTATGGAGAGATTAACATGAGATAAAAACGCTTTTTTATTTTTCTTAATATTGGAGATTAAAAAGGGAGAGAGTAGATGAGATAAAAGAAATTCCTTTTTTTTTTTAATATGGGAGATTGTAAGGGATTTTCAATTTTTTAAATATTCGTAATTTCGGTTTTAGTGTTACAAACTTTTTTATTTTTATGAGAAAGTAAATGCATATTTTTATTTTTTTATTTAAAATATATTTTTATGCAATCCATAAGAATTAATAAAAATAATATCTGAATACTCAACCTGACCCACATCTCATATTCTCATCACTCATGATAAGTGACACTCACGTCTAAATCCATATTAATCCATATCCTGAATTTTGATTGGGATCAGTTTAGATTTGTGGTTTTGAGTCCATTCTGACACCTCTTAATCGTGGTTTGTTAGCTCTCAGCTTTGAAGGGGCACATACTAGGTGTGAGTTTAAAATAAATGTTTGCTTAAAATAAATAAGTGGGGTAAAAATTAAAATTAAGTTAAGATTTATAAGTGATTAAAATGTAGAAACCCTGAAACTAAAGCTAGCGTTCCTAACTTGAAGTGTTTTTTGACTTTTTACACAAATAGTACAAAATAAGTGCTTCTAATTTTTAAACTCAAAAATCCTTTTAAACCGTTGCCAAAGAGCCCCACAATAACATAGCTTCTTGCTCGATAAAAGGGATTATTATATGAGCTGTGAGTAACTAAAAAACTAGAAATCAACCATTACAACATTAGTCAAAGTATATCACTTCTCTTTTAAAAATTAAAATTTCATTAATAAATTACATCATAAATAATTTATCATTATATAACATGAATTTCTCTCGAGCAACGCTCTAAAACATTAGTGTATTGTCCAACGTATCACATTTTTTATAAGCAAAATTTCAGTAAATAAACCATTGCCCACCGTTACTCGTTTGCATCGGTACAAGGAGAATAAATCAAATCGATATGATAATTATAGAAGGGAGAGTCAGAAGTAGCTGGTAAGTAAACACGGATAATTCATTGGGAATCCGAATGATTTCTTCATCATACTCTTCTTCTTCTATACGATTGATTCTAAAAATTCAAAATATTAGTAACATAACACTATTAATAAAAAAACAGGTATTATAAATGACAACTCAGTCCCTTAGATGTTCATAATGAATTGCGATCATCTTCGCACATCATTACAGGTCTGTATGACTCATCACCGTTGCCAATTGTGCTTTTAATTCTTGAAATGAAATTGTCATAATATTATTTATGGATATAGCTGTTCAAATGTTCTCTGAATCAAAAAAGAGAGAAAAGAGAAAATAAGAAAAGAACAGCACAATGAATATTGCTTCAAGGGAACGAGTCGATCAGAAACTTATAATTCTGCCGACCAGATAGAGAAGCCTCGTCGAATTGAAAATACTTTGAAATGAGCGGCGTGAGAAGAGAAAGCTATAGACCCTAGTTTCAGAGATGTTAACAACTTGGAGCTGGGAGCTTTTATTTATAGTGGGCGATATGGTGGGCTTTTCTTATACATGCTTTGGGCCTCATTTATCATTTTGTTCCATTTCCCTAAGCAATTTCAAAGTTTAGGCCCATTTTCTGGGACAAATTCTTTAAATAATTTTATAATAATGTTATAAATTATTTGTTATATTCGACAATTTATATTATACATATAGCTTAATTTCGGTTGTTTTTTGGTCAATCTGAAATCAACCATAACTCAAAAAATCTCAACCTGAGTTTTTCATATTTAATATGTTGAGTGTGCATTACGTCAGATGTGATTCAGCTCGCCGTAAAGATTTGACTGTGTAATGACGTTAATATCGTTTACTGTTATAAGGTAGAACTTAAAGATATAACTTCATTCATTCGCAGGCTAGGATCATGTAAATTTTTAGATAATATTTATATATTTCAATTTTTTTTTAAAATGATTTTTATAATTTTATATAATTTAAAATGATGAAAAAATATATAAAAAGGATTTAGGAGAACAGTTTGCTCATGTGCTTTTTATTAGATCTACCCCCGATTATAGAGCAGCTTTTCCATCCTGTTCCATCACAATGATAGAACTTGATAAGCCTACTTGAACATCAGGCCAGTTTATCTGAGGATAAGAAATTAACTCAACCAAATTTCCTGATGTCACTAATTTTATTCGTAATTCTTTCCCCCTATCATCACATAAAGAGTCGCATTATCAATCAATCGCACAATTCATATTCTAATAATCTTCTAGGCATCCATTCCATTCGACATTGGTGGAGCATCTTCAATCTCAGGCGTTGGTGCAGGCGAAAAAGCCGAATACTCAGCAGACAGCTGTCCGTTCAGCTGGTGAAAGCGTGGCCTGGTGCAATATCTCCGGATGGACAACGGAAATGTAGAAGTAATGAGAGGGAAAACTTGGCCCCAGCAATTATCTTCTACATCAAGCACAGCCCTGCAGCATTGAGGCCCGATCCTTATCTGAATAGTTAATATAGATGTGATCACTTCTTCAGCACAACCAGGTATATCTCCTATTGTTGACAGGCAATTACCTAGCAGCTGCAATGTGGCTTGGCTCTTTGGTGTGATCACCAACACGCATATTATGATCAAGCTAAGCACATATCTCGTGTGGAGACTCATGTTTCAAGGGCTTTGATGAGAATAATATGTGTGACAGTGATCTGGTACCGTATTGGTGATGCCATGCTAGGTTCTGCTTGGCTTATATTTGTACGCATAAGCAATGTGTTGATGAATTTGTAACCTATGCATCAATTAATACAACTATTTTATTTTGTAACTTATATTAATTCATAACTCTACTTGAGCCGTTAGCTTATGAACTATTGTGTGTGGTAAGCTGTTAACATGAGGTATGGTTTTGTGAATAAATCAGTAACAAGTAATCCCCTGCATGGCTACATCATTCAAAGGAGCCTAGAGTTAGCAATTTTACCGAGATGAGGATTATAATGATCAAGGTCCGTTCATCTATACCAAAAAATAAATTGCTTTGACCATTTTTATAATTTATTTTAAAAAGAATTTCGAAAATATAATTTATTTAAACTTAATTTATATTAATCATCCTGTCTAAGTCTCTAACTTCTACAATTTCATTTGTATATATAGAGGCCATTGCTAAAAAAGAACACTCTTAAAAAAACAACACATAACACTTTAGAATCAAATGTAGAATCTCATCAAAAACTTGAATTAAATTCAAATTTTAAGCTGATTAACGTTTTATTATGAATAAAAATAGGATTCACCATGTTTAACAATAAATTTTAGATTAAAAATAACATGATTCTATGTGAAATAATCCTGCAAAAGATATATCTATATGATTCTATTCTTGATTCTGTTTAGGATTTTATAATATTTCATATTAGTAATTTGGATGAGTTTGGATGTTAAAATTCATATGATAAGTTTAATTACTACTTAACTATGTAATTATAACCTTAACAAATCATCTTTTTATGAAAAATGAAGTGTTATGATGGTGTTCTGTGTGGAGTGCAACCCATATATATATATATATATATATATATATATATATATATATATATATATATATATATATATATATATATATATATATATATATATATATTAGTTAAGAATAATTGGTGGATTGAGATTTATAATATGATATTTGTTAGATTTGATTTAAAAATAAACATGAAAACAAGCGAAAAACAAGTGAAGATGTGCTTGTCCGGTCTCATTTTTTTATTATATTAATTTGAACTACTATAATTTGTCAAGTAAGCAACTTAATCATCATGATTACTTGTTAAAACTCACGGACACTTTGCATCAAAAATATAAGTTGTACTTATTTTATATCTTTTAATTAAATCTTCACAAAAATAACTTTTTTTAATTATTTCTACAATTTTTTGATTAATTTTAATCATGCTGCCACATAAGATATATTTTGATCATGGTTAGTGTATAAACCAAACCAAACATACTCAGTATATCGCGCTTAGAGCAGGGCCTGAGGAGGGTGAGATGTACGCAGACCATGCCCCTACCCTTAAAGTAGAGTGGGTATTTCCGTGAAGACCCCCGACTTAGTGCACAACAAATAATTAATGTGTGATACGATATTAATATGATATCTTAGCCCATGGCCTTCTTGACACGGGACTTACCTCGGGACTTACCTAAATAGTCCCTGATTTTCGATGATGGTTGACGTAATGAAGCCGGTGGATCTGAAGAAAGATATGAAACCGGATAACAACCGCCGTTGCACACTTTCTTTAATTTACTTAAGTTCTGCTTGTGTAATCCATGCATCGATTCTCCTTTATCTGCAATTCCAAAGCAATAACCGCAATACACTAACTGCTGTCTAAACTGTCATGTCGATTTCTTACCACCGATCCTAGGTACTGAAGATTTTTTATTTTTTTTGAAAATGGGTACTGATGATTGAGAGTCACAGATTTTGGGTTATGATGAAACATATAGATGGAAAAAGAAAAAGAAGAGGGAATGAAATGTGAAATAAAAACGAAGATTCGAGATCAAACGAGAAGCAAAATGATAAAGCGAAAGGCAGATTTTCTCCGCCCATGGGGATTCCGGCAGTGAAATATCAAAGATGAATAACTGAAATTCCATTCCGATATCCAGACGCGAAAAACCGTTTAAGTCAGGAAAGCAAGATAACCGTTGAGTTACGATCGCAGCATTGAAATACATTCTTTCTCGACGTACGCATTGAATCAAGAAACACTTCAATATCTACTGCAAAGAGGATTGATCATCATCATCATCATCATCTTGTTCAACTTCTGATGCGGGTTCATCTTGTGTAACACTGTCAGTTATTAATGGATGATATTATATTCGATACATGTACTCCTATATGTTTATTTTCTTACAAGTTAATTATATATACGAAGAAATTTTATGGTACAACCACATGGCGGGGATTGTGTTCGAGTAATCTGTATACGTGGGTATATTTCGTATCTGTTTGTTGATCATGGTTTAGTGTATGTCGATCATAAATAACTCTGATTAATTTTTTCATAAATTTAGTAAAGTTTATTGGTTGATAGTTAAAGGGTTTTTGGCAAAAAAAATACAAGTTGATTGGATTTTTTGGTTGATAGTTCTATGCGTAATTTGTTCAAAAGTGGACATGTATTATGAAACGGAGTGAGTATACGGTTAGTATTATACCTCCTCTCCAGTGTTACAGAAATCGGGGATCAGAACTAATCGATTGAGCTACCAATTCAGGATTAATGAAAAATCGGGGATGAATCAAAGTAAAAGTTGGATATATTTTAATATTAAAATATTATTAATATTTAGTTATTATTATATTAGTTATTTATTTATAAATATATATTTACTATATTAATAAATTCTATAATTGTTCAATTTAAAGCAATATAAAATTTTAATTTTAATAAATTTTTATATATACTTTGATTTAAAAAAATTCTATAAGGATTGATCGGATTTCAAAAATCGAATCGACCGATCACCTTACAGTGAATTAATCGGGGATTAGTCGGTTAAATCGGGAATTTTACTCTTCCCCACAAAAAATTAAAATACGGTAAGTATGCCATTATTTGAAGAAAAGTCGAAAGTACGGTGTGCAAATAGCAATACGTGTATACCTATACCTGCATCTATACGTAGAGAGAGAGAGAGATGGAGTGAGTGTCGTCTAGAGAGAGAAGACACGACATGGCGGAACTCACAGGATCCGATAGAGAGAGAGGCTCGTCTATGGATTCAATCGATTCACGCTGGGTCTTCCAGGACGACGACGACGACGACAATTCCGACAACGATAACGATGACGATTACGAAGATTTGCATCCTCACGATGTGATTGATTCCGATGAGGATGATAATGGCGAGATGAGACTGATTCGCACTGGTCCTCGTGTTGATTCTTTCGATGTCGAAGCACTTGATGTTCCCGGCGCTCATCGAAACGAATATTATGAGGTTTTTGATTTCTACTCTGAAATTTTGTTTTCATACTGTGATAATTGTACGAGTTTATTTTTGAATAATTCGCTGTGTAGTGTTTATGAGCTTCATCCGTTGAAAAATTGGACTCTGGAAAGTGAATTCGGCTTGAGTTTAAACATGATATCTATGTTAATCTGAGTAGAGCTATAGGCCTCATTATTGGATTTGAGCTTTCGGACTAAGATGAACATAATATTTTGTTTTTGAGCTAACCTGAAGTCTGTTCGAGATTTAGTGGAGTTGATCTTCAAGTTCAAAATTTAGGAATCTCGAGCTCAAGGTTCTTTTTAAAGGAGCTGAGTGTGACGATTTTTGGTGTGGCATGGCGTGGCTCGGCTCCACCTACTTAATAGAGTAAATTTTTCTTTCTAGTTCATACAACATAATATATCATCTCATATATGTAATGATTATTTACTGAGCAATGGAAATAAGAGGGATGTACAAGAGACTATCATGTGTGAGTGTGGATTTTTAATTTCTAAGTTCTAACAATTATAGAAGGTTAAAAACAGCCTTGGAAACAGGAGCCTATTTTATGTGGTCTATAGATACCTGATCTTTATTAGTAAGTTAAAACATTAAGTTTTCTAGTATATATGCCTTCATGTGGCTTGTTGTACAAGACGGTTTCCTTTAATGCTAGACAGTAGTCATTAAATCATTAATGTACTATACACAACCTGTAGAATTGGTGACAGAACTTTGTAAGGAAGGATGTATGCAACTAAACTAATTTAGGAGATAAGACAGCCCTATTGAATTAATAAAGTGCAATGACTTTATAATGATGTACAAATTATTTGTTATATTAACAGAAATTTTCTTTTAGAAGAGAGGTATGAGTCATATTTGGAACATTTGAAGAAGTGGAGTGCTAAAACACTGCAGATAATTTAATATGCTAGAAGAAGGCAGGAGAAGAGAAAAGAAACAAGAACCTTATACTTTTTTTTCTCTAGCATGCTCTTGAGTTTTTATTGGAATAGGAGATATTTTTTTAAAAAAAAGGTTATGGGGGAATTTTTCTAGAAGTCATGTGAGAACTTCCCTCACAATCATATCATCTTGGGAAGAAGATTTTGGGGTGAATTTTTCGAATTTCTTTTGGAATTTTTTCTGTTCTCTTTCAACTATTCTAATGAATATTGAATTTTTGGTCAAGAGTTGTTCAAATAGAATTTCGTTACTCTATTTGATAAGGCCGGGAGATAGGGACCCAAGGAAGAACTTTGATACTTTAAATATGAAGTTTTGAACTTTAAGAACTGTTGTCAGTGTGGGCAACTAGTTGTTAGATAATCTAGTGGAGAGGTTGACTTGTTGATTGTTGAAATGTCAGTCAACCAACGACAACTTTTTCAATTATAATTACACCAAGAACATACAGGTGTTATATACACAAATTCCATAACCAAAATGCACGTCCAAACTCGCCACATTTTAGTGGTAGCCGGCCTCGCGGTGGGTGTGGGGAAGTTTTTTGTAGGTTGACGGTGGACTTGGCCATAAGTTATGGTAAGGTGGGAAGAGTGAGGAGGAAGAAGGTGTGATGGTAGGAGATGAAGGTGATAAGATTTAAAGGATTCACTTATATTATATTATAAGTAGTTAAAAATATTTGTGCTTGGGATTAGATCTTATAATATAAATCTGGGTTCTCATGTGAGCATATTGGATATATGCATGTCTGTTTATATATATGCACAGGCAGCACATATATGTGTATGTATATGGAATGACAAAAAAAACCAGATGACCTGACTAATATATTTGTTTTCGTAATTAAATACATATGGGAATGTTGGACTTGGACTTTTGTTGTAAGAAACCACATATATATAATTATATATATTTGAGAAAGCAGCAGAGAACATAAACATGCGAGACGAATAGTAGGAAAAAGTTGAAATACTTAGATTATCTTTAAAGAACCCAAACTTCCCGATGTTTGATCTGCTCAACCATGATTTAAGGAAGGCTTGCTGGAATTTGGAAGACTTTGTGCCAATATCTCCCAGGAGCTCCAGCAGAAACCTCTGATTACCATGTACCAGTTATCATATTATGGAGAACTAGAACATACTGCTGGAAACATATTGGAACAACTCTCTGTAGGTTTTAATTGATATTTACTTGATATAGTCTCCAGATTGTTCCAGGCTCTAGTTCATGCATATTAGAAAATGAGAATTATTAGTTTGTAAGAACCCTGTCATGCTCACATCAAACCTCTAGTAGCATGTTTATGATTTCGTCTACATCTATTCTTGATGTTTCTTTGCTTATTGGTTGGTAGGTCTTGTTATACAACTTGTGATTTTTTAACAAACCGTCAAGCATCTTCTATTCTCTCGAGGGGTGGGGGGAGGGGAAGAAGGAGGTGATTAAAATTTTGGCGGGCATGCCGCATGCAATGAGGATGAAATTATTTGGAATTTTAAATCGGGAGGATAAACTGTTGATGCTTGATATTGATATTGTAAAATACTATGCAGGATGTCACTCTGGGAAGGAGCATTCTTCTGGCCTTCCAGACGCTTGGGGTTGTCTTTGGCGATGTTGGAACAAGCCCATTATATACATTCAGTGTGATGTTCAGCAAGGCTCCAGTAAATGGAAATGAGGATGTTCTTGGGGCGCTATCACTAGTTCTGTATACACTGCTCTTGGTTCCACTAGTAAAATATGTCTTAATTGTTCTTCTGGCTAACGATGATGGTGAAGGTATGAAGTATATTATACCAAGCCTTCAGTATAATGTTAATGATGGTATTAGATCACATATTATGCTTCAGCTTTGTCTTGTAGTGCCACTGAGTCAGTTCATTTTTCTCTCCGTGTCTTTGCTGCAGGTGGTACATTTGCTTTATACTCATTGATATGTAGACATGCTAATGCTAGTCTTCTACCAAATCAACTACCATCCGATGCTCGTATTTCAAGCTTTAGACTGAAGGTGCCATCTCCAGAGCTTGAGAGGTCATTAAAGATCAAGGAACGACTTGAATCTTCTTTGACACTGAAAAAACTTCTTTTGATGTTAGTTCTTGCTGGAACTTCCATGGTCATTGCTGATGGTGTTGTCACGCCAACGATGTCAGGTTATTCTACTTAAAATTCTCTTTTATCCGTTTATTCATATACTGTTCTTTATTGTATTTTGTGTATATTTGAAAAAGATAGTATAGTGTGGATTGGAAAATGAAAGACAAATTTCATTACTTTTTTAAGTAGGAACTTAGTTAGCAGTATTGCTTGCAGATTGATTGACCAAGTATTATCTTGTAGTCAACTTATCTTAGTCCTCTGATTGCAGTGATGTCTGCTGTTGGTGGGTTGAGGATCGGAGTTCCTGGGATTGAACAAGGTGACATGATCTACTTGTTGCATTTGCAATCTGCAACAATAGCATAATTCTCTGCTGCACATTCATATAGAATTTGTGAGAGGCACTGAGTTTTTGAGGCTATACTGTAATGAAACAAATGCAGACAAGTTTGTGTTGAACAGTGTTTATATAACACAAACTCTTCATTGTATATTGATGGAGGAAGTACAGAGAAAGAAAGAAATTATCACAAATTACTAGGAAATAGTATGTAAGATCTTTTGTTCTATCTTATTTTTATGATTTTGTCAGCTGAATTTCAGCAAAACTTAATGGTCTGTAACAGAAATTGTCTGCTTGCAATTAATTTAAATCAAAAACTAACTTAATAGGTTTGTTTGTATTAATTCTTCATCTTATAAATACTTGTAACTAACATAGCATACATAGAAAGTTCCCATATAATTACCTCACACCAGCCAGGATTGAGGTTCCTAATAGAGGAAATTCACAACATAAGCATTTAGGGTTACTCTCCATCTTTATCATCAATATGTGCACGATTTTATGCTCATACCATTTAATTTATTTCCGTGTTAATATATTTTTGTTCCTTTGATGCAGATCACGTAGTGATGATATCAGTTGCTTTTCTCATAGTTTTGTTCAGTTTACAGAGGTACGGGACAAGTAAAGTGGGGCTAGTAATTGGTCCCGCTTTGTTCATATGGTTTTGCTTACTTGGGGGCATTGGCATCTACAACCTTGTAATATATGACTCTAGTGTCCTAAAGGCATTTAACCCTGTACACATCTATTATTATTTTAAGAGGAATTCAACTAAGGCTTGGTATTCCCTTGGAGGCTGCCTTCTTTGTGCAACAGGTAGCCACTTTATCTTACAGTTGTAGGTCTATAAGCATACTTTTCATCTCATATTTTTTATTGCTTCATTAATTGAGCTTTCTTCTAAGAAGTTAATATATTTGCCTTGTCACATTTTCCCTTTTATTTAAAAAACGAAGCCTTTTGACCTATATAATCATATTGTAACACCAGTACAATAAATTGCAAAATTCAAGCCAGCATACTGCTAATGTACAGGATGTAATATAATGGATGCATAAATAAACAAGGAAATATAGGTGAAGTGTGCTCTTCTTTGATACTTTGAAGGATCTTATCTTTGCAAGAAGAATCTTGCCGATGGTTTTCCAGTATATTTTACCAATTGTCCCTAAATTGTATGTTCCCTTTCCGGAAAATTATACGCCCAGGTGTTCTGGTCTTCTAGTTTATAAGAGCATCTCCAACAGCCTCTTAGTTAACTCTTAAATATAATATAAAATATTAGACTCCTAGTAAGTTAATACAAATTCAAGAGCCTCAACTCCAACAATGTTTTTTATACTTGCTCTTAAGTTTATATTTTATTCTTGTTTAGACTTATATATTACAAAAATTCAAATGCAATTGGAGGGAATGAATATTTTATTTAAAAAAATAAGTTAAGAGCTATGCAGTGGCTCTTAACTTTGAGGAGAGAGGAGAGAGAAACAAGAGGTTCTTAGTGATTTTAAGAGCTACTAAGAGTCTCTCGGAGCAACAAATTCTTTCTCCCTCCTCAAATTTCAATTTAAGAGCTCATTTAAGAGTCTCTTGGAGATGCTGTCTCCATTCCATATATGACCTAGTTTGATGCAGTGGATAAAGGTTTACAAGTATAACCGTAGTTTGTTACGATCTCTTGCGTGGTTATTGTTATTATAGATGCATGATGTGTAGACAAACTCGTTATTATTCACTTGTTATGATACTTTTACTTTGTAATGTTTTGCTTATGTGTACACCTTCTCCGTACCATCATTTTCATTTTTTTATTTACTTTTCTCTATGTATATACACAATTAGTTATATATGTATGTTTTCTAATTCTTTGCTTGATATTTTTCACTTACTGGTTATGTGTTCACAGGCTCCGAGGCTATGTTTGCTGATCTTTGCTATTTTTCTGTTAGATCTGTGCAGGTATAGTGCCAATAGGCAGTTGATGGAACAGTTTGCATCTTGCTTTTAATATTAATTAGTACTCCCTCCGTCCCATTCATTTCTTAACACTTTCCATTTTGGGATGTCCTATTCAATGTTCAATATTTCTTAAAATAGAATGTTATTCTTTACATATATTATTTTTGATAGGTCCCACCATCTTACACCTACTTTCTCATCTTTTCTTTACCTTTTTTCATTTTTCTTAAACTTTGTGCCGAACAAAGATTTAAGAATCGTGTGGGACGGAGTAGCAATTATGTATAGAGTCATGCTTCTCTTTCTTTGTATCTATTGCTGCTCTGATTAGCTACATATTCTTAATCAGCCCACTATATATGCAGCTTACCTTTGTGTTACTTGTTCTGCCTTGCCTTTTGCTGGGGTACCTGGGCCAAGCTGCATACCTTATGAATAACCACGCTGACACTACTCAAGCTTTCTTCGCTTCTACTCCAAGTAAGGTTCATATCATCGCTGGCTAATACAAACTAAACTACATGTATATGATATGAACATACCGCAAAATAGATTTTTGACGGAATTAAAAAATTTCGTAGGTAGCCAATAAATCATGTCATGTTCATTGCTAAGTAGTTGATTTCTTTAGTGAATTGATTATATGTTTCCAAAATTAAGATAGGAAAACCCGAGTTATGAATGGCACTTCCTGAAAAGACTTTGTTCCTTCTATTTGGTATTTCTTTTGTATACAGTGAAGTATGTATTCTCTAATTCCAAAGTTTGAGTCTATCCAAGAATTAAGATAATTTGTACACAGTTTCTTAATTTGTGTACTTCTCAGTGCACCTTTGGGTTGATAATTGATTATTGTTTGTTTCTATCTTAGCGCTTGAGCAAGTAAACTTGTATGTTTTAAGATGTTAGCTTTTATTTTGTTTCACCGATTCATCTCTGTTTTCAATATCAAAATCTGCTTATGTATTCTGTAGTCTGTGGTACCAAATCATAAGGCTTGTTAAATGTAAAATTTGGCCTGATCATCTTGGAATTTTTTCCTCATTTTTTATGATATTAGATATGAAACATATAATTGCCCAAGTGAAACCAGTAAAAGACAGGGCCCAATTGTACATCATAAATATTTTATATAGATGAAGTGGAATACTGAATAAGAAAAGTACAGATACCAAAGGATCTCATTTATACAGGACTATGTGAATGAGTAAATATATATATGCGTGTGTATTAAATTAGAGGATTTGCTATTTGCTACCTAAAGCATTTCTAGACATCTTAAATATTTAAAAAAGAAGAAGTGGAATACTAAATTAGAGAAGTAACGCCCTGCTCCCGAGTTATAATTAGGGAGGAAAGCAAGTGAAAAGGAAGTAAAGTCATGTAACTTTCACTCCTGCTTGTGCTCCCGAGATTTTTATAAGGAGGAAAACAAGTGAAAGTGGATGCAAATATAACATACTTTCACTCCAAAAGTGGGATGAAAGTGAAAGCACATTAGCTTTCACTTGCTTTCTCTCCTAAAAAAACTCGGGAGCAGGGCCTAAGGATACCAAAGGATCTCGTCTATACAGGATCATGTGAATAAGTGAATGCATATGCATCTGGATTAAATTAGAGGACTTGTTATATGCTACCTAAAGCATTTCTTTATCATAAATGCCCCCCCCCCCCCCCCCCCCTCTCAAAAAAAAAAAAAAAACCCAAATAAAAAATTGATTAGTTATCATTATTAGCCTGTACAGGGTGAAATTTTTTCCTGTGATTCTGTGCTTGTCCCTACTCAGCTGCATGCATCAGCTGTTGAAAGAATGTTGTACATGTCAAAACTTGGGGTTTATATTAGCAGTTGTAGCTTTGCATGTAATTCTGTATTTGAGGGTTTTGGTTTGTCTGCAGGTGGTGCTTTCTGGCCTGTATTTCTTATTGCTAATGTTGCCGCACTAATTGCTAGTCGGGCAATGACAACTGCAACTTTCTCTTGCATTAGACAGTCCACAGCACTCGGTTGTTTTCCTCGGCTTAAAATCATTCATACTTCTCGGAAGTTCATGGGTCAAATCTATATCCCAGTCCTCAACTGGTTTTTACTTGCATTCACCATAGCTTTGGTGTGCTCTATCTCAAACATATATGAGATTGGAAATGCATATGGTAAGATTCACTTCAACTTTAAAGTTACGTCTGCGTGTATATTCTACATTAGTGAGAAATGCATATGGTTTTTTATGATTGCACATACTGCCGCATCTCGCAAGTTATATTAATTTATTTTATGTGATCTTTTAACAGTCATTGCTGAGCTCGGAGTGATGATGATGACCACAATCTTAGTTACCCTCGTAATGCTCCTTATATGGCAGATAAACATTGTTATTGTGCTGATTTTTGTTACTTTTTTCCTGGGGTTGGAACTAACATTCTTCTCATCAGTTCTATCAAGTATTGGTGACGGAAGTTGGATTATTTTAGTGTTCGCTATTGTTATGTTCCTAATAATGTTTATCTGGAACTATGGAAGTAAACTTAAGTATGAAACTGAAGTCAGGAAAAAGATGTCCATGGAATTAATGCGGCAGCTTGGCTGCAATCTTGGAACTGTTAGAGCCCCTGGCATTGGTTTGCTCTACAATGAGTTGGTGAAGGGTGTACCAGCAATATTCGGGCATTTTTTGACAAGTCTTCCCGCTGTTCATTCTATGATTATTTTTGTCTGTGTTAAGTATGTTCCTGTTCCTGTGGTGCCACAGGGCGAAAGGTTCCTGTTCCGTCGTGTTTGTTCCAAAAGCTATCACATATTTCGTTGCATTGCCAGGTAAGTGTAATCACGTTTGCCGCCTACCTGTCCCTCCCTTGTAGATTTTTAGCGATATATAAAACATCTGTGCTTTTATGGTGCCAGAACCTAATATACGAGCTTGCTATTTATCATTTCTCCTTCGGCATATAACAAATTTGTAATTTGGTAATCTATAATGGTTTGAGTTGTGTGATGACTAGGCTTAGATCTTTAGTTACTATTACATGGGCAATATACAGCTCTCGCCTCTATGATTACACGTTGCACAAGAAACCAGATCTGAGCTATTAGTTTCACTAATTGTGTTGGTTCTATGATATCTCTTTGAACTGTACCTGCTCTCAAGTTGATATTAAGCTATACATATTTACTCTTTGTATCTACAATGAAATGCTCTTCAATTCTTATCCTTTGTAGTAATTGTATCTAAGAAAATGATCCTCGCACTAGTTTGAGTAAAGGTTTCTTGTAGTATAATGCAGTCTAGAATATTGAAGGGTCCATGTAGTGTAATACTATCATCCTCTATGCTTCTAATTATGACAATTTTTCTTCACTTGCCTTTCTTACTTAAGTTGAGACACAAGAGCGTTAAGCAGTGCGTTCAATTGTACTCATTCAACGCAAAACCTTAAAGTGTATGCAATTATTCTATATTTATTCAACTGTAGGCAAAGTAATATGTGATTAATTAAGAGAAACCAGGAAGTCAGGCATCAAATTAGTAACCGGAAGACCTTAATTCTCAAACATTACTAAGTACTTCTTCCCTAACTAGTAACTGCATCCGTTCTTATATACCTTTAGTCGTACTTATATACCTTTAGGAGAGGCAGAAATGTTTATCTTTTGCTGTTGCTAATATTACCCAAGTCATGATGCATGGCACATCGCACATTAGAGAGGTCATAACTACAAATTGCGCGTAAAATTTCTTAAACTGGAGCACTCTCTGATTATCTGGTGTGAAATTCTGAAGTAGTTCTTTTGACTGATTTGTGGGCAACAAGTACCGAGTCAATAGAAATATAAGTGGGTAGAAAAATAATTATTGTAGAGATCAACTTGCATCATGGGTAGGAAGAAGAGATTAAACAAAGCGTGAGATAGTATATCCTGTTTTTGACAGGAGGAATTAGTAAGAGCACCAGATGAATAAAGCGGTATTTTCTTTCCTTATAGGCCCAACCCAACAATTTCATTTCTTTTAAGAGTGGATGGAAAGAGGTGAGGAGGCACAGCTTAGAAGTAGGGAAAAATTATTCTCGGCAGTCCTCTGCCTATGCTGTAGTATAAATGTGTTCCATTGATTAAATTATCACCAAATCAAATCATCTGAAATATTACGACGTTTAAATAAATTTATTATGTGCATTAATCATGTTCTATGATAGAAATATTAAGCGTTGTACCTTATATTACTAATTCGATGAAATCATGAACAGATATGGCTACAAGGATGTTCGCAAAGAGAATCATCAGACTTTTGAGCAGTTGTTGATTGAGAGCCTTGAAAAGTTCATCCGTAGAGAAGCCCAGGAACGGTCGTTGGAGAGTGATGGTGACGATGATTCAGATTCTGAAGATGAAGCTTCTAAGTCACGAGTTCTTGTTGCTCCCAACGGCAGTGTCTATTCACTTGGCATCCCTCTCTTGGCTGACTACAATGACCCCATGCAGTCACTTACAGAAGCAAGCACTTCAGATGAGGTCAACCGGGAAGACCCAAGTGCGTCCGATCCAGAGCAGAGTCTAGAAAAGGAACTGTCATTTATACGCAAAGCCAAAGAATCTGGGGTGGTTTATCTTCTTGGTCACGGGGATATCAGAGCGAAAAAAGATTCATGGTTCATCAAAAAGCTAATCATTAATTACTTTTATGCTTTCTTGAGAAAGAATTGCAGAAGGGGGATTGCCAATTTGAGTGTGCCTCATCAGCAGCTGATTCAAGTTGGCATGACTTACATGGTTTGAATAGTATTGCATCATAGGCGAATCAATCAACTTGATCAAAGTCTGGTTACGGAAGTGCTATAGATGATACTGATAACAATCCATTGAGTTGATGCAGAGAAACATTGACAATTTTGTTGTACTGTCCTTGTACTTTGTGCTAGTTTTAAATATTTCTGATTAAAAGGTTTTTGTAGGTTCTTTTGTATGTTCCTATAGGCTCGGTAAATTTACAGAATGAATATTGTAATTACTCTTTTTCTTTATTATAGTAATTGTATCTAGATGTCTTGAGTGCAGTAATAGGTTGGAACTTGGAATAGTGAATGAAGTGAAATTCGTGAAACTAAAGATTATGGTTATTTAGGTGGTGTTTGGGATCACATAAATAAGTCGACTTCTTGGCTTATAAGTTATAAGCACTTATTTGTACCGTTTGTGTAAAAAGTCAGGAAGCACTTAAAAGAAGTTAGGATTACTAGCTTTTGTTTCAGGACTTCTGCTTATTTCCCAAACAGTTTAATCACTTATAAGTCTTAACTTGCTTCTGACTTCTACTCCACTTTTTTATTTTAAGCAAAAAGCACTTATTTTAAGCTCAGCCAAACGACCCCTTAGTTTCTTCATGTTACCATTTGGTCTTTGCGCAACTCTGTTTTTGCCTTTTAAGCAATAATTAGCACTGGAAATATAGAACAAGCCAGTGGGACTGAGAATTATAGGAATGATAGGACATTCTTCTGGGTACAAGATTAGAACTCCTTTTTTAGGTGGTTATAGCATTTCGAGAAAGCTCTTCAAATAAGCTCTTAATTTTAAATTTAAAAACCATGTGAAGAAATAGTGCTCCCATGAGTTTAGAGTGACCCTCTTTTTTCTTCTAAAGAGCTGGGTGCTCTTGAACTTCTTGCTCTAACTATTATTTGAAAATAATAATAAAATATCTTTTGAATATAATACATTCGGACGACAATACCGTACCAATCTATTTGAAAATGCAGTGTGCGACATGACAAAAATTTTAAGGAATTCACAATAAATTTGCTGTTGCAAAATCTCAAGGTCCTAACTGAGTTCAGCACCAAAGTTATCGAGGAAAGTTTCCAGTATGAGCCACATGGGACATTGTATACTTCAAGCCATATCTCTCAATAGCCCATTTAGCATCTCTAAAACCACCACCATAAATTTTGTCCATTCTAATTTCTATTTCATTTTTCAAAACCTCCTTCAAGTTCCTCAGAAACTCAGCTTGGTCTGGTGTAGTGTGTAAGAAATCATCTCCAACAAATGCATAATAATCTATCCATTTATGTGCCATTACTTGACACAGACCTTCATTCACTTCTTTTCTTAGTCCTGCTTTGTACCCTATTCACTCAGATCCAAATTGTACATCATAATCAGCAAACTTGATTCATTTTATTTTTCCGATTAGAGAGGCCAAGGAAGAGAACATCACCTTCAATGCGCATCCATGCGTGCATCATCTCATGAGCCATGGTTGCGCCTAAGGCTAACCTGTCAGCATGGATGACAGAATTGTAGTAAATAAGAGATGTGCTTTGTGAAAGTGGGAAGTGAAATCGAACACGAGAGATGTGTAGACCTGGGGAAACCATACACTATCAGCATTGATGTCACCTCATATATACGTTCTATGTACTGCACCTCTTTCACAACATGAATGTTTTCCCCTTTCTGGTATGACCTCGCAACCTGAATTAGAATTGAACATGAGAATTTTTACTACATGAGTTTTATATAAGTTAGCCTTGTTCATTAATACCAAAAGCATTCATATAACATATTTTCTTGAACTTGTCTTGTGTTCCTTATAAGAAAATTAAGAAAAAGAGGAGGGCTTATCAGGATCACATACACTCCGCACAACGAATCCTGATGCGTATGTGGTAACACCCACTGGGTATCCCGGCTGGTCCTATAACACAGTAAGGGTTTAACTGATCAGCATCAAATACTCGAAGTGTGACAGTTAGGACAGTGCAGTTGTTCTGAGATCAGACATGCATGATGCATATGTACACACCTTTCCGCCAATTTCATGAGCAATTCTTTTCATCTCCTCGTTATCGACTAAGAAGATTGGAATATCCTCAATGACCTGCATGTTGAATCCTTTGTAAAATCTATAGACTTCGCGTAAAAGGGGAATGAATGTCTTGGGGTCCATTACTGCTGTGCAATGACAGTCAGAACAAAGTTTTCGACCATCACTGAGGTTGACATATCTCATATTTCCTATCTGCACAGATCAAGTGAAGTTTAATTTCAAGAAATGGATGATTTTTAGCATTAAAAACACGGAAAAACTAAAATATCTAAGAAGCGGGATTAATTCCTCAGCTACAACTTGCATTCTGGCATCTTCTTGTTCTACTTGCAAACCGATTCATTAATCTGAGATGTCCTGTAAGTTTGTTAAAGCTTTTACTGGCAAACACTACCATCAGTAGTGTGAAAGCAAGAGAGTTTACCCAACTTCAGCAAATTTATAATGATATTCAAACACAATGGCATCTAAAACATGTTATAATATATCTCTATTTATCAATTTAAAGTATTTTGCTGGTGTTGCTGGGAATCACCACCACAAACCTTGAATCTGAGACAGCTGAGGCACATCGGAGTCCCATCTGACACATGTTTATTACAGATTTTCTGACCCCAATAGGAAGGCAATAACCGATTAGAAGGCATCTGTTAATAAATCACTAAGTGTAAGTAGCAGAACTAATTAGTGCTTCATTCTCAAGTCTCAGTATGTTTAGTTAATAATAATAGGAGAAGTGCCTGATAATTAGAAAATCTCATACCTTTTGCATAAGTGCATTATGGCTAATCTAAAAGTTAATTTAAAACATTGTCCCATTGGATCATACACTAAAAACTAAAAAAATATATTAGTAAATATCTTCTGAAATAGAAAACCTACTGCTTCATCGCAGAGATCACAGACTTGATCGACATGACTGTTGGAGTCCGATTCTGATGAGGAAGAGTCCCTGCAAGAAGGTTAACGCAATCAATTCTAACTGGTGGTTTCTCTTGAATATCAGTAATAGGCTGTGAATATTACCATGATGCTTCATCATACTGCTTAGATTTCTTGAAGATGTTTAGGCTGCTAAATAGTTTTCTCCACCAGCTCCTTCTCTTTGTCAGGGTTCCTTTCCTGAAAAGATATAATTTGCGAGTAAAATCTAAATGCTGTGAAAACATGTAACGTAATCACCTATTGTTAGACAGATATGTACTTGAGTGACAACATTTTTTTTCTACATTCAAGAATCGATGCATGAGTGATATAAAAAATGTTAATACGGAAAGAAAGTTTCCAGACCGCCTTTGCCTCGTGGATTCATCTGAATGTTCCATACTGCCTTGTGTAGGCGCGGTGAGTTGTTCATCTTCCTCTGTATAAGAAGACTCTGCATCATAGAAAAATTTGGAAAGATAAAACTTGAGTAAAGCATCTTTGATAATGTACTATTTTACATGTCATTCTTTTGTTCATCTGGAGCAGTATTTACTATTCTACATGATTCTCTATTTCAGGTAACATTTTGGGGCATTCATGATTCAGAAGACAGAACATATTCGACAGACTTAGAAATTAGTAACTTACTTTTGAGTTATAACTAGATACTAAATACTAAAACAATACAGCTTACAGTTGAAAATTAGCTTCAGTTGCTCACCCTCAAAACTCAATTCTGAGCTGTTTGATTCAAAAATAAAATGTTCAACAGCATGGTGTATATCTTCGTTCTCATCCTCCGACAGTGGATCCTGCAACAACAACAAGAAGGGAATACGCTTGATAAAGTATCAACTTCAAAATAACGACAATGATGCGAAAAACAGACATTCTGTACACTCTAGTAAATTGTCAATCACCATCTCTGGATACCAACAACACAACAACTGGGGACTGAGGTTACCTCCTCAAAAGAAAAGGCTCCATATCCTGCATTCATATATTCATCGTTATACTCCATTTTATCTGCTCAAGTACAAAATCACAAATGTCTAAAGACAAGCTCTTGTATGTTATCTCATATAACATATTATACTGCAACTCTGTAACTAAAAGAGCAACAGGAATCTCACCTACAGAGGTTAGGCCAATTTTTTTTTTTTGAAGATTCATATTTTATTGCACCTAACAAACCATGATGGGTCACATCTGGAATATTCTTTTCATGCATTTTGTTTCTTGTTAATTTTCTTTGGTCAACTTCATTTTTTCCCCTAAAAAGGGCAGAATATTAAGAGATGTGGAAAATGTAGCAGTTCCTTAAATTTTAATGTTGAGATGTGGAGAATGTTATATACTAGTGCAATAAGGAACAAAAATATTGCAACTTGAGAAGACAATCACATGGATATCCAAGTACTAATATTAAATTCTAATAATAAATCTCTGGATGAGTGATGTTCGAACAGAATAAACCATTTACCGTTATACTGTCAACCGGGCTCATTTAAATTATGTTATTTTGCCTTGAGAAGTAAAATAAGCTTCACCAGTTTGCATGATACAATACAACTATACAAGTATACATATATGAAACTATTATTACATCCAATAATATTCATACTATCATTATATAAACATGCAAGTAAACGCACAGATCATAGGAGAAGTAAGCTTGTTTAACAGAAAGATGCACCTGTAGGTATGTTCTCAATTTTATAATCTCAGCATTAATGTTTGTCTGATTAAGATATTTGTTCATCATCTAGAAAAATGGGATATACAAGACCAAGTCTTTGAGCAAAAAACTAAAGCCGATCATAATTCATAAGCATCCTGTTTATCTGCATAAAATTTCTCAGATATTGCATTTCTTCTAGCAGTGTATTGATTGTGTTTCCAAAGTTCTAACTAATTTCACTATTGTTATTGTGGAAAGTTTCCGGTTTGAGCCACATGGGACATTGTATACTTCAACCCAAATCTCTCAATAGCCCATTTAGCATCTCTAAAACCACCACCATAAGTCTTGCAGTAATTTCTTTCTATGTCATTCTTTAAAACCTCTTTCAAGTTCCTCAGGAACTGAGCTTGTTCTGGCGTAGTGTGTAAGAAATCATCTCCGATGAATGCATGCCAATCTAACCATCTGTGTGCCATTACTTCGCAGATACCTTCCTCCACTTCTTCTCTAAGCCCTTTATATCCTATTAGAATCAGGCACAAAATATACAGCAGATCAGTGAACATGACATGATTAGTTTATCAACTAGAGAGGCCAAGAAACAGGAAAATTACCTTCAATACGCATCCACGAATGCATCATCTCATGAGCCAAGGTTGCGCCTATTGCTAACCTTCCAATGTGGATGCACATATAGTAGAAATTATGAAATGTAGTTGGTACATAATTGTTAGAAAGTGGTCTTCAGTTCAAGTTTTTGCTGACTTTAACATGTCAAGTTTGTAGCTTCTCTGAAGCAGTTAGCTTGATGGGAATAGTACAAATTTTGATCTAACATTTTTTAACATGTCTGGAACTTCACAATTGATTTCATTATCTCTTAAATGAGCTATAAATGCAGTGGCTGGAACTAGCTAGGTTCATAAACTTATCTGCTCAGGCATTTTAAAGACCTAGTTAGAATGTAAAGTACTTTTTAACATAATTTAGGAAAACAGTGTGTGGCTTATAATTACATATTGTTAAATGTTTAGTGGAACTTCTAGAATGTTAATGATTTTCGGTGTGATAAGGGAAATTGAAAAACTAAATTTGATAACTAAGAAGTATATACCTGGGGAAACCATACACAAGCAGTAGGGATGTCACCTCATAAATACGTTGTATGTATTGCACTTCTTTCACTACATGAATGTTATCCCCCCTCTGAAAGGATCTTGCTACCTAAATTCTTGCAGAAAATAAGATCTTGTTTCAAGGACTCAACGAGTGATGATTTAGTTAAACCTTATGTATCGATATAAAAAGCATGCACACAAACAAGTATATATTATCATTTCCTGAACTTATTCCGTGCTCCTTGAAAGAATAATATATGAAAAGGAGAAACAATGAAATCCTTACACTCTGCACAACCAGTCCTGCTCTACATGTGGCCATACCCAATGGGTATCCTGGATGGTCCTGTCACAGTAATGATTGATTAAACAACATTAAAAACTAAGCAAAGTTTTAGATGTAGAACAATGCACTTGTTATAAGATCAAACATAGTACAACATGTATGCACCTTTCCGCCAAATTCATAACGAATCTTGTTAATCTCATGTTTATCAACTAAGAAAATTGGTATATCCTTGATGATCTCCATGTTTAATCCTTCAAAAAATCTATAGACTTCTTGAAAAAGGGGAATGCATGTCTCAGTATCCATTATTGCTGTGGAGTGACACTCAGAACAAAGTTTTCGACCATCACTGAGGTTGATATATCTCGTGTTCCCTAACTGCAAAGCTCAAGTAGAGTATAATTTCAAAATATGGGATGATTTTTAAAAAGAAACAATGGAAGAAAGGAAAAGAAGCAAGATTAATTTTTTAGCTATAACTTTCGGCATTTTTTTGTCCTAGCTACTTACACAACCGATTTAGTAGTCTTAAATTTGCAGAAGTTTGGGAAACCTGTTGCTCACTGCAAACACCACATTCACAGATCGGAAGGAAAAGAGTCCTTCCAACTTAAACATACATCTGGAAATTTGTAACTATGTGCAAACAAGACGGAAGACCACTCTTTTTGTTCTAAATTAAAACTAGGTATATTATATCTGCTTTCAACAATTCAAAGTATATTTCTAGTGTAGTGGAGAATCTCTACCACAAACCTTGAATCTTAAACAGCTGCAGCACATCGGAGTCCCATCTGATATATGTTTGTAACAGACTATCTGACCCCAATAGGGACGGGTTACCCAACTAGAATGTATCTGTAGATTGATCATAAAGTATAAGTGCCAGAACCAGTTGCTACCACGTTATCGATTCTATCAATGTTTTGGTTGATAAAAACTGGAGAAGTGCAAAGGTATCAGACAAATTTTGTGCCTTTTGCATTATGACTAACCTAGTAGTCAACTGAAAACATTGTTTGATTGGTGTACACGTAAAATTTTTATAAATAACATGTAACATAGAAAACTTACTGCTTCCTCACAAACATCACAAACTTTATCAGCTTGACAGTTATAATCCCATTTTGATGTGGAAGATTCCCTGTAAAAAGGTTGACTCAATCAAATTCTAATGGGAGATGTCTCTCGACTGTTGAATATACCATATGCAGGATAAATATTACCATGATGCCGCATCAAACAAATTAAACTTCTTGATGATGTTTAGGCCGCTAAATAGTTTTCCCCACCATCTTTTTCCTTTAGTCATGCTTGTTTTCCTGAAAAGATATATTTTGCCAGTAAAAACCTATTTATGCTGTGCAAATATGTTTCAGATACTCATCTATTATGAGCCAAACATTTAAGTACTTCACAATTCACTTATATTCCAAGAATGCATGCACAGGTAATATAAAAATGTAGATATCAGAAATAAAGGTTTGCACCGCCTTAACCTCATCGATTCATCTATATATTTCATACTTCCTTGGATAGATCCCGTGTGTTGTTCATCTTCCTCTGTATACGAAGACTCTGCGTCATAAGTGAAAACTTAGAATGATGGATAAGGACCTTACATGGAGTACTACTTAAAGAAATATACGTCCTGCAACATATTCTGTATAGAAAATATTACAAAATATCTTATATGTGTGGAATATTAATTCAAGACATATATATCCTGCAAATATTGCGAAATATCTTATACGGAGCACTAATTCAATACAAATATGTCCTGCAACATGTTCAAGCATATAAATATTGTAAAACAAAAGATGAACATGTTGCAGGACACAGATGGCTCCAAGTCTCCAGTTAGTAGTTCAGATAAGTGTACTCCATAGAATTCAACTCATATTATACATTCTCATCATATTAGCAAAACGGTGTGTAAGAATTAATTAAATCACGGTCAACATTACAATATTAGAGGTAAAAATTCTGGAAGTTCATGATTCAAGATACATGACATGTTTGACACACCAAGAAAGTTTAAAGTTACATATAACAAGAAACAATAATATCAAGACCTACTTGCATATTAGTAAACATTTCAGCTTACAGTTCGAACAATAAGTTGCTCACCCTCAGAATTCATTTCTGGACTGTTTGCTTCTGGGATAGTATAATTAGCAGCATAGTGTACATCTTCGTTCTCGTACTCTGACAGTGGATTCTGCACACAGCAACAAGTAGGAAAAGTAATTAATTATCAGGAAATCAACTACAAAATAAAGACAATAATGTGAAAAATAGAACATTCTGCATGCTGTAGTCGGTATTAATCACCATCTACTGAAATCAACATTTGGGTCACATAGGAGTTCAAATGTTCTATTTGGATTAATCTGTAACAAAATATAATGTGATGGAAAGTAAACAAAGGGCAATCATATGGGCTAGCAAGTGAACATAGGGAATTAATAAAACTGATTCGTTTGCATAGCTAATTATACGGTGTGCTCCAAGGCTTAAATCTCATATTGGTAAATTACTTATCAATTACTATGGTCTATGAGTAAATAACTGCAATTAGCTTAAATAAATATAAGTCCTGTGCAATTTCACGAAGATTTAACCTTTAGACAACTTGCATTCAGCCGTAGGAATTTAATGGAAGTATAGCAAAATCACTTTCATAATTTAGTGAAAGTATAGCAAAATCATTTTCACTAAAAGACATGCTGATCTTTGGGACTCAAGCATCACATACATTTAACCAAAGAACAATTACAAGTACCTTGAATGTGAAAGCTCCATATCCTCCGTCGATATATCCACTGTTATACTCCATCTCATATGCCAAAACACAAAACCCCAAATGTCCTAAATTACCCTGGAACAAGATCACAGAATGTAACCAAGTCTGAGCAAGAACTGTTAAAACATAGAAGCATGCAAAAAAAATATAAAAAAAAATAGTTGCATTAATTACATTTAGGATAAAACTTACTACTGGGAGAAGTTCTAGCAAATCTATGACATTAAAGCTAAAGAAGTAAAGAACTCATAAAAGAAATCAAACAGCAGCCATTGAAGACCCTTTATCAATCTCATGGCTCTCACCTAAAAAGGTTAAGTTTTTTTTACAAAACTTTTAAAAGCAGCAAAGTTTAAAGCCCTATTGGAGCTTCATTTTTTATTGCACTAGAAAACCTATAAAGGGTCACATGCGGGCTGCTTTATTTTCTTTTTCTTGTTGAGTTTTGGACAAGATCAGGACAGATGCTGATATGTAAGTTCAGAGCCTGTTTTTTCTTTTTGGTAAGGTGTTGAGTGTGTGTTGTTACAGAAGAATCTTGGAAATGTCCAGAGAATGTATACAAGATTACTGGGAAGTGCAGTCACAAGGGGAATATAGATCTAGAATCTAGATACTAATATTCTTCACCAACTTGTAAAGTTTTAAATTTTTAATCATACCAGTGTGGGTAGATGTTTTCCTGCCGAAAAAAGTAAAAAAAATATTAAAGCTCAGAAGCACCATGTTTTCTGCATTAATATGCAGAATCAGCAGCGGACCCTACCAACTGCAATCGAGTGCTAAGATTCTTCATTGCTTTGCACCAGCCGGGAATCGAACCCGGGTCTGTACCGTGGCAGGGTACTATTCTACCACTAGACCACTGGTGCCGTTGCTTAAGACTCCCATATAAAAGAAATATAGCAAAGAGACCCTCGTTGGCCCCGCTGAATGCTTCTGGTCCAGCAAGTCCAACTGATCTTCGACATTCTGTATTTTGCAAGGACGAGAAATCAATTACCGTTATTAGTCCACCTTAATTACGATTTCCGGCCTCTGCCTATTCACATACTTCTCTTCTCTGTTAGCCTGAGTGAGACAAAAGGGGTTCTTCATACAATAGATCAACTTTGGACAAGGCACGGCACTCTGGTAGCGTCGTCGTTATGTTTCAGATCTCCCAACACCGAAAGACTAAAAAGATGCAGCTCACAGTCTTTTCAACCTTATCATGGGATAGGCAGAAACGCTTCATTGCAAGTATTTCAATTTCAGTATTTGCATCACAGCATCACAGCATCTGTACTGTAGTTATTTTGGAGCCCATTTTTAGTCTTCTGTATTTAGATTACGCTTTTTTATATTTATAACTTATCAATTATAAAACTTACCAATTTTTTTAATATAAATTTATATATTTAAAAAATCAAATTTCAAAAATAAAAATAAGTCACTAAAACAACTAAAATTTTCCACTTGTCAAATTCTAACTTATAGCAGAAGTGCGCTTACAATATTTTTATGCAAACAGTACAAATGAGATATTTCTAGTTTTTAAACTCTACCAAACACCATCTTTATTTGTAATGTTTAGCTTACCTTTAAAATAAGTTAGTTACATATTTTTTCCGAATATAAGTAATTAATTTTTGTAACGAAGAAATATTAAATATTCATAACTAAAAATAAAAAAAAATCTTATTTTCCCCTAAAAGGTGAGCTAAAAATGCCCTAATATGCTTATATAATGATTAATGAGTATCTAAAGCATGCACACATTAAAATAAACAATAATTGTTTCTTAAAAATCCAATCAATTCTACACAAACAACCTGTCTTGTGCACGGCATTCAACCAAATGGACCATATGGCGACAACGTGATAAGAATCTCTACTATCATGATTTACTTCAGAGTGACACAATATTAAGCAGTAGGCATGGCATCTCTACTATAGTCGTGTGACTTGTTCTGAATTACGATATCCAGCAGCGGGTATGGCATATACAGTAGATACAAAGATCTTATTATATTCAGAGATATATAGCTATGTGGTAGTCAAATAGTGTCAATGATAACCAAGCGGAGCTGGTGCATCCCTTAATTCTTTCCCCTGGAAATGAATGTCCTGCATATCGTCAAACAAAAATATTCAATAACAACCCCAAGGGTTTTATTAATTAAAAACAGATCTTTTTTAAATGACATGTAAGTAAGCAATAACACTCATATCTGACTGAAGAGTCATGACAGAATATATATGGCACAAGATGTTAGAGAGGGGGAAGGGGAACAGATACACAACCAGACAGTATCAAACCATGACTGATCACAGGCAGGCTAAGGATATCATTCTTGGGAGACAACACTGCCGTTGGACGAAGTTCAATATATGTCAGTCTAATACTCCCTCCGTTTCATAATATATGTCCACTTTTGAACAAATCACACATATTAAGAAAAACTAACTTTTGTAGAAAACCTTCATTTATTATCGTATCTATTGCATTGACCAAGTATAATATGTGGGATATATTTGATCTAGGAAATATAATATAGTAAGATGTGGTATAAACTTCATTTTGGAAATACAACTATTGACTACATTGCATTGAAAGTTGAAATGCGACAACTAATTTGAAACAATTTTTAATTATCAATAGTGGACATGTAATATGAAACAGAGGGAGTAGCTTCCACAAAATTTTGATTTCACAATTCACACAGCAATATTGAAAATGACAAGAGCTATTAGACCTCTCTATTCAAGTCCCACACCCCTCCAGTTCCATTCCACATGTACTTTAAAATTAATGCATTTGAAAATATGTAAATTATCAAAGGAAATTGAGAAGGCAGTCAGGCATGCAAGAAATATAACGGTTTTCCTTTTTCATATCTTTATCACACCTGGACAACAGAACTACAGAGGAACATAAGAGATAAGGTGAATTATTCTTTTAGCCGTATTCTTTTTTTGTTTTTAATAAATCTTTTAGCCGTATTCTAGTAGTACATAAACAACTGTAATCATGCTAATATAGCATAATATTTACTTGAACACCCTAATCAACCTGTCACAAACTTTATAATAGGAGCATGCACAGGTTCACTGGCTGACCCACGTTAATGAGGTGAGGTACGGTGCTTGTTAGTTACATATTAATTTATTTTCAACCAACATTCATTTATATTTCTTCACTCTTGTAGTCTTGTTTACATATTAATATACTTGACCTATAGTGGACACAGAAACTTAAATTGAGGTTACATGGACACATAATTGATAGAGCACAAATGCAATGAAGCCATGTAAATTCAGGAAATAAGAAAGAGAAGGTTAATTATACTCACAGAAGCAAAGTGGTTAACATCCCGATGATGAGCCTCATCAGCACGGATCACAGTTATGACATCTTTTAGTTTGGCATCTTTAGGAAGTCTCCAGTAATCAATAGCTATAGCAGGAGCAGGAACATTTTCAATTGCACCACTTTCAATATCCTTCAGATACTCGGTATATGAATGTATTGCCTCTTCTTCCAGGTACCCAACAACTCTATGTGCCACTTTGGGGGACATCATATAAAGAACAAAGAAAGCATTGAAGAAGACTCCTTGCACGGTAAGAACCAGAAACCTCTCATACCATTTTGGTTTCACAAGTTCAACCATAGTCATCAAGTGCATCCTCTCATTCTCAGCTTCTTCTAGCAACGCCTTAATCCAACCTCCACTCTGCTGAAACTTGCGGAGAGACCTCAGATGCAGCAGCATACCTCCGACCATACCAGGAACAGCTGCTACAGTTTCTAGCATCATTGCACGACATCCATATCGCCTCTACAACATAATTATTATATCCAAATCATTTCAAATGGCAGTAAATTGTGAGATACCAGGTCAGCATTAAATATAACAGCATCATTATTTATATTAATGATCACCTAGTGTAATATATAACTCTTTTTGTTATGGCAAATAAAAAAAAAACAAAGTAGCATATTCCGTCTACATTAGCTTTTATATATAGTAGTAAGTTGTATCCGACCTTTCATTTGGAGGAAAATGAAGAACATAGCTACTTCGATACATGGTATAGTATTTATCGATTTATTCTGGGGTTATTTATAATAGTAGGAATGTATTTTTTGTGCTGTCAAAGTGTTCAATAAACACACTTGTCAGAGCAGATTTAAGACACATGAGTAACTTAGCAATTGCCTAACATAGTAGCATAAACGATATAACCAACTCCAACTAAATTACACTTAATTACCTAAAGTTTAAGATCCAACACATAGAGCCTATGAGGAATAATTATTTCTTCATCCTACTATTGCTACCAGTCCAGATAGAGATAAAATCTCATAAGAACATCCAACACTGTAGAAAAATACTGTTATACACAAGTTCTTTTAATGAAGATAATACACATTGAATCAATTTGCTCAACACGCTATGTGGTTTGTAGATATTAACAGTTTTTATTTAACTGAAGAGCAAATAATGAGGAGAATTATAGAGATCTTGCTGCGTCCAGATAACTAGAAATAAAGTTCATTTTTTAAGCTCGTGTAACAGGAATGATACTTATCTCACTTAATAAATATACGCACAAGACATGTTCTGAGATAACTTATATCAGTGCAGATGAACAAGCATCATGATCTTGCAATTTATGAATGATTCTTAACATAAATGCCACTAATTTTCCCACTAACAGAGTTAATCAGTAGTTACAATGTCAGAACATTAAACCAGGGAAACCCAGAAGATGATAACATATTAGGTATTTACCTGGAAGAAAACATCCGTCGGAATCCTTAGTAGTTTCACAGTCTTGTAAGCCACCTTATCAAGAAATGTCTTTGGTACATGGTGCTTACCAAGATCTATCGACAAGTCAGCTTGATATGTTTCCCATGGCTACAAAAGATATAACAAGGGAATTAAATTTTAAATCTGAAGAATGCCAGATATATACTTAAGATAACCCGCACTGAAAACACAAGATGCTCTACAACTTTATTTGAACTGAGAGTGCGCGTGGATGAGCATAAAACTAAACTTAATTGCATCTATCATAAAAATAGAAAATGCAGCAAAATTACATCTTAACATAAGATCATCTGATACTTCAATTATCTCATACACTCTTAGCTTCATAGAGGACTACATGGAATATATTATCTTCATATTTTTTTATAATCTAATAATGGAGTAAGAGTTCTGATGATCTTGTTTGGTACAACAGCATTGACTACATATATGCGCACATGTAATCTGCTATCAAGAAACAAGATTACAATCTTTGAAATTCATGTGCCTGTCATATTAGCTAAAATTCAGCTCTAATACATTAGTTCTATGTACAAATTAATCAAAAGAATTAGGTAAAAACCATCTTAGACAAAGTAAAGATATGTTGAAGTGAAACATTGTTAAAGTTGAATTATTCCCCTTAATTAGTTTTAATGTTAAGAATCGATTAGAATTTGTAAGACCACCAAATAACTGTCACATACGACGTGGCTATCATGATAATAACCTGTAATTATATGAAGCTGATATGGTAAACCAAATTGACAAGTAGCATGCTGGAATATATCAGCATTCAAAAACTCCTAAAATTGCATTACAGAAAAATACGATCACATGATTACTGTGAGACTAAACCTAGTGCCCCCCCCCCCCCCCCCCCCCCCCAAAGAAAAAAAAAAAAGCTTATTCGTCCCGAACTACTACTACCACACTAATTAGCTACTCTGCACTCAACCATTAACACTATAAAGTCAAAGAATCGGCTGCAATAACTCTCTTTGGATGTTTAAGCTGATAAACGTGCCTTGTAGGCGTTTACCTGTCAAGTATGGATCGGTGGGTCGATTAGCATTTCCATTTCTGAAATAATGCTGATGTCATTTGTAACTTGCCTACAACTTTAAATGGACTTTTTTTTAACTGGACTGAATTTAGTGTGATTGACTGATCTGAACAACTGACATGTAGAATAACTTAATACATAAATCAAATATTTTACAAAATCATGTAGTGTGCATGCTTTTCGGACAAATGCTCAGAAAAGTTACTACCAAAGTATCCGCATAGCTACATGTCATTCTGATAATTTCATATTTTTTACAGGGATGTAAGAAGGTTTTGAACCCGTGACTATTACCTCTTCTAAAAAGACTCTTATCAGGACATTTCTTTATAAGAAGGAGCTATATCAAATTGATGTGTACATGAACAGAGTCGTTTACTACATTAACAAGTGGTATGAATTAACAAAAGTGCCTCCGCTTCGAGCAATCTAATTATGTATTAATAAATAAAGGATTCCGCATGAAGTGATTAGCTGACTAAAACATTAAAGTGAGATAATAAACAAGAGACTATGTAAGAGATCATCATAATTTGGATCTGATTGTGCAGTTTTTTCCTATAATATGGTATCAGACTAAAGATTACACAAATGATAAGAATCACTCACATCAGTAATTCAGTACTACTTACAGTTACAAATCAACTTTGACAGATAGCTGAGAATTCCTACTGATTCTATTCGCAAAAAATATACACACCTCAGATACCTTGCTGTACAGATTGCATAAACAGTCGATAGCAGCAGACTCAATAGGCAAACACAAACACAGAGACTACTGTACAGAGCATAAACAGATGATGTAGCAATTGACAAGGCATTTTAATACATACATACTCTCTCTCTCTCGATCTCGATCGACATTTTAATACATACATAATTACACTCTCCCGCTCGCTCTCTTTCTCTATCTCCCCTTCCCTCTCTCTCTCTCGCGCACACACACATACTAACATACAGAAGTGCATATAAAGACAAAAGGCAATTAAAATCGACTGGAGACGCGGAAAATACACACACTACTACAAAAAGGTGCATAAATAGACAAGAAAAAACTGCTAACTGCACAAATTTTACAAAAGATGAAGGATGTGAACAGCGAGATTACCATAAAACAATTCCAAGGCCACTCAGTACCATCCTCCTTAGTAATCCTCGGCCTCGCCACTCCCCAATAACTCGACACCACCACGTTACTCTCACTCTTCTTCTTCTCCTCCTTCACTTCCTTCTTCTCCTCCGTCACCTTCACCGCCTCACTGCTCATCATCCTCTTCATCAACTCAACACCTCCTCCCCTCACATACACTAAGCTCTCTCTCCTCGCCGTCGCCGATTCAGTCACTGCCCGGAATATCGTCAGCGCCGGCGCCGGAGACGCCGAGCGGATGGAGCCACCGCCGCTGATCAAACGGCGCATCACAGACTTGGCTAACAGATGATTCATGGTGTTTGTTTTTGAAATGTGTGTTAACCGAGAGTATATTATTTGGTTAAGTAATGTAGAAAATTCTATTTTAGTGTAGTCACGCAAACTGTGTGTCTCTCTGTGGATGACAAGTCCAATAAACAAGGAGTGGAAAAGAAGCCGCCGGAATATGATTGCATGTCCCGCGGGTGCATTGTAGTAATCGTGTGCACTAATCGTGATTAATCGAGCGGTGGAAAATAGAGCGTCTTGTGTTGTTGAGGAAATAAAGTCGAGATTTCACCATTTGACCGTCGTGCAGCTTTCTTGTACGTGTTGTAACTTTGTTCACGTAATTATAACCACTGGTTTGAAAAAAAGTCTGTTTATAATCTAAAATTACATATTTAGTAATAAAAAATTGAATTAATAATATACTCCCTCCGTCCCTCTGATTTCTATACACTTTCCTTTTTTGGATGTCCCACTCAATTTTATACATTTCAAAACTTTCCCAAAATGCTAACCTTATATAATATAAAAATCACAACCACCCACTACTTTCATCCACTTTTACAAATCTATCAATTATATATTGATGGGTCCCACCATTTTACCATTTTTCTTTCTCTTTCCTCTCACTTTATATTAGTACTACACTTTTGTTAGTCTCCGTGTCCAATCCAAACGTATACAAATCAAAGGGACGGAGGGAGTAGAATTTAAACGGTAAATTATTAGCGAGGAAGAAAAAAAATTATGATCCAGTAGCATCTGATTCATCTAATTCCGATAAAACACCACTTTCTCTTTAGAGACATTTTTACTCTATAAAAAGTGCCTTGTTCTCCAAGTTTAGTGGGGGAACAGATCACGGATCTGCTACGTGGGTCCGTCTTGTTGGCTGAACGTGGCTAGCTCGTGGGCTGCTAATTTTAGATTTGAAGTGCCTAAACTATAGGGTTAACGTGTTTTACATTTATGATTGGTTTAAGAATTGTGGACAGCCCGTTGGTTAAAAAAGATGACTTGTATTTATTTTGGTTCACGTGGTTTGCACTGGATAAAAGTTTACCGGTGCGCATTCAGAGTGTAGCGGCCGTCAATTCTTACGTTAAAAAAAAATTGTGGACAAATATATAATAATTCTCCGTCCCACCAGATGCTTTACAGTTTCAGCTTTCAGATGTTCCACTCAATTTTTTACATTACAAAACTATTCTAAAATAGTTAATGGGTCCGCCATTTTCCCACTTATTCTTCCTTTTCGCACCACGTTTACCCCACTATCTCTCTTTTATATATATTCCCCCGTCCTTTTTTAGTGGTCACATTTGGTTTTGTGCCGATCACATTGATCAAAATTTGACTGAAATTTATTAATATTTTATCGATTGACAAAATAAAAATAATATATCACCGGAAATAACTTTTAATCTATTTTAAGATGTAATTTTCAGTTTTTTAAAATAATCAGTGAGTGACTTATAATCTTTGGTCAAAATTTAGTCAATTTGAACAAAAAAATAGAAATGTGACAACTAAAGAGAGATAGAGGGAGTATTAAAAATCAATCAGACTCCCCACTTCACCAACATTTCTTTCTTTTTTCCACTCCATTATACATAATTTTTAACCTCAGTGCCCAAACCCAATATAAAGAATTGGGTGGGACGGAGTAGTATATTTTTTTTAGATACTAGTATTTTGTTGATTTTTGATCTGATTTTAATTGAATTTTTTGGTTATGTTTGTGATATGAGTATTGGTCTCGCAGGCCCTCATCTTTCGACATTTACGACTACTTGTAATTTATTATGTAATTAAACGTAATTTTTAATAAATTTTTTCAAAAATTCATTTGTGGTTGCAGATATATTTGCTAGCAGTTGCAGATATGTTTGCAAATGCATCTTTCTTATTTCACAATTTTTTTCAAAAAAAAAAGTATTTTTTTCAATTTTTTATTATATTTTGCAAATTTAAAAAAAAATACAGTAGCAAAAACTTTTTAAGCTTTGGTATTTGTGAAAAAACACCTTTATTATATTACTGACATATCGAAACTCACAACCACTAATGAGGTGAGATTTTATAACGGTTTTTCTAGTGTGCTCATGGGAGGGGGACCATTTACATTTATTATCCATCCACCAATCAAAAGTTAGAATTCTCACCATAGAAAATTCGATTTTATAACTTTGATAAAACCAAGGTTGTAAAAATCGGAACTCGGTCCAACTCGGTTTGGTTCCGGAAAAATGAGTACTCGGAACTCGGGTGAGTACTCGGAATGAGTAATCGGATAACTAATCGGGTATTTTTTTTAATTAATTTTTTTCTCTCATATATAGTTATATACTGATTAATAATAAAACTATCTAATAATATTAATATTTTAATAAAACACTTGAAATAATGAAGTTCAAATATAAGTTAATTGTTTGATAGTTTTTGACATAATAATCCTTCACAAATTTTAATCATAAAACACATATACTTTCTAATTAATGTCAATACTTTACCAAAAAAAGATCAAAACATACATAAATTTACGTTTAGTCTCTTTTGAAATAATTTTCAAATAAAACAATAAAAAATTGATAAGTCAAACTCGGATATGACCTCGAGTACTCGGAGTCAAACCGAAGTTTGACCGATTTTTTAATAAATCGGTTTTGAACCCGATTACTCGGAACTCGGATCGGACGAGGGGTTAAAAACGAGTACTCGGAATGAGTACTCGGCCGACTCGGCGATTTTTAGAACACTGGATAAAACTGGACTGTCTTACAGTAGGACAAATATGTCCTCAGTGTTCTTCCTTGTAACACTGATTTCCCTTTGTATGATTTCACCAGTCTTTGGATGTTCTATTGTCACATTATACAACCCCTTCACGATCTGACACTGAAACACTCCATTCTCATCAGTGACTCCCTCCAGCTTTTTCGTTCTCCACTCGTTGATCAGCTTGTCTACCACATCTCCAGCGGGCAGATTCTTGAACTGGTTGTCTGTCAGACACATCTCTCTGCATCCTGTTGGCTTCCAACCAGACCAAACAATCATGCCCTCAACTGCACGGTGGGAGTACACCTCTCGCATGATCTCTTCCAAGTACTCAGCCTGTTTTCAACAAAAGTCGTCTCAGAATTCTTAATAAATACAATACTCCCTCTGTTCTAAAATAACAGTCGCTTTAACTTTTTGCACGTATTTTGAGGTGGAAAAAAACGTATCATATTATTTTTTAGTTTTTCTTTTCTAAATAAAAATAGAGATGTTAAGCTTTTTTGAGAAAAAGAAAATTTTCAAAAATAATGTGTAGAAGTATGTTCTTTTATGCCTCAAATTACGCGCAGAAAGTCAAAATGACTATTATTTTGGAATAGAGGGAGTATAGAGAACTCTGCAAGAAAAGAGACAGAGAGGGAAACTTGCTTGATTTGGTTGTTTTTGATCAACTGTTAGCTCTGTCAGCCATATAGGCATGTTCATTGCGCCAAGAGTGTCTAGGCATGCGCGAATGTATGGGATGTTTGGCCTCTGGAAATGGCCTTGTAATCCGATTGCTACAACCATGTCTTCATTTCCTGGAAAAGATCTGATTTCCTGAACCTTTTTTATGTACTTTGATGGTATTGATGCCAGATCTTCCGGATATTCCAGAGTGTTGTACTCATTCAGGAACCTATGCGTTTCAGGATCTAAGGCTTGTGCAATCTTGTAGAACACTGCTGATGCATTTGGTCCTATGTTGTCTTCAAAGAAGTTGAAGTGTAGATTTTCATTTAGAACATCCCACCCTATGACTCTGCCTGAATAGCGCGACATAACAGAACCCATCCTTTGGATAGAGTAATGCACCAGGTCTCTGCCAGATAATGGTTGTACCCATTTGGGGTTTTGTTCAATGTTATCCCACAATATGTTGTGTCCTCTTACAGATATACCATTTTGCTCTGCAAATTCAAACATGGCATCTGAAATGGTGTAGTTCTCCTCTCCTTGTGTCTGCTCAGTGAAGTACCACTTCATTTCATTGTCAAATGTCATTGCAGTGAACCGTGAACTGAACCATTTTTGGTAGTCCTTGTTATCTAAAATAGTGAGGGCAATGCCACAACCAAGGTGGAAAGCAGGCTTCATTTGGTTGAGGATGATATGCGCGCCTTGGATATTCAATCCGTCTTTGTTGAATACATGCAGCCTTAATTTACTTTTCCTCAGCTGCAAATCGTTGTTTCCAACATGTAGATTATAGACTAATGCAGAGGAGAATTAAGTAACAAAGAGACAGAAAGTAACCTGATTTGTTTTCTTCAACTGATGCTTTCTCCATTGGTTTTTAGTGAAGGGCTGGAGAGAAACACTGTCCACCCATAACTCTGTATTCGTGTTGTTCGTCTGTCAAAAAAGATCAAATTCATGAGCGATCTTGATTAATATGTTCCTCAGCATTTAAGCCTTTCGTGGTAGATGTCTGTGATCTGTCTTATGTTGAAAGTTCTAGCAAAAGATGTTATTCATAGCTGACCTCAAAGTAAAGCTCAGCTGGTGTACTAATATCAAGCACAAAACCTCCCTTCATCATGGACCAGCAGCCAGTTTGAGGTATTACTGAACCTATGATCTTTCTACTGTTTCTTGAATATGAGATTGCAGCAACAACCGCCTCATCGCCTTCAGTTATCTGCACCCAAGCTAGAAACTTCCCGGAGTTCTGTCAGAACCCTTACTAAAGGAAAAAATGCATAACAAGATTATCACATAATTGACATACCTGAAAATATGTAATAGATGTCTTTTTGCAAGTATAGCCCTTGTGTAAAGCTGTCGTTTGGCGACCTTCTGTTGTATGCCGCAATGAATTTGTTGCCAGTGGTAGATCTTCCGGAACCAATTGTCCCCATTCCCAGTACACTCCATCCTTCCAGTCCCCTATCAAATTTTGGATTCCTAAGTATTCCTCCCGAATACTGAGGTCTATACGGATTTTCTAGACACTAAATCAACACAAATACAAATGACCAACATCAAGAAATCAGGGTTAAACTAGTTGCAGATACACATAACATAGAAAACAAAGAACAACTGAACTGGTTAACCATTTATTGATATATCTGAATCATTAATTTGCAAACCTTTATGCTTGCAGAGTCGTTGTAGGACAATGCTTCGGTTTGAAATCCTGTTTCAAGCAACAAAATACGCAATTATAGTTAATCAGGCTAGTCAGTGAAGCATGATACTAATTCCGGTCTGTCTGAAATTATACGAGCTACTTGCTAACCTGCAAGTAACAGGAAACCGAAAACTAGATACATTGTTCTGTTTGCCAAAACTCCCATCTTGGCGAATCTGAGTCGGATTAAGAGTTCCATATGGTGCCTAAATGGTCCAGTAAATAATTGAAGCTAAAAGTAATTGTAGTGTGCTATTGGTCTGAAAGTGACATGAATGCCTCATGGTAAGTTTTTGTCCTCAACCATCAACACAGAAAACTAGTTGTTACTTAGTTGAGAAAGTGTTTTATTTGTATAAAATGATTTAAAGAACCTCTGTTCAGAATTAGATGCATCATTAACATGTAATGTTATGATCCGTTAATCTGTTATGAAATCACAAGCAATAGACTTAAAAATGGCTCATCATCTTTTACCAACTTGTACAAAAATTACAAGCATCAGGTTTACTCAGGCAGTCTAACCTTTTTATTACAGCAACCCTTTTTTTAAGTGCCTAGCTCAACACCAACACAAAATAAACCATGAGTTTGTAAAGTGCGGACGTGCATTGCCTGGGGTTGTGATAAACCAACACATAGATTCGCATGTTTAACATTTGGCATGGAAAAGGCAAGGCAGCAATTCAATGATGGAACCGTATCACGGCTTCCTCTAACAAGTAATAAGTGTGGTACGAGGCTATGAGCCCAGATCTTGAGGCATGCACAAGGACTAACCACGCGCATACAACAAGGGGCGCATGTCAATATCTCATGATTTAAGTTCAATTAACCGATATTTATATTTCGGTTTGGTTTCGAAAGCCAAATTTATGTTTTTTGTTATTCGGTTTTTCGGTTTTTTAACCGCAGTTAACCGAAAACCGAATGGTTAACCGAATTTTTATATATTTTATTTAAATTTTAATATGTTAGTTGATAATATATATAGTATACATATATGATGTACATGTAACGTATTAAACCACGACCAGCAGACAAAGAACCACCAGAACCATTTCCAGGATTGGCTGAGACTTCTGTTTTTATTAATCTGGAATGCAAGTGAATTGGTAACTCAACGACTCACTGCAGTTGTGACTTGTAATAAATAAATGATCTCAATTAATTTGTTGTTGTAATAAATAAATGATCCCAATTAATTTGTTGTTTTATTTTAAACGATTTTCATATTTTTTAAAATTTTTGATTTAAAATTCGGTTTTCGGCATCTATAGAATATTAAATTTCGGTTCGGTTATAAAATCAAAATCAATTCGGTTCGATATTCGGCAGAGGTTTTTAATGAATTTCAGTTTCGATTAACACCCTTCAAGTGCTTGTGACTATTCCTATACCATAGAATCCAAAAAACGCTAGAACATCCAAAAAAATTCCAAATATATATTTAGATAAAAATAGACGGTGAATAAGTGAGGCATTTTAGAAAAAATTGAGACGGTGAATAAGTTGGACATTTCGTACAATTTTTGATTCATTCTTGAACTTGGTGCTAAACTGGCGCTGGATAATTTGTAGCAAAACAAAAACAAAAATTATCCTATACCAATAAAAGCAAAACTGAGTGCAAACAGGTTGCATTTCTGTTACAAGTTATAGTTATTAATAACTTCAGTTGGTTATCATTTACAGTCCTTTTATTCATGTTATAAGAGCATCTCCAAGGGTCTTATTTATATTTGTTAGCTATAATATGATATATAAATAATCATCTAAAATCATAGCTAAGAGGTTCTAGTTTCACTCCAATAGTATTATGTATAATTATATTATCTAAAATTATACATAATAGTTTAGATGTTTTACAAATGTAGCAACCCTAATTTTAGTTATCTATATTTTTTTGCTAAGGGGTCATGGTTGGAGTGTAGAATTTTTACCTATTGTCTAAAATGTGCCACATAGATGCCATGTAGTTGCCACATAAACACTTTTACCTAAGAGGTCTAATGCCTTGGAGTTGCTCTAAGCAGCAAAAAGAGACCGTTAACAACTGTACATGTAAAACGTCTCAAACTTAACTTTCTCATTGTGCCGGCTACAATGGCCATACATGCTGTAGAAGAACCAAAGATGCAATTATAGAGGGAGCTCACCCAAATGAATGACCGCTGCCTGCATCCAGAATGTTGACATAAAACTTGACTACACGTTTTTAATTAAGCCGTTGCTGGGAGCTCGCTCATAAAAAAGGATGTATCCATGGTCCGTGTTGCTTGAATACTCCTGTGCAGATCCAAAGGAAGTTTGTACTGCAGATTCATCAACCATCTCTACGTTCTCATCGTCAAAGAACAACCAATGGTTATGGCTTTTCACCAGGCTAACATAATGCCCGTGGTTGGGTCCACTCCCAACATGAACGACGACGGCAAACAGAGAGTATTCAGAGTCCGAGTTTTCCACTGTATTGTTCAATTTCAGCTCTAACGGGAACACAACACGGTATGACAACTTCTTATACCGACCAAGCTGTTCCATGTATTTAAAACGCTTCAAATGGATAACCAGAATCTGGGGTGTTTTCTTTATCTTCATTCTCTTCTGTGCTTCTTGTAAACTGCAATTCCAGAAAACATGTAAATATTCCCAATATCATATGATAGTCCCAGAAGTTCAAAGGCAAAGACGAGATCAAACAGATACCTGCAGCACTTGTCACAGAAGAATTTATCTTCAGCATTCAAAGTCTCGGTAGAACTAAAATTTTTCAAGCAGCTGGTAATAGAACTGTTCTGTTCTATATCAAGGCTCAGATCTAGAAAAGTTTCGTCCCTTGCTGTTACTGTCTCGCACCTTAAGCACCTAGTCTCATTAGTAAGTATCCCCTGCATTGAAATGATCTTGTAAAAAAAGATGACAAAATTGTCCACAGAAAGGTTGCCTTTTTACAAAATAGATAGTCATATTAGGCTTCATGCATATATCTCAAGAATGTCAATTACTAACATCATTTAGTACTAACATGCATCAAGTCGCAACACTATCATACAATGAAAGATAGGATGTACCAAATAATAGATATGGTATACCTTTTTGAAAGATAAGAATATGATTTATATTAAGCCTGTTTGGATTTACTTATTTTGGTTGAACATATACATCTTTTCTTGAATGATTAATACATTAAACAAAATGAAAACAACAATGTCTATGGCCACAACCCGGCAGAACAGGAATCACATTACTTCCTGACGGTATACAGCCAAGTACAACAGACTACAGCAGAGATAATACAATAGATGAAACTCAGATAAATCCAACTGAATGCCAACACAGTACAAACTGACAACTCAACAAAAAATGTTAAAAATGTTTAATAGAGTGCTTAATACAAACACTTAATTGCAAAAGACAGGGGTAACTATAAGGACTCTATCTGAAATAAGCACTTACCTGGTCAAACAGGGCATATGTAATGGTCATTTCCCCAAATAAAACATGAACTTTACATACATTGCTTGAAATATGCCTCTACAGGGTAATCCACAAGGTACAAAAATAACACAATGCAGGTATTTAAGTTGGGAGATCATCATATACTTCTTTCAAAAAAAATCTAGCACAATCAAGTAGATATATATACCAAGTCATCAAAACGTCATGCACATATTACATGATACTGCAGTGGGTGCAAATAAAACTAGACAAACAGATTCAAATGATCCCCATATGCAACAATCTAGATACAACTCACCTGAAAGTTCTCATGAACCCAGGTAACTAATGGTTCCTTCTTCACGCCATTGGCCTGAGAAGTCTTTACCCCGTTTGCAATCTTATCAGGAGGTGAAGTTCCTAAAGGATCTTTTGCTGCCTGGTGCTCTTTCTCCACAATATCGACCAGTTCATTCAACAGGAAGTTCAAAAACTCATGTGCATCCTACACACAAAAATATACAATAGTAGCAATTGAACTAAGCAACATGAGTCACAGGTTATAAGTAGCTGCAACCGGATGAACAGAGCTACAGGAACAGAAAATGTTGATTCAGATTATTACTGCAACAGCATGAGTGCATGAAGAACCACACTTACTAGACTAAAGTAGACGTAAAATCCTACACTGCTCATTACACTACTACAATGGCTAATGCATATGCAATAAGCAATATAAACAAAATGAGGCTTCCAGCAAATGGAAGAAGAAATGAGTTTATTTTACATTTGAGTATGTCAACATCACTAATAATAACAACCTTCAAATATAAGGAAATCTAATTCCAACATCTAAACTGCATTTGCACTAATAATATATGATTCAAACATGCAAAAAAGAACTATAAAATGTCAACGAGAATCAGGTCACTATTAGTATATTGTCTCAATAAGAGGGACAGAATTAATAAAACAAACAGGTCTACATATACAAGTCCTCAATAGGCAATACCATACCTGATGTGCATATCCCCGAAAAAGTTCATTTTGTTTCTTCACTCTCTGAACAAAGCGTTTCGGAGCAATTACACCTGTTTTCTTCTTCTGAGAGCCTATCTAAATACAGAAACAACAGGTATTAGATTACACATTTCTATGGCCATCAGTCAGAAAAACATCATAATTTTCATCTAAAATGCCAGAAATGACGTCTTTAGTTGTTAGCTTGAGTGAACAAGACAGTGTACAACTCTTACATTAACTGTAAGTGCAATAACCAAAAAGGACGGGAAAAGTAACTTCTTCTATATCAAATTTGATAGACTGCAAACTTAGTTGTGTGGACTCTAGTGCGGAGTGCGAACAAGGTACAGATCCCAGTGTCCGATTACCAATTTCAAAAATAATAATATTCTCAGATATGTATTCAAAATTGGACACTGGCGTCAGTGGGATGAATGTGAAACACATGCTTATTTCATATTCATTATTCTGAATGAAAAAAAGTGTCTATTACAAATGAGCCTGCCAAGGACATATACTAATTCATAGCACATTGACAAGTTATTAAAGTCCTCCATAGGTTTTGCTCCGAATAAATAAGTGCAGTAGCCTTAGATTTTAATTTCAATCTGGATTGCTAAACTGTGAAGTGTCCACTTCAAAGATGAAGGATAGGCTCAGATGTCAAAAACCAACCCCAAGTCATGTCGACCTACGACAGCAAAATGAGGCCTGAATAGACAGACATTGCACATAGTTCTACTACGAGTTTATATTAATACTTGGTGGAACCAGTCATGACCAATTCAGAAACTCATGATGCTTATATATGGAATTTTCCTCCGCTAGGAAACTACAAAATTGGAAAATTTAAACTACAGAGACTAAGGAACTTTATTATACTTAACAGAGGACAAGAAACCTAAAGAAAACAAAAACAATACATCAAACTCAAAGATATGATGCATATAGAATAAACACAGCACAAAAAGGAAAAACACTTTAAATTAAACCAAAAAACAAATTACTCATTTTCTGCTCAATTTACCTGCGAAAATAATTCTGCCAAACAAGTTAGGAGGTTTTCTTCTGCATCACTTGAACTTTTGTTATTTGCATAATACTCTAGCAGCTGATCACGAAATGGGACACAGAAGTACAACGCCTGAAAGATATGGCCATAATATATTATGACATCACACATCAGGTACTCCTTAAATAGAAATAAGGTCTTAAAATAAGAGAAATTATAAAGAAGATAGAAGTGCAAAGAAAACCAGGTACTCCATAACACCAATGCTGATGCTGGAACTGATTTAATTTGTCTTAAAATAAGAGAAATTATAAAGAAAATAGAAGTGTAACGAAAACCAAGTATTCCACATAATTGCTGATGCTGTAACTGATTTAATTTTTCAATCAGGGTACCACACAAAAGAATATTATAAAGTGTAGAATAAATCGTTAAGAGTTAAGACCATGTAATATCTATGCTCATGCTAAAGCTAATTTAATATTCAATCTACGGAACTAGCAACAGAAGCATTAAACTGGCAACACAGTAAGACATATCGAGGACGGACACATTTGTAAATTATTAATGTAACCATTTACTTTCACAATCTCAAGCTTAACTCCCTTGTCCAATTCAGATATCATCAACTATTACGGCATATTTAGAAAAGAAATGTTTTTAGATTCACTATCCCTGTCATATATAATAGAACTATATAAGTGCACAATGGAAAAAAAATGGAAGAAATAATTATAAATATTTCTTTTCTGAAGGGAAATAAGCTTTTGGGATTCAATTTCAGCTATATAAGAGAACTTTAAATGACTTGGGAGCCGAAGTTCTTATATATATTAAACATAAACTATTCTCCTAGTGCAAATCAAAAACTAAATTGAACAAAGATATATAAAGATTATTTTCTACAATGAAGGATGATATATTATCATAACTGAATGGCATCGAAAGTCTTCTATATTGTTTTCAAATCATCTCATTCCTCTGTGTACATCATCCTTCTACATGTCTCTTATAGTTTCACCAAATGTAAGCAAAGAGAGCTAAGTGAACTCTCTATTGCTAGTAGCTTGCACCAAGAATCTTCCATAATCCCATTTGAGCTTACTAAGAAATGAGGATTAAGATATTCACAATGAGGTATGTTGGACTTCCTAACAGAGAAGACGAGAAGGAATCTTTTCCAAATTGAAATCACACAGAAACTGGGGTTCTATACTATATATAGTACAAATAAGAAGAGAAAATGATGGAGTACCCCTTTCACTACGAAACTAAGAAAAAGAAGACAATTTTCACTTCAAACCCTGAAAATGAATTGACAAATTCATCGTAAGTGATAAAAAGTACTAATTAGGAGCACTGAATTTTATGATAAGAAAAAACAAAGCATATACTAAGTTCTTTCATATGTGCCTCTATTAACTTGTATACAGAACTGGTGAGCCTCCACCACATGACAAAACTAAGAAGCTTTTGTAAATTGTAACATCCACAAGTCAAGGAGATGTAATTGGAAGGTAGACATACAAAAAAGCAGCAGATAAACAAGGACAAATATAATGTGAATAAATAGGATGTCCCAAAATCATCCAGATCAATATATAATAGCTCGTTTTAAGAGGATTCCAGCTGGTAAGCAGCAAATGAAAGTCAAAATAAATATCACCCTATGAATCAAAACTCTACAAGTTCACTGCTGTCCTATTACTCACAAACTAACAAAAGGAATAATACCCATGCCCCTTACCTATTCCTCATTCCGTCCCTATATACACAATTTTGTTAATTAGCATCTCAACAAATTCCATTACCAGAAAATCAAATCATACCATAATCACAATATCCTATAATTCTGGGTCCCGATTCACAATCAATTACCAAACCTACCAATCTATTTGCCTATCGCCACATAATCCTCCAACCTCCATAGTAAGTTTCATTTGTAACACAAAAAATCGACAAAAACACAAGGATTCAACAAACAAACAAATACCCACAAACAAGCATGCTTAAGCCAACACCTTTTCACAATTTCACGCAATAAATCAGAAAATGAAAGAAACAGACAAAAAAGGGGGAAAAAAGAAGAGATACCTGAAGAACAGAGTTGCAATAGCAAGTATTACCAAAATTCTCAAGACCAAAGTAACGTTCGCCTTCAGGAAAGTGGTCGCCGAGAGCTTTCTCGAGTTTAGAACCCGTAGCACCCATCAGACCATCTACTAAATACCAAAACTCCTCCGTTTATTATGTATGTATCTTTGTATCTATATATCTACGTAGATAGCTGTATGTCGGAAATCTGAGGTAATTTCGATCGGAGCAATTAGCATGATTATATCATCATTTTGTTGATTTGATCGGGGCGGCCTTCTCTGCTTGTTTCTCCTCAATTTCTCCTCTTTTTTGTTGACTCGGTTTTTATATACTCGCTTCTTATGTCATCGTTAGTTATGATTTTTTCAAAATTAATACATGCTAAAACTTAATATATATTAATTTCTCAAAATTAATATATATATATATATATATATATATATATATTAAAACTCAATTTCTCCCCTTTTTTTAAAAAAAAAAAGGTTGCCTACAGAAAATATTATCGGGGTGTATTCGATTGAGATTTTAATAGATTGTTTTAGTTTATGGATTTTAATAGATTATATGTGATTTTGATTTTGGACGGATTCTTGATAAAATGTCGTAGAGTTATAGGATTTAAGCACAATGCTTCAAAATCCCATTGATTTGAGTGGGATTTCAAAAAACTTAAAATACACTGAAAAATGCGACAAAATCCATCATTTTGTGAAATCCAAAAAAATCCATCAGTATTTGAATACCATCAGATTTTGATGGATTTTAAACAATCTCAATTGAATACCATCGGATTTTAAAACATAATTTAAAATCTCAATTGAATACTACCAGATTTTTTAGCATAATTTAAAATCCCATTCGAATACTTAAAAGATTTTAATACATTTCAAACAATTCCAATTGAATACACTCGAATTTCATGAATGAAAAAAAAATGCTTAAAAATCTCAATCCAATACACCCCTCTATATGTCATTTTAAATTATTGTTCCCCCACTCGGTCTTGCAGCAAAAATAAAAAAAACGAAGACTTTTGACTTGACTAGTGACGGTAATCGTTTTTTTCCAGTGTGTTAAACCGGTGTCCGTATCCGTTTGCGCGCACTTCGACTAATATGCTCAACTAATCTGGTCAGGCTACTAGCACACCGAACATGATAGCCCACTTACTTCCGGAGTGCCCAGAAAATCGAAAGCAATCTAGAAAACGCCGCAATCTATTATCAATCGAAAGATTGAAGTGTGCTTTCTTTATTTACTTTATAAAACCCTTTCTCCCCTGAATTTATTAATTATACTAGCCTATAACCCGTGCGAAGCACGGCGACCATATAATTTTAATTTGATTATTTATAAGTTTAATATCATTTTATTAGAGTTTTTTATTAATTAAATAAAATGATATTAAATTATATTAGTCGATTGGTTATATTCCCTTTTAAAAATTTGTCTTGTACAATATTTTTCTGTATTATAAGATATTAGTATAAACAATCAATTTTTTTTTATATGTGAATGTTTTCTTAATATTAATATATGATAATGTGGTTTTTGACTAATATTACTTCATATTTTTCATATTTCATTGCATAGCACATGATATTTTTGCATTGGAAAAAATTTAGTTATATTAAAATATTGAGCTAAAAAATTTAGTTATTGGAAAAAAAATTATTTATTTAAAGATTTTAGTTATTAAAATGTTTTTATTATCCATATGTGAATTTTCTCTTAATATTAATATATGATAATATTGGAAAATGCTACGATAATAAGGGTGATACCTCCGGAGCAAGAGCTCTTTGTGCAGGTGAACTAACACATTTGTTGAGATAAAATAAAATTATTTTATTAAATCTTTGTTGAGATATACAATTTAATCTTAATATTTTATTATATAAAAATTTATTACCAATATCACCTAATCGCCCATTCAATAATACTTAAATGATAGAACTATGTGTATATAGTTGGTTGACATTCCAAAACTCAAAAGTTAAATTAATTTAACTAAAAACTTGTAAGTCATAACTTTGTTTAAGGTCACAAAAAATTATAATGTTAAATATTAAATTGATATTATAAAGATATAAGGATACAAAGAAAAAGCAAAGATATTTTGACAAATAAATAAATTATTTTAATATTGTACAAATATTTTAGATGCTCACTATTTATTATGGATAACAATTTTTTATTTCCATAAATTCTAATTCAAAATATATATGTCTTGTGAGAATATTAGTCTCCCTGTAATTGCTTAGTCTTCAACCAAGACCTCCTGTTCTGGAACCAAAAAACAATTTTGCTGGACTATAGTCCTAAATAGCCAGCATTCTCCTCTCAGGTTCAATGTTAACACCTTCAATCAAGAAATATTAGATTGGCTCCATCAAAAGATTCATCTTCAATAGATATAGACAATCACAGTCTGATTACACAGATCAAAATCTTCCGGTCCGTCTTTGTACTGTTAAGGCTTGCCAGGTTTTGTTACGACACGGCCTCATCCACCATTGCCATGTTGTAGAGTGAAGATGACGAATGAATAAGGGACTCTGCACCTACATTTTTTATAAACAAATTAAAAAAGTGTAGTATTATGACACTCTTTATAATGGGCAACATTAAATTTAAACATTACCTAGGAGTTATATTAAAAAATAGCACAACTATATTGCTGACAAACAAATGACAACACATCTATATGAAATGCCAACATTATGACATATTTGATGATTTTGACCTATATCACCAATTGATTCAAATTATAGAAAACGGCACTTCAGCTAACAGACAGGGAGGGAGGGAAATTTTAGGTGACCCTGCACTACTTTTGCCACAATGCTACAATGTAATCCAGAGGAGCAAGTCGTTCATGGTTGTCCCAAGCATAGTCTGTTATAGGTATATAAGACCTTATAAAATAATCTAGGCAAAATATTTAAAACTAACCACCAATTAATAACACCAGGCCTTCCATTATATTAGATTCCTGAGAATACTTTGGTATCTCAACTATTTGGGACATAAAATGTCACACAACAGTCTGTTATTATTATAGGCATTTTTAGTAGTCAAGACTTCGGAGTTGATTCTCTCGGACACAACAAAAAGTCATTTAAGAATATATATATATAAACATAGTAGCAGGAACATAAACACAGTAGCAGCAGTTGGAGGTTACTTCGCAAAAGAATAAAAGGAAAAGGAACATTTAGTGGTTTATAGTAACATAGTAAGAGTTATACACAGACAACTAATTTACGCACCTGAAACGAAAAACAAATTTTAACATTAACATTCCCCGGAGTTGCTACTTCCGCCACCTAAAATTCCTTTGTTAATTGTGAGCAGGTGGTGCACTAAAAGCTAGCCACAGATGAAAGAGATAAAATGATTATATCTCAACTATTTGGGACATAAAATGTCAAACAACAGTCTGTTATTTCTCTACAGGCATGTATAGCAACACAGCTTATAAACCGAAAACCCTTCATTTGATGAAAGAGATACACAGCCACAGATGCCTATGGAAAAGTATATAGTATAGTTTTTTATGCTTACTCTAAAACATATTTAGGAATTCAATACTTACAAAACAATTACAACATTGGCAGTGACTAAATAAAACTCTGAAAGTCAGTATAACATATCGAATTGAAAACCAAATAGGAGGATGCTTTAATCCAAAAAGGTCCACCGCAACTAACCTTAACATGAGATACTTAACAATAAACATATAGATAGATATGTAAAAGTTCTATTAAAAATATTCTCAAGGTACAAACAACTGTCTTTCAATTTCGTTTTCGATTAGGTGAAGTTTTATTGCATAGCCAGGCCAAATTGCAATATACAGATTTAAACTGAAAAAATATAGGACATTTCTATATCGACATTCATATTCTAGATATAATCTAAAACTGAAACTATCCATGACAACACAAATAAATGAAAAAATAAATCACCTCACCAAGCTCAAGGTGACACTTCTCTTCCATAATTTTGTTCCCCTTGTATTAAATTGCCGAATGATCCACAACACACTTACGAATCAGACAATACAGAACAAATTTATAAATTCTATTCTTTTTTTTTCTCAGTTATAATCTCTTAATGGAGACCTAGACCTGACTTGATAACTCCCTTTCTACATCTTTTTAGGGAAGAGTGGTACACCCACATTAAGAAAAAATAAACAGCATGGAATCAACTTCCCTAAATTAAAACTGAATGGATCTTATTTCTGTTACACATGCAACGATGTGGGTGACTAATAATTTAAGTTTTTTTAAAAAAGTGATTGGACAGAACCTCCAGACACACCAAGTCTGCGCATAATTATCTTCCGTAAAAATAAATTTACAAAACATAAAGACTTAAACCTTGAGAGGGTGAAGCCTCTAGGACTGTTAAATAGATGATCATATTTTCTTTTATTATTAGAGAATTTTGACCCAATTCATCTTTAAAAAGTTTGTGAGTAGTGATAATGGACTACCGTCGTCTCTCCTGCACGATATAAAGTATAAACAATTTTTTTTTTCTTGTGAACAGTTGCAAACATTCACCGGATTTTATCAATGAGCTAAACCTCGTCATAAACTGTAGATTTCAGAACTTTCGGAGCATACCTTGTAAAGTGATCTTGCTTTACCAAATACGAAATCCACGGTTCACTCAATATAACTCTGGTAAAAATAATGAGATCCAGTGTCATCTAAGAGTTTGTATTGCGTACCCACAATTCTAACTCCGTAAAACATGGCTGTATCACCAGCGATCCCCAATGCAACTGCTAGCATTCCAGTACTACCTACAGCAGCGTTTACTGAGTTCTGCAAAAACATCACATCACATACTAACCAAATGTGTATAATTCAGTTACTAAGAAAGGGCCTGATAAGTACCTCAAAAGTTATCCCAGCAGCTCAGAAGTAATCGAACAGGACAGTGATGGAAGCTGATCTGTAGGTGCCAAGAACAGTGCCATCCTTGGATATATCAGAAGCTTTGTCACCCTAAGCCATCACTGTTTGTCTTGCTGCATTCTGATTTCCAATCAAAGAGATATACGGCTTCGATGCCGGGATTATTACCTTTTCCCTGCGAAATTTCCAGAAATGCATAGAATGTTATCAAACACTTATCACCCTTGAAATAATATTACACAGGAACATGAGAAAACAGCGGTTACATCTTGCAGTAAAAGCATATATTTAACTGTCCCACAACCCACGTCCCTGTTTTTTTGCCTATCATCAAGCCTTGTCAAAATCGCACTCATTCAGCCTAAATCACTATATAGAATACAATCGCTGATGAAAATCAATCATTCAAGATGAAGATGAAACCGATCATAAATGTGTATGCTTACAACCTGTTTGACAATAAAACACTGACTAAAAATATACATACATATATCCTAATCTAATCACTTGATAATGACAGAAATTACAGACCTTGCAATACCGATGATAAAGAAATGGATAGTTTTAAAATTTCTGCAACAAATGCAAGATTTAAGTTTGTTGAGCCATCAACAATATCTTTTGCAGTCCATTTTCTCAGCTTGCTCCACGATCAAATTTGCTCTTTCAGTAGGATCCTGTAACTCTAATACGTCAAACTCAAATTTCGTAAGTAATTATTCGAGAAGCTCGTGAGTGTATCTAAACCAACAATTAAAACTTAAAAACCAAATAAATCAAGCTAATTTTAGGTCTAACGATAGATACTTTGATAGTATATAAATTATTGTAAAATTATCAACAGAACATGTCCAAGAAGAATAAAAGACCATATTAATGTCACAGTATGATACTCCAAAATTTGAAACCTTGCAACATTAAACTCACCTGTACAATGAAAACATCCGGAGCGGGTATTTTAACACAAAGAAACCAAAGCATCATTAAAAATTGAAACACAGGCTTAAATAAAAGCATCAAAGGCTGAAGTATCTTTGGCATATGAGGGATTGCTGGCCAGGGTTTCTGCAGAACCAGAAAACTCATATTTAGTGAAGGATGTAACAATCCTTTAATGAATACACGAGTTTCAAGTTAACTTGGTATAGTTATTAACAAAAAGCAGTACCATTTATGAATATGGATATATTGGTGCTCTAATACAGCCGAGTGAGGGCCTGAACCTACTCATACATCCAAGAAAAACAATTAGCACAAAAGAGTGTTACAAATTTTTAAACTCATTTTCCAGATTGATATGGTTTCCCTATAACTAAACAAAGAGATAACTGATTTAAATTATGCATAAAAGTTAATAAAATATCTTCTAATTTGAAAACAACAATTCTACTCCAAATATAAAATATATATACCTCCGTATGCAACTATATCCACTTCTAAGCATGCCTGCAAGAGAATGTGAGGTCAGAAAATAATCAATATATATATAAACTGGCCTCATACTTGAATCAATCAAACAATTATACATCTAGACTGCAGCTTCTCAAACCGATTTACTTTCTTACAAAACAAAAATCCTCAGACTCCAAAAAATTCTGAACTTTCAAGGTTTCCTCAATAGTCGAAAGTCTGCACATAAATCATCCTTCTCGACCCTATTTTGAATGAGAAACACTACTAATCAATGTGTTAATCAGTAATTCAAATTTCTTCAATTCTTTACACGATCAACGAAGGTAATTAAGCCATATCAGTAATTGACATAATGTTTAATGTATCTGAAGTTCTAGCCTTGTCTAAACAACTAACTTCTAAGTAAATTCACAAATTCAACGAAAAATAGCAGGAATACTGCCAATTTTACTCAAACATACATATCAAGCTGCAAAAGAACTATAAAGCAAAATCTTAATCTAGGTTACCCACCCTCCATGTTTAACATGTATAGCGCCCTTGCGTGAGTTTGAGTCTAGCCATAAATCAAGTTCTATAACTCGCACACCTCTTTTAAGTGCTTCTATGATTGGAACATTACTGCAATCACTATTGAGCTGATTCTCGGTCAAGTACGAATTATGTCCGGTGTATATGAAATAATGTGACAGTGGTGCAGTCATGTCGTGATTGACCTAAAAATAGAATAAGTGTCCATGTTAGCTGTAAAGTTTGTGATAAAGCATACCTGCTGAAAAAACATGAAACTATTTCTCTCTCTCTCCCTCCCTCCCTCCCTCCCTCCCTATTGACTACCAAATGCAAATAGAAAAGGCTTAACAAAAACAAAAATCAAATAGTTACATTCAAAGTTACAATCATTACGGAATATCTTCATTTCAAAACTGAGCCAGCCTAATTACTAATTTTCTTTTGCTGAATATTTTACCTAATTACTATTCAGTATTGTTAAATCAAGATATACACAATTTGAGTACTAACAACGTGATGCTGCCCTCAGATTTCCATTAATCATTGTTAAAAGATTAATATCTAAACCAACCCCCTTGGGGAAACAGTTGAATCTTATTAGTCTAATGCCAGAAAATCTTAAACTATTCCAGAAAATTTCTCGAAAATATAAGTTAAATCACACCAAACATACCCCATATATCCCCCTAAGTGCAATAACAATCTTGATGTCTAATCAATCATATAAACAGATACCATCAATACTATTTAGTCCTAATTTACTCCTAATATCTCCTGTCTGTCCATTTCGCCACACACCAAGATTAATCATCAAATTCAATTTCCTAATTACCACTTATCCGTAACTCAATTCCAATCAAGAATCCAAGATAAAAAACAAACAAATTAAAATAAATCCCAAAACAGTGGAAAAGGTCAACTAAGCAAGATCCCAACTCAAAAACCAAACAAATTGAAATCAAAGTACTTAAATCATACCTTAGACAACATGGGTGGATTAAGATCAGTTGAAAACAGAAAATGATGAAAGTCGTCAAGACTCAAAGAATGTCTTGTGAACCTAGCAATGTGATGCCTCCTATCAAGAACTTGTTGAACTATACTCTCACACTCACTCAGTGTGGCTCCTTGCTCACCTTGCTCTTCAACCAAGAATCTCCGGAGCTGTTCAGCACTCAAGTGGGTCTGTCGCTGATCTGCCTTTGCCTTCTTCTCATATGATTGTTGTTGTTGTATATCTCTGTTCATGGTAAAACTTTAAGGCTGATTTTTATTAAAAGAAATTAAAAGAAAAAAATATGCTAGGAAGTACCGTTCGCTTCGACTGGGTTTGCTTCAAGTTGCAAAACAAACGCGTTTAGCTTTGGTGCCGCGCTACTTGACAGCCACAACTTAGAAAGGATGGAGAGTCACGTAGGGATGGAGAGTCACATAGGTGCGAAGGGAGTACTTATTTTTGTTTGTATCTATAGAGATAGAATTTTGATCGGAGACTTTCTTTAAAAGCTAAAATAAAAATAGGACACGTATTTTTAGTAGTAATCTAAAGATAGATCAAAAAATAGGACCAAAAAAAGTACGACCAAACCAAAAAACGTGAAGAAAAAATGGGACTACAAATTATACTTATGTTGGCTTATTATAGTATAGTATAGATACATATAAATAAATTTTGAAAATTTAATGGTCTTTATTCAAAATATTTGTATATCACAAAAAATTAAACAAGATCACAGAAATGGGACAGAAAAGTGTAACACAGGCCTTGAAAATTAAATGACACGTTAGCATATTGCCATGGCCAATCCTAATCCTTGTGTTGTCGCAATAGAGGCGATAGAGCCCAAAATGCCGATTAGACCTGACAATTCGGTACACGACACAAAAAGTTTGGGTTTGATTTGCAATATTCGGTGCACGAACACGAAAGTACACGAACACGGAAAATACACGTTACTATTAGTGTCGGGTTTGGTTTTTAATATAAGTACACGAACTAAATAAATAAATATAAATTAAAAAATATATTATACTTATTTTTATATATTCTTTAATTCAATTTCAGTTCTATTATTTCATTTCTGTTATCTTATGAATTTATTATATGTCTAATCTATTGCATGTCATAGAAAATTTGTAAAAATAATAGATTTAGTGTGAAATCCGTGTATTTTCGTGTACAAATGTGTATTTCGTGTACATTTCATCCGGACTGTTCGTGGTACACGGAATGTACACGAAATTTTTCGTGTACTTAACGTGTACAGTTCGTGTTGACACGAAATAATTCGGTTCGTGTACGTGTTCCAGAACTGATACACGAATCCCAAACAGTTTGGGTTCGAATTTAAGGTATAATACACGAAAACACGACACGAACTGTTTGCTAGGTCTACTTCCGACTATTCTTTTAGGTTGTTTGACTTCTTTGGTCAAATTGACCAACTTTTAACTAAAATTACACATATTAAAAAATTGAAAAAAATTATAATAATATATTACTAAAATCTACATTTATTCTACTTTAAGATGTATTTTTGATTTTTAGAGATCATGTAAAAATAATTAGTCAAAGTTAACCATAAAAAATAAGTCCAAGGCAAAAAAGCAAAAAAGGTGGGACAGACGGATATATACACAACGGGCAGACTATAGTCACCATCACCATATACAGAGTAAAGACTGATAAAAGTGCAACTTATTTGAACTGTTAAGTGGAAGTAACATAACTTCCAAATGTTTTTCTTTGCCATTTTCTCACGAAAATCCGCGCACATTTCACAAACTTTTCTTGTTAGGGCGAAGACGTAACACATGTTAACCAGGGCATGCGGCATGCCAGCACATCTATGTATAAGAGATGGATAACGAGAAAAGAACTTGCATGCCATCACATCTATATACACAAAAGATTTAGATAAAGAGAACGTGAGGGCAGCTGCTTAACCCCATCCTTGAACCGTGATACAAGAATTCTTCTGAGGCTAAAAATTGTGCCACTACTTGATTTACGAACAGATAGCAACATGAGGATTGAGGAATATACACCATAAAGAGAGCTAGAGTCGTCACTATCTATCCGCCTTTGAACTATCTTGATAATTCATCACCCGATCTCCAGGGGTATTCTCAGGCCTGAGCATCAACTTATTGGGTGATATTGATCAGACACGCGTCTTGGAGGCAACTTTCGCAGAATAAACAGGACCAAGGCAGATGGCAAAATTTCAACTCCCTGACAGAATAAAAACCACACAATATATATGTAAGCATAATGATAGCAATTCCACCAAAAAGTTGAAACCGTAGTGTGTTGATGAAATCATAATATCAAAATGGAACACCTTGGGACTTCAAATTATTATTTATAAAAGTGGACTCGTTATTTGGAGTTTGGGACAAAAAATAGTTTTAACTAGAATCACAGCTTAAAGATATTGTCACATATTTGTTCCTTGTAAGAACTGGAATCTGCAACAGCTAAATAAGATTATATAAATAGTCCCCCCATGGCCCCATCCCCAGTTTAGGCATGTACCAGTACAGTCGCAGACTGTACGTGCTAAGAGAAAACAAAGAACAGTACTGTGTTGAAAGTTGACAGATATACTCCCATTTAATCTGACACTACTATGATGCTTGGTTGGGGTGAATGACTTTGGACGGAATGAAATGAGATTTGAAATAGATTATGGACAAATGTTAAGATATTCCATTCCTAAAACCTAAGAGTAAGTACAAGAGATTCCTTGTATGATGGGCATTTGATAAAAAAAAGTTGATCCAACCATGTCCTAGTGATGCCTTATATCACTAGGACAACCTCTTCGAGCCTTATTTTTAAGGCACCTCTTTACTATACACACTGTATTTCCCTCTCTCCTTTATATTGTCCTTTAATAATGAAAGAATACCTCTAGTAATAAAATATTAAATATATAATGAGGACAAGGCATATTGTTGAAGTTGAAGTTAGTTAAATATGTCCTAAATCACTAGGACATAATTTTTTTATATTATATTAAGACTTGAACTAGGACATTGTTGGACTTGCTCTAAACTAGAGCTCTCACAACCTAACTAGCGCTCAAGGCCCCCAAATTTGAAAAGGAATACTTCATTCTCTCCCATACCCAATTTCTTCTCAAAATTTCATCAAATAAATTTCGCATTCTCCCCAACAAAACACAACACATATTATTAGGATGCCAGGTGCTGATGAAACAAACAAAAAGAAGAACTTACTGCATAAAAGATAAGATCTAATATGGGATGACCCAGCACATCAACATCAACGTGCTCATCAAAAGCAGAGAGGCCGACCTAAACATAAATACATACCGATGTTAAAGTTGCATAAAAAGAATATAGAAGGCATTCATTCGCACAGCAAAGAAAACTCACCACAAAACATCTTATTAAGAAACAAGTGCAGCAGATTCCTGTCACAAAGCCTACCTGCAATTACAGGACATGGAACGAGATATAGGGTAAGACCCACAACCAACATCATTTATAACTTGTGTAATACACAGACTACTCTTTACAGATGATTTTTAAGTCAGTATATAAACTTCCAGTCTTCAGTGTTGACTGTTCCGCAGAGACATTTAAACTAGATGTATATCGATACATGCAAGGACAAAATAATGAAAGAATATACTAGATTACATGTAGAAACGCCAGATATTATTATCCTGGCGCATAACCACAATGGCCATATCATTGGCAGCCGTTCAAGCACACGTTCCTTTTTCACTAATTAGCAGATAAACATGAGAGGTGTGAGGCCCCCACAATATGAAAAATTCATCTCAATAGCTGTGATATTTCTTAATGAGTATGTTAATTTTAGCATAAATTTGACACACTACCATTGTATTGCTCTCGGTCTACATATTCTTCATTGTGCTCTAGCAAACGGTAAGAAGATGAACTACTATTATACAAGAAGGGAAGAAGGAAACAATTACAAAAGAAGCCTTAACTACAATATCAACATCTCAAAAATAATGTCAATAGAAACATAATCTGATTTCTCTGAGGACAACATTGGATGCATATAGGTTCATTAGAAAAAAGGTGAACGAATGAACCAATTACACATCTGATAATGTTAAAAACCCAAGCTACAAACGAAAGATCAAGATGACACAAGCATGATAAAAGTACATACCTCATGAAGCTTTTTTTGGCGACCTCTAGACTCAATTGGGAACCGTCGCAGCATGATAAACAGCCTATTTAAATTGTAATAAGTAAACTGTTTATGACACAACTCAATAATTGAAGTCAAGCTTGAAAGTTACACAATGAGAATGTTTATTACCTTCCACCATATATCATGAACCCGAGAGCAGCACAGAAAGATGTGACTGCAAAAGAGCTATAGCTGTTAATGACAAGCCAAAAATAGTAAAAACCAACAACCTTAAGGCCAATACTCCAATATAAAATCTATGGATAACCTACTAGGATTTAGCTCAGAAAAATTGATCTAGTTCAATGTAATCAATTCTAACAACTATGACCTGCAAGGAAGAGTCTAGCCACTTCAACTGCACCAGAACTTTGGCTACTTATCATATATATCCAAATGCAGACCTACAAATGCAGCCGAATTGTCGCATAAATTTGGGATCAGACAGCTTTTACTTCTTGATCAGAGCAGAAAATTGGGTATCTAGAAAAACTTTAAATACATTAACATGGTAGTTATTGCATTTCTATTCTAAAGTTTCTTATTCTTGTATGATGTGACTTTAAGTTAACAGGTTTCATTCTACCTGTGCAAAATATATAATTCCATTGATGATAAAGTATGAAGGTTTGAGTTTGTCAATTGGGAGGCTTCTTGCCTGAGAAAACCATAAACTGAATCAGACAGAGTAGCTTTAGCCTGTGTACAGCATATTATGTGGAATGCAAATTAACACACCGCCTATATCAAAAGTACCTGATGGTATATCTCAGCCCAGAACAGAACAAGTAAAGTATATGTCGAGAAAAACAGAAGCCCAGGAAGATCTAGGACAATCATACTGAATGCCTGAATAACACAAAAATTCTTAGCTGATAATTGATTGGTCATAACTCATAACTGAAGAATCATATAGAAATAAAAGATAAATGAAGTATGCCCGATTCAAACAATGTTCTGGCCAATATCTTATATAAATAAGAAGGAAATATCAATTCTGACTCGTACATCCAGATGAATATGTTAAACACCATCTCTGATCTGTTACTGCCAAATTGTAAATAGGTAGTAATCCATAAATATTTCTCTTACTGAGTATAAATAAATTCCTTCCGACGACAAATATTACATTGTTGAAAAAGATGATTGCATCTCTCCAGTTTCAAGACAAACACATCACATTGTAGTCCAGCTTCAAAACAGAAGCTATGTATAGTGTTCTGATATCTGTTCTGACTGCCTAGGCATTATGATTATAATCATATCTACATTTTTGCATTATAGGATGAAATCATAACTTACTTTTGGTCTGGTGCTAAACACACTTTTGTAAACTCCAAACTGGACAGCTCGTACTGTAAGAAAGTGATACAATTTATCATGTCTAATATAATTCCACAAAAGGATTGCCAGGAGAGTTTTAAGAAAGTACATGGACTATAACTTACTTCCATTCACGATAAAATTCATGAAGTGAAAAACCTTTTGTGTGGTCCAACCGAACTCCGGTACTCTCAACTGAATGCGGATTAGCTGCACCTGGAATTCGGGAAAAAGACAGTATGAAGCAGTTAAAGCAGTAATTCTCTTTGCGGACATTTACTTTTGAGAAAATACACATTTTCATAGCATTAAGTATCATGATTCAGCCAACCATTCACGATAATACTCAAAAATACACATGAGAATCAAACTTTGAACCTCTCTTTGCAAAAGGGTCACCCTTGCCACTGCTCAGGCAGTACACACTTGAGGATATTCTATCCACTATATCGATGAGACAGTAATGTGTTTAAAGAATTTAGTACTATCCACAGAATTGAATATATAACTCAGAATTTTGGGAACCAAAAATGTCTAAATAAGCATCATATAATCAGCTTTATATCACTGTAACCTAAGGTCCTCTTTCTACTATCTATCGTTTTCAAATCAACATCCATACACTTTGGCTACACCTCTAGTTTTTTAGAGACTCCGACTATGGAAGGCTGGCTAATTGGCTATAAAATCAACTGAGAAACCTAAATAATAATTACAAGAACAATAATGTGGATCAATCTTGAAATACAATCCTGATTCCAGAACAAGCAAACTAATTTATACTCTGAGCAAACATCCAAAAAGTTTCCAACAACAACATTTATTTACACGTTATATATAAAAAATTATGGTGTCCCGGTATATAAGAATTTTTTTTTGCATCAACTTAGATAATTTAATGGCTTGATAGAATATCTTCCAAGTCTCAGCACACTGATATGTATAAAAAACAGTGTGAGCCTGTCAACTATATTGCCCTCTTCTATTACTGTCTAATGCTCCAATAACATCATATGCGAAAATTCACTTGAGAATTTTTTGGTAATAACACACATCAATCTGATAGATAAGCAGAAAGAATGGATTCTAAGCCTCCCTGCTGATGATCCCCTACTTTCTGGATACATATAGGTGTGCATAGGTCTTCACTTGCAATCACTCCCCAAAAAAGGATGCATTCACGACATTCAAGATACTTGTATGCTAGGGGACTACTTATTTATACAAAAACACAATCGAACTATTTACATAGTTATTCTTCCCCATTTCCACCTTGTACCTAAATCTAGTTTTTGAAATTTCTACATCTTCTTCCTGACTCTTCACGTGAAGATTATGCATTTGAGGCATTAAAACAACTTTCTCCCAATTAGACGGCGTCCTAACCTGATATTTCAAATTAAGGGTGGCAATGTCGCGACGCCAAGAACTCGACTTGCCCTTACTCAATTTTATAGCCACAAAACTGGAAACAAGGCACTAGTTCTTATCAGGACATTATTACTTCATATTCATATGGTCGTTTTGAAATTTTCCCGGTCCATCCATTTTTCTCGAAATTCCCCAACTTTTCGAATAACAAAACCCAAATTGATAGTTTGTCAAATACTCTAAACCAAAACTTTTAAAACCTGGTAACCAAGATGGGTTCTCCAGAAAAAGAAAAACAGTCAGATAATCCGCCAATAGACTTATCCAAAAATCATAGCAACTGGATATAATTAACACCATATAATAATTTGAGATACAAAAAAGAAAAACAAAGAATGAAAGAAATACACACATAAATGTAGATAAATAAAGAAAAGAGAGATACCAATGCCACAAGAGCGACAAGTGCATAAGCAGCACAGAGGGCATAGAATATGGCTTTGTGCCATTCTTCTTGCTCATTCAAGAACCCTATATCTTGTCCACTATCAAAACCCATGTGGCTTTTTAACAAAAGACTCTGTATATTTGTGATGAACACCATTGATGTGTGAAAATCTGAGACAAAAATTAGTGGGTGAACAGTGATGGGGAAGAAGAAGAGGGGAGAGAAAGTGGGTTTCTGTTGTTTTTATGAACTTATGAGTGGGAGATGGAGAGGGGGAGAGAAGAGAAAGGGACACGTGTAGAGAGGAGTAGAGATGAAGTTCACGTGGCTTCGAGATAAACTGATGACTTGACTTGTTAGTTTGGTTTAAGTATTTGTTCGCTGCTTTGTTTGCAATCAGCCTACGGATTTATCGTGCGATTCGACTGCCTGGCCTGAGATTTATTTCCGTGATGGGTTAAAATAATAAAAAATAAATAATTACATAAAATTTGGTGATTTTTATGTTGGCGGGATTTATTATATATAATTATATATTTTTATGAAAAAATTAACTTAAAGGTGCCTCTATTAGTATTTTACTAGCATAAAAGTCCGTGCGAGGCACGGGACTCTAGTTTTTGTTGTGTTTTAAATAATATCCGTGTGTCATCATATTATTTCGAGCATAACTATTACGTCTTATTTTTTAACAGACTATGTAAATATGAAATGCAACATTTGAAATCTAATAGAATTGATAGTAATAATATGTACTATATTTTAAAAAAAATTATGGATCAAAAACAACATTTGAACTGATTTTTTCATATTCAAATTCGTTAGGATATAGAGGTCACTACCATATTATCTACATGTTCAAAATTATATTCGAAATTAATACTAAAACTTTTAGAATTTAAATATATTATACCTCATTAAAAAGATCTGTAATTTATTGTTGAAAATTATTAATTATTTCATCCAATATGAAAACTTGTTCTTGATATGTGAATTACGATATCCTAAATCATAATTAGATGAAGATGTGGGCTCCGCGTTGTTTTATATTTATTTCTCTTTTTTTGAGCGTACGTTTGTGTAATAGTTATAAGTGATATATGATGTACAGACCATCAACACATTCTTTTTTTATCATATGTTGCACACACCTTGTATAAATAATAACTGAAACATATATTGTATGTAAAAGACCCTACCTTACTTTATTATAAAAGCATCAATTGAATTACTAATCTTATAATTGTACCCGAAAAATTCCGACACGTTTGATGTGGCTTACCCTTTTAATTTTCATCAATTATATAGTATTTCAATGTCTTTTTTTTTGTTAATTTAAAATATTAGATTATTATTATTTTGATATCGCGTGTTATAATATTGTCTTGTTATAAAATATTGAGTTTTTATCATTAGTTTTCTGAGCTTGTTGATTAAGACTTTTAATGATTTTTCATGTAATTGTTATAAACCAGATCTCAAATAGCAAAAATAGAGTAGATGTCAGTTAGGCACCATGAAGTTCATAAAAATAAGAAATATTTAGTTTAATTAGTCGTATAATTACTTTTTTAGCTTTGTGCAAACTCACGTTTTTAAATATTTTGATACTCTTATTTCTTAGGGGTGAGCAATGTAGCATATCATGTTCAATTGTTAAAGATCAAATCAGGTGTTCGATATTCTGGATTATGGAAAACTATTCTTGTTCAATTCCCGTTTAATCAGATATTAGTTTTCACCTAATCGCGTCGGATTATCCATTTCAGAATTAATTATATTTTATTAGTTTAATTTGTAAATGATTAATTAATTTAATTATAGTTTGAATCATTTTATTTAACTCGCATGTTATACATTGATGGATGACATATTAAAATTACAGTTTTAAGACTTTAATACATATATAACTTATTTCTCTGTGTTATTTTATTTTAAGCAAGTAAAATTTATAACTCAATTCTTTTTATTATTTGGTTGACTTTTGATTAACAACATAGAAATTCCCTGAATTCACCTTTGTATCACAGGTTATAATATTTCAAATTCATATATCACCAAAATCACATCATTTAGACATATTTTCTAACACCAAAATTGATGTTTATTGTCATTATTCTTATATCTATAAAAATAAATTTGAAAAGATTTGGTTACACGTCGAATTCCGAATTCATGAGTTTAAAATAAAAAGTAATCTAAATAAAAAATATTCTTTCAGTTATCTTATTTCATGTTCTTCAAAATATTGTAATCTCTTTATAAGTCATCTTTTATGATTCAAAAAAAATGACATAGTCCATGTTGAAAGTCCATCAATTTTTCCTTTCAAAGATGCTCATCGAAATCTTAGTTTTTGTGCTCATTTCTCACATTCATGACTAAATTTCTCTAATATTGTATCGGTACTCGTTTTAAGTATTAAGTTAGATTTGAATTCATCTAATTTTATTCAAATATGAATTATATCTATTTTTTGAAGTCCGAAACATGGCTCGAGCCCAATTGTTCAAAGTCTTTTTCAAATATAAATTTATTACGTAAGTAATTAATTTATGGATATTAATCTATCATGTAAAAAACATATGAGACTTACCTGAAATAATAACTTATCTCAAATAAATAAGATATTGAAAATAATATAAATACAACAGTTTTAACGTATGAGTTTAGTGCTTTTGAATAAAAAATTTAATTGCCTGTGTAGCTCAAATGGTTTGAGTGGTGTAAATGTATTGAAGAGGGCTTGGGTTCGAGTCCCATGAATAACATTTTTTTTATATGTATGAGGAGGAGTTAGGTTCGGAGTTAGGCTCGGGTTCGGAGCTAGGTAATTTATTTGCTCAGGAGGGAGACTTGACACGAATGTGTTGGGCTATTATATATATATAAGTAGAAAGTAGATAAGTAGAAGTAGATAAGTAGATAAGTAGATTATATGAGTTCCTAAAATAAAGATTTTAATATTGTCGCTTATGTTTTCGATTTTCCTATTTGAGTTCTTCTGTTAGCTAATGTTAGAATCTCGATGTCGTGACAGAATTTCCGGCACTTATGTCTGTCTTGATATGCTTATTTTAATGTAATAAATTATATTTCTGTTTTGACTCATGTTTTTATGTGTCTTAATTCACTGTTTATTACTTTTTTTATCACATACTAAATGACATGTAAAAGAGACTTGTCACGTGATCGAGATTCTAACATCCGTTAGAATCTTAGAATCTCAGTTAACAAGAGGACACTAATAGTTTAGTGACCTTTAAATTAATTTTTCTTGTAAAATTACAACGAGCTATTATTTTAGATTGTTGTGAGTATAATGTATATCACTTAAATATGGTCACATGATGTGTATATAGCTAGAACATGAGTTTGATTAAATTATGAATACCCGTAAAATTTCATTGGAGTGAAATTTTCATGGGCATCATATACGGGAGATCAAAGACTTGGCACGTATTTTAAAAATTTTATAAAATATAATTTCGTAATTTATATTATTTTTTTCTCTTAAATTATGTTTAAATTTTTATATAGAAAAATAAATTATAAAATAGATATACTTATTGCTATAATACGAAATGAAAAAAATACATTTTGATACTAAAATTATTTTCATACTCAGATGCCTGGTTTTAAAACAAATTCAAAGAAATGTAAAATATGAACATAAGTATAAAAGATTAAAACAAAGTTGTTTTTATATTCATTTACCTTCAAATTCCCACTTGTATTGCTCATGGGACAATTATAACTACATCCATACACCTTTTTTTTTGTCAGGATAATCACATCTATACTTGGTTCTATATTTAGAACCAAGTATAGCATTTTTCTATTTAAACATCTCATATATTATTGTATTGGAGTGCTAATTTCTACAAGTGATGCTATATTATAATAGCAACTCTTATATCATTGCACTGGACTTACTCTTAGCATACTTATTTTTAAAAACTATCAATTGACACACATCTTAACCGCTAAACATATTGTGTATCACCGTCAAGTTTACACTAAGAGGGGTGTATTGGATTGGGATTTTAAAGCATTTTTTTGCATTCATGAAATCCGAGGGTATTCGATTGGGATTGTTTGAAATCCATTAAAATCTTGAGGTATTCAATTGGGATTTTAAATTATGCTACAAAATCTGGTGGTATTCAATTGGGATTTTAAATTATGCTTTAAAATCCGATGATATTCAATTGTGATTGTTTAAAATCCATTAAAATATGATGGTATTCAAATGCTGATGGATTTTTTTTCATTTCATAAAATGATGGATTTCGTGGCATTCTTCAGTGTATTTTAAGTTTTTTGAAATCTCACCAAATTCAATGAGATTTTGAAGCATTGTACCTAAATCCTATCAACTCTACGACATTTCATCAAGAATACGCACAAAATCAAAATCCTATACAATCCATTAAAATCCATAGACTAAAAACAATGCATTAAAATCCCAATCGAATACACCCCCGTAATTAATTTTTTAGAAACATTTTTATGTCAGACTAGTTAAGACGCTAAATCTTTAAAAATACACTTGTTATACTTCAAGAATCAACTAGCATAGAAGCCCGTGCTAGGCACGGGCCCATAATTTATAATACTTATTTTAAAATTATATATTTTAATTTTAATTTAATTTTTTGCATAATATATTTGATTTTATAATTTTATAAGTATAAATTTATTTTAAAAATCAACTAATAGTGTTAATAATACATGATTCAAGTTGTTATATGGACATATTATTATTCAACATGAATTAACACAACATAATTTATATATGAAACGTTATACTGATATTAATTTGTCCAGTCGATTGTTCAATCAAAATTCGATAGTTAAAATTAATTTTGGGTCAAATTAATTTGATATAATCATATGATAGACGATCTTTTTTTTTTGACAAAATATGATAGACGATCTTTAACTGAACTTTAGGTAGAGAACATGCATAATATATTATATAGGATCCTACTCTAATACAAAATACTAAAATACAAACTAAATACTCCATCCGTCTTAACTTATAGGTCCCTTTTGGGGAAAATATTTGTCTCAAAATACTTATCCCTCTCTTCTTTCAATACAAATTTATCTCTATATTAATTGTGATTTTTTTGAAACTCAACTCTATTCTCAATTCTCAATGCACTAAATCTCTCTATTTATTGTGATTTTTTTGAAACTCAACTCTATTCTCACTTCTCAATGCATTAATTAATGATAGATGAGATGAAATTATATATATAACCGACTTTTTTCTTAGTATGCGTTTTTAATACCAAAATGGACCTATAAATTGAGACGGAGGGAGTACAAACTAATGCGATTAAGTAGAATGGTAAGGGTTTCGGGATCGGGGATGGACCCCGAGATGGGCCTAGACGGGGTCTAAGTGGTACCTAGTAGGGTCGGGGCGGGACCTAATGGGACAATGGTGGGGCCAAGTTTTGGCTCTTAAGACTGTCTGGAGCTTGTCCCGGGCCTGTACGGAGCCTTGACAAAAAATATTACATGTTTCTTTAAGAAATTTTTACGATGATTATATATCTATTAGATCTGGTGTTTCGAAATTATTTTCCTAGTTGATTTTTACATTATTTGCATGACATGTAACTTGATTTTTGGTCTGACTCCGGTCACTTAAATAAACTTGGGCCATATTGATCCGACCTTAAAAAGTATACATGAATATGATCTTTATAGATAAAATAAAATAAAGATCAATATAACTAAATTAATTTACACTTTGAGTTTGAAGTAGTGTCGTAACATGTAATATATAAATATACATATAATTATCATAAATAATTTAAATAAACATTTTGATACATCTCATTCTGATCCTTCAAGTCTAAGTACTTATTCTAGACATGCTTATTAAGCTGAATAATTTTAATGTGCAATTCGAATTCACTAAATTATTTATTGATTAACGGTATATAGATGAGGTCCCTCACTCTCCTTTTTTTTTATTTGTTCTCTTTTAGGTCACACACATACGAGTGAGCATTTATTTTGGTTAACTGAATACCGAAGCAAATTAATTTATTCATTATTCATTTATGATTTTTGTATATTTCAATATTATTAGTATTTGTAATTTCGATTGTATATTAATCTTATTTTTAGTAATTTAGTTCGAAACTACTAATATTAATAAAATAAAGTATTTATTTAATTTTTTTTCCTAATTTGCTAGTAATATTCTCTACAAAAGTTTGATTTTTTGTTTCGTTATTCGGTTTTGATTGAAATATTAAATTCAGTTCAGTAAAACCAATTATTTTGGTTATGAGTGATATCAAATTATGTGCAGAAAATTTATTATTTTATGCAAATGAATAAATTACAATAATACTTTTATTAATGAGAGCAATCAATAGAAGTATTTATTGTGTACATAGTTCATTAATTAGTGGGAATATAATAATTACATTAATTATTGGTATTTTTGTAATTACATTATAACTAAGGGCATAATTGAGATTTCACGGGCATTTTTTTGACATATTTTGCTCTTGGTTCTCCTTTTATATATAAGAGTAGAAGTAGAAGTAGATATTAAAACCACAAGATAAAATAAATGATATATTCATTATTAACAACATACATACACATTCATCTGTATTTTGATTCTCATTTATAAATATAAATTCAAAAACACACACACATAAATAAGATACGAAAATCAAATACAATGCAAAATAAAATGACAATAATATAATAACAATAACCAATAACATTAAATTAAAAATCACAATAACATAGAGATAACATAAAAACAACAATCGACCGTACACCAACCGCCACCAACAATCCATAAACAAAGTCCTTAAACAGCATTAAAAACAAAATTCATAAACAACATAATCAAGAATATAATCGGGCCTTTTTAGTGGTGATAACGAGTTTCGTGAAAGAAGGGACATAATCAAACTCTTTGATTCCACGATCGCCATAAGTACAAAGTTGGAAAGAACCATCAGACATAGAATCCAGGGAACCATTACCTTATTTCCAGACATTGGTTCTTCCTTAAGCGCGACCCTTATTTTGTAATATGTATATTTTATACGATTAATGATTAATATCTTGGAAATGTCATGTACACTCTCTGTCCCTCTTGATTTTTAACATTAGAGTTTGATGGACTCGATACATATTTTAATACTATAAAATATGATTTCACAAACTTCTGTTATAAAACTATTGTTTAATATAACACAAAATTTGTAAATATACCCTTATTTTAAAATTTGTTTTTAAAAATGTGATCGAAGTTACACATGAAACTGTAACCTCGTTGCAAGCTATTGTAAAAAATCTAAATGGTTATATTCTTGGGATAAATATCTAGGGAATTGATAAATAAGCTCCAACTTTTACTATTTAAACTCCAAATCTTATTTTGAGATACTAAATGCCATAACTACCCTTAACCTTTAATTCCCTTTTTATATATATCAAGAAGTTCAGTGTTTAAAACCCTCTCTCAAAAACAAGAGGAATTGATTTCTTTCCATAAACCCTCCGTCTTCCACCTTTTTTCCCTCTCATTCTAAAATATGGATGCAGAAGGTGGAGACGAAGTTTTAGCAGATCTAAATGACATCACTAAACTTCTTCGGACAAAAGATGTGGAGGAACTCTATGAATCATACGAGTTGGGGCATAACAATCAGACAGTGGAAAAAGGTAATTCTATGGCTAGAATCTAACTCCAAATTGTGCTTCAAATTTTTAGCATAAAAACTTGTGATTATTCTTAGTTTTACATTGAGCATTTACTTAATTAGACTTTAATCATTGTCATGTGTATATAGATGGTTCTGTAGTCGAAAATCAAGGCTCAAATGGGTGTGATACGCTACTAGTCATTTCAACCAGAGATTTTTCAACTTGTGAGGAACTTCTGAATAGTGTTCGTGAGATTGTATTGAGGCAAGGATTTGTGACAAAAATTAAAAAATCAAAGACAAATTGTTACGTTATAATTGATTGCGACAGGGGAGGTATGTATCACTATCAAATAAACCACCTGAGGAAATGAGAAGAAAAGTGACAGGCTCTAGACTAATTAATTGTCCCTTTGAAGTTTGGGGAAAAAGAAAAAGGGATGGAGTATGGAAGCTGGACATAAAAAATTTGGCTCATAACCATGAAGCTTCATGGGACACATTTTTGTTAAATTGGACTAGCTTGATTCAATCTCCTGATGAGTTATCTTTTGACCAGAATATGAGTCTTTTTGAAGTTCAGTATGCAGAGAAAGGTTCTTTATTGAATTATATCAATACTACATGGATTCCGTACAAAGAGAGGTTTGTGTTTGCATGGACAAATAATTTTATGCACTTGGGTAATCATGTTACGTCAAGGGCAGAAGGTGCTCACACCGTTTTGAAGCAATATTTGAATGTTTTTACAGGTGATTTTCGTGATGTAAAAGACAAAATTTCTCTGGCAATCGAGAATCAGTACCAAGAAATCAAAACAAGAGTTGCAAGTGAAAAGGTGCGTATACCACATAAGTTTCGTATTCCTTTATTTCGGGAACTTATTTGTCATGTTTCAGTGTTTGCTCTTAGTCAATGATATAAGCAATATGAGCTAGCAACAATACCAGGAGTTTTAACAATCACTTGTAAGTCACATTTTTCAAATTCTATGGGACTTCCATGTGCACACAAAGATAAGAGAATTGGATAGAGAAGGCATATTGCATCTTAATGAAATTCATCCACAGTGGAGGATTGATACAAAATCATTCCTTGATAGTAATACTTCATTGAATGATCGTAATGATGACATTGACGTACTTCTTCAAGAGTTTCGAGATAAATATCACAATCTGCCTTTGGTACAAAAGGAAGACAGTAGAAGACAAATTACTCAGTTTCTTGATGCTCCTCCTGCTGTGATACTTGAACCAGAGATGATTCCACATAAAGGGCTTCCTATTGGCTCAAAAATAAGAGAAATAAAAGCTCTACAACCCGCGATCCATCAGCTTTTGAGATACATGACATGAGAAAGTGTAGTACATGTCAAGGCACTGGACATAATTCTCGTACTTGTCCGAGAAGTATTCAAGACACATAAGAAATGATTGGCTGGGATGGAATGCTATATTTGGATTGAGTTAGAGTAGTAGATTATGTTGTAACTAAGTGACCAGACTTCTTTTATCAATCTATTTGTTATTATGCTACTGCAGTATCCTTCAGAATACTACCTCAAGATTTCTCATGCATATAAAATGTGGGGATCTTTTTTAGTCATGCCATGTTCTTGCTAGAAGTTATTATAATTAAGATCCACTTATTTTCATTCAACTTTCTCTTAGCTCCTGCTTAAAGTAGCAAATTTCAGGGACTAGTTTCAGTTACAAGTCCTAAAATAAGACAAGATGCATAACTGCATTCTTTACTACCACTCTTACATGCAACATACTAGCTATTTGGTTTTAACTTAAACATGAAAAATAAATGTAAAAGCTAGCTATTCAATATCATATGAAGCTGCAACACTCTGTTAGTCTTGCTCCCCTTCCCTTAAAATTTTAGTCAGGGATTTTGCTGCTTTGGTCAAAAAAATTGGGTCTAAAAAACAAACTCATTCGAAGGCTTTTGCACCATTTAATGGTTCAATACTTGTATTCTTGTATGCTGTTATATATGGTGCTGCAGATTTAAAACAAATAAAATAAGGATAGTTATGACATTTAATATCTCAAAATAAGATTTGGAGTTTAAATAGTAAAAATTGGAGCTTATTTGTCAATTTCCGGTATTTATAACTCGATTATTTTTGAGAAAGATCCGAAAAAAAGAAAAACAGTGGAAGCCCAATCTAGCGAAAAATATAGTCGAAGCACAAGTTTTACAAGTGCTTGACTTGGGCGAGAAGAATCTTTAATTTTCTCTCTCTTCTAAAACCCTTTCCCCATCATTTCTCTCCCTTCTTAAACCCTACCAAAACCCCCAATTAGCCGACTCACCAAACCCTAATTTATCATCAAGATCATAATTTATCAATTCAATCGCACGTACATATATGTCGAAGCTCAGCACAAAGTTGGTGAATCTTGAAAACCCAAGATTATGGGTAGTGATCGGAATTAGCGTGGCCGGAATTGTGATTCTCGCGGAATCACAACGGCGTAAAATGAAAGCAAAGAAGCTGATGATTAAAGAAGATTTCGGGGCTTTTATTGAAAGATTTGAGTTGCTTCCTTTTCCTCAGCCCCCTCCTCCTGCTGCTAGACTGTCACTCTCTAACTTGACTTTTGCTGTTAAAGATGTGTTAGTAACTCTCTCTCTCTCTCTCTATTTTGCTGGAGTCACACACACACGTACTGAGAGCAGTATTCTTGAAAAGTCAGCATTTTTGCTTGAAAAGATCATCATTTTGCAGAACAAGACTATGGTTTCAGTGACCACATAGTATTTTACTCTTTTTGGTGTAAATTTTATATGATAAGCATGTTTTGCTTGTCCTAAGTATGTCGAGGATGTTGCTTAGAACGGTTTGTACTGGAACATAATTATTTGTGTTTGAGCATTTTATGAAGCTGTGGTAGGTTTTTGTTTGCAGTTTTGATGTCATGGACCATGTGACCGGGTTTGGTAATCCTGACTGGAAGAATACTCATGAACCTGCTGACAGGACTGCATTAGTGATAACTATGCTTTTGAAGAATGGGGCTACCTGTGTTGGCAAGACCGTTATGGATGAACTGTCTTTTGGGTATTAGTCCTCTCCTATATATATCAATATATTTAAAAGTTATATTGATTATTTGGAAACCACCAGAAATGAAGATGAATATGCGTTCATAATATTTGAACTACTAATCCTGGACTTGGGCTTTTTACCTCATTTTTTTTTATTTGTGAAGATGAAAACCTTAAAGTAAAATCTCAACCTTCTAAAAGTTGTTTCTTTAGGATTTAAAGTAATAATGATGCCCCTGAAATATCACGTACTAGTTGAAATCTTTTTAAACCTATCTTCGTCCATGTCATTGAGAAATGAAGTATATGAATGCTTTTCTCGTACTTGCTTCTAGGATTACGGGAGAGAATGTGCACTATGGAACCCCTACAAACCCAAAAATGCCAGCTCATGTTCCTGGTGGGTCATCCAGTGGGTCAGCTGTGGCTGTTGCATCGGAGCTTGTTGACTTTGCTCTTGGTATGGGTTTTCAGTTTAATTAACATAAAAAATAATTTTATTTGTACCACTTTTTGGTAAACTTAAAGCTGAGGGTTTTAGTATACTTGTGATGAAAATGTGATCACATAAACTTAGTAATACCTTCTTTATTAAAGTCTCTGTATGATTGCTAACAATATGATTTATTCTATATATGGCTCCACAACCTTGTTGCTTAAGCTATAAGTAATAACTGTAATTTGATTTTTTCCTACTTTGTTCTATCTGCATTCTTTATTTTGTAACGAATTCAAATTTCAAGGAATAATTCATTGTACATTTTTAGTCAGTGTTGCATGTTTCACGGGTCGTTTAGGTACATGGTACGGGAGCGGGTACATAAAACGTAGTTCTCATGAATCGGGTACGATGACCTGCGGATTCGCGGTTCGATATCTTGATCCCTTATAGTGATTTCTTACTAAACAATATATAGTCTAGTTATGATTTTCATAATTAAAATATTTATTTTACTCGAAAATAGAGAAGTAAATTAACCAGAAAATGGATTTTAAGGTTACTTAATAAATGGTAAGGACCTTCAATACGTATTTATAAGGGGATCTAAATCTGTTTTGTAAAAAGTCAAGTCTCGTGTGTCTTTTCTTTCATCTGTATCATCTTTCGAATACCTATCTTTTCTTATTTCTCTTACTAAAGTACGTTTCAAAAAACAATTTCAATCAAGATAGTTCCTTTCTTATATCGCCAAGTTAAAGGTATATCGCAAACTGGAACGTGATCCCTGGTGATCCGGGTTGAGGAGGAATCGTGTTGCGGAATAAGGGAACTGGATCGCGGTTCCATAGGCTGACCATGAACAATGCAACATTGTTTTAGTTCCTATCCTATATTAAAGTTCACTTTCTATTCTGTCAAACTTTCTGTTTGTATCACTTAGTATCGCCACGGCCCACACCTCTCGTTTTAGGGTTAGTATTATATATATCAACTACCAAGAGGTGAATAATATTTGCACATGACTAAAATATTTATTTCCTTGCATTAAGTAATAAATTCTGCAAGTTGTAGTGTTGATTTATGGTTCTGCCAATTCTTTCAGATTGTCACTTTCCTTATTCATGATGTTTTAGGTACCGATACGTTCGGTTGCATCAGAATCCCGGCAGCATATTGTGGTGTCATTGGATTCCGACCATCTCACGGAGTTATATCTACTATTGGGGTTATTTCAAGTTCACAGAGTTTAGATACTGTTGGTAGGTAATTGGAGTGCTAATTTTTACATGTACTCACAATAATTTTAGAAAATTGTATTTATTCATAAATGTTGTCTTGCAACCATGACTCTAATGATATTTGTCCAACGACTTGGAACTCAGTTGAACATTTTCAATAAAGTCTTGAAATTGGTCAGTTTTTGTGATTTGACTGGTAAGGAAACCTATTATATATACAATATGATTTACTCTGCCGAATTGCTTTGCACCCAGTAAAAGTTTGTTCAGACAAAATAGGTCATATAGGATGCTTTGCATGTGAGTTGCACGTCGTCAAATATATAAAGTTATGATGTCTTTATTACGTCTCCTGGTTGTGCATGGCAACAACCTTATTTTATTTCAGGTTTTTTTGCTCGTGATCCGTCTGTTATGCATCGCGTTGGACATGTGCTCCTCAACTTGAAGCAGGTGGAACCTAAAAGGACTAGACGCTGTATAATTGCTGATGATCTATTTCAGCTTTCTAAAGCTCCAAAGCAAAATATTTTATCTGTTGTATGCAAAGTAATTAAAGATTTGAAAGGCTGTAAGTTCCAGGCTTGCTCGACTTCTGTAATTATTTTAAAAAATTAGGTAAAGTTGTATATATGCAATCATATCTCCTCTTTTATGGTATAAAATATAAAAATATAACTGAATCTTTTTACTGGATAACACTAATGTATCGAACCATTATAGTGTTAAAATTAATTGCTTACTAATAAAAGAAAGAGAGTCATGCTTACAATTACAAATATTGACATTTTTACTCATTATATTCTGCAGATCAGCTTCCAGACCACATGAATTTTTCTCAGTATATTGCAGCAAATGTCCCTAGCCTGAAAGACTTCATAGAGGAATCAACTAAATTACAGAACGGATTTTCTGCTTTAAAAGCTCTATGTTCTGCGATGTTTTCATTGTTGAGGTATTATGTTATTGTTAGTTTTAAACAGTTACTTTCTTACTTGAAAAAAAAAAGAGAGGATACTGAACAGAGGAGTTGAAACTCCTTCCTACATTTGGAGTCCATGAAATCTTATAAAACTCAAGATAACAAGGGATATGTGGTACCCTCTCGAATGATTCTAGATTGTGCCTACCTGACATGTCAAACACAATAAGATGGTGACAGATGAACAGAGTGTCCTTTTATTTTTTACTTGCATCTTATATGCTCTAGTTAACTGAAAAGTGTCATTGACAAATCTGTACATATTATACGTGTACTTACCTTAGTTTAGATTAAGAATATGAGTTGTCATTGCACAACATGAAATCATAATACATTAAGAATTATGTGTCAGTTAAGTACGACAAAGCTGAATTGTATCTTGAACATGAGTTAGTTTTAAGTGAAACCCCTTACTGTGGAGTGGAGATAGTATATTACATCTCTGAGGAAGTCCACTCCTGTTTGTAAGTTGTAACAGTTATGAACTATTGAGCTTAGTGGATACCTTATCTAGACTTTTATTCTGCTGCATTAAGGGGGATGTTCTCTTCCTTATCACTGCTTGATTTTTGACCACATCCTGACCTGCATGTCTTGCTTGCCTTTAGACATGAGTTTAAAAGTAATCATCACGAATGGGTCCAATCAACCGAACCGAAGGTAGGACCTGATGTATCTGCTCGGGTTCTTGAAGCACTCACTACTACACATGACAATGTAAAAACTCTGTACAAAGTCAGAACTGAAATTCGAGCTGCTCTCAGGAGTCTTTTGAAGGTAATGGATTTTGTAAGAACATTTATTGCAATGAAATGTGCGTGCTTGTAATCTTGTATGGATTATCTATTGTATAAAGAATCTGTTTTTTTATCAGATTTTCTTGTTTTATTATATTTCGAAAGGCTAATATTATAATTATATGTTATTGTCCAAAAACCTATATCATGATGCTTAAGGCAATGATCTTCGAATTTATCATCTAGGTTAATGTGAAGAATATTGTCCTCCGAATATCTCCATTAATATATATGTGTGTGTGTGTGTGTGAAGGGTCGGGCTCAAGAGAGAACCCAGCCTTGAAATAGAACCTTAGAACCACTGAGGTTCCGCTGCAGAACCCTAAATTTTAAATAGATATTCAGGATCTAGATCTAAATACATGTTTTCCGCATCGTTGTGTGTGTTCAAAAATAATTTCAAAATATAATACATAAACTCGACCTTTTTTTGCATGTGCAGTTCTGCTGCAAAGTCCTAATTAATACTAGGAATAAAACTAAGGGTTCTTAGGCTAAGGGTTCTAAGAGGAACATGACCCATATACATACATACATACATACATATATATATATAGATATGTATATATATATATATATATATATATATATATATATATATATCTCTTTTTTATCCTTGATATTTCCTGGCTAAGCAACTACCATCCCGAGGTTTGTCAAACTCTTTTCACTTGTTAAAGTGCACACACACACACATTGCGCTAGGCTTTCATACAGACACCTTGTACTTCTCAAGGATTTTAGTATTAATTTGATATTTTTATAATAAGGATATCTTGCAAGAGGAATCCTATGTTAGGGATATCTTGCAAGAGGAATCTGAATATTTTTAGCATCTAGATCCTTTTCCATGAAATGTTTAATTTTTTATGCATCTGTGATCTATCCCTGACATAGATATTCCACATTATTTAATCTCTGAATTCCATGGGAGTGTTTTGTTTTCATTTTTGCTATGGCTTACAAGTCGGTATAGATTTGCTATGGCCTTTTTTCCTCACTTCTTAGTCAAAAGAAAAACCAAGGCAAATTGTCTTCTTGCAATATATTCTCATCTTTTTGGCTCTTTTTGCTACTTTCTTCACAACTAGACGTTATAGAAAATTTAGTTTTACATTTTGCAGAGAACATTTTGTTATTTAAGGACTTGGAGTGCTCCATTTTTAAGTTCCTGATTTCTTGCTAAATTTAGTGATATTCAGTTGACGGGCTTGCTTATATGAAAGAGAGCTCATGCATACTGGAGTATATGGGTGTAGCTTAAGTACCTGCTTTGCAAAAGACAGGGCTTCAGAATGACCCTCAATATTATAAGAAGTATAGACAATGTTTTGAAGGATATACGATTATTGTGCCATACTTTCATGCGCTTGACAACATCTGGAGTCATTTAATATAACTAAGACATGATGATCTCCTTGGTGCCTAAACACTTTTAGTTTGTTACAGAATGACAACTAAATATAGTTAATGAAGTATATATGTGAATTCAACTTTATTTGGAGGACAGTCATTCAGTGATACTTGTAGTAGGTAATTGTTAGCACTCACTACTCACTATGCTGTATGATTAGAATTTGATAACAGCTGGCCCCTTTTACTACTTGGACAGAGCCTTTGTTTAAATTGCACAATAATTTTCTCATATAATAGAAGCACATACAGTAGAAAGATCTTTCTTTTCCTTGTGTGGCATGAAGAATCACTTTAATTGCCTTGGGTAAAATAAACGTGTTCAACTTCTTGACTTTCTGTACATGTTTGCTTTTTTGAACCAAAGCAACCTTTTCTTGATATTATATTCAAATCTAATCGTTTTGCTAGGATGATGGAATCTTAATTATTCCTACTGTTGCTGACCCTCCAATAAGACTAAACTCAAAGAAGGGCGTGTCATCTGAGTTCCACGATAGAGCTTTTCCTCTTTTGAGCATCGCAAGTATGTCGGGCTGCTGTCAGGTAATTGTATTTAGTTAGTGTTTTCGTCTTCTATACATCCCTATGGTCAGAAATAGACTTCTTATTTTTTATTTGGATTAACTTATATTCCAGGTTGCTGTGCCCATAGGAAATCATAATGATTATCCAATCTCAGTTTCTTTTATTGCAAGCCATGGAGGTGATAAGTTTCTGCTGGATACCGTGTTAGACATGTACTCATCTCTTCAAGATCAAGCTAGCATTGTCTCCAATTCTGCACCATTACCAGATATGAACGGCAACATGGATGCTAGTGACTTGTTAAAAGAAAAGGTTAGATTCCCTTCTGATTATTGAATGTGATATTTGTCTCTTCAGTGAAGGTATTTTCATATCTTTTTTTGTACACAATCAAATGTTTAGCTTACCACTATATGGTTTTTCTCATGGTGTTACCTAATTCTTTCACATTAATTGTTGATGTGAAGTTTCATGTAATTCTCTGTTTTCATGCACGTGTATCATAATTTTTTTGAAAAGTATCTTATGAACCAACTCGTCAATTTTATGCATCTTTTTATTTTTTTTAATTTATAATTTGAAACATATTTGCTCATCCTAATTAGAAGTTTTGGAAAGGGAAGGAAAATTTGTCCATACGCGGTGTTTGGCTAGTCTTAGATTTTATAGTCAAGTACTTGTATGCAGGAAAAAAACACAGACTTTTGTGTTTTTTCTGGAGTTTGTACCTAAAATAAGACTAGCTACAAACTTGTTACGATTCACCCTATTTCTTCAAAAATCCGGTTAACCTGCTAGCCATGCTGAAAATCATGTGGATCTGGACATCAGAGATTAGTTTTTGATTTGCTGCAGCAAGGAAATCTGCTAATGCATTTGCTTCGCCTCATCACTTGCTTCTGTTGATCGGCTCCATCTATATCCTTGCCATGTAGCATAATTAAGTTGACAAGGATTTGGCTATCTGATGTAGAAAGAATTAGTATTTTATGTATATGTTCTATATGTGGGGCTAGTAATCGTTGTATAAGTACTTTAGTTATAATGAGCTCAATAGTTTATGGACCTTGGTGCATTAGGTTATACTTATTATGAGGGTTTCTATTCCCTATATAAGTGATGTAATCTCCGACATATTAGAGACGCTCTAATTACACACTTTTTTTAGAGAATAATATTGCTTAATTGTTGTTGGGAAATGGTGCAATCTTTGCTTTATAATTGCTTTAATATAATGCTCGCATTAGTTAAAAAAATTGAGATCCTAAATGTGCTACATGTATGATATGAAGTTTGGTCAAACTATCTTTACGCCAAATGCTGTATTCCCTGGACAGCTCCACAAAAAATGGAGCCAATCAAGCATCGCGGACTTGCTGAAGAGACGGTGGTTTCATTATTATGCATTATGATTTTCGCCTTTTTAATCAAGGTTTGCTGGATTAGTAAATAGCATTAAGATACCCAACTTAACTATTGATAGGGATAAAGACTGATGGAGAACAATAGATAAAAGCAATATTTAAGCTGAGATTATATCAATCGCAAGAGCAATTAATCAATATTATTCTTAAGAAATGTGTATAATCAGCACATAACTAATATGTGGGGGATTACATCACTTATATAGGGAATAGAAACCCTAATAATATTATTTGATGGACTAAGGCCCATAAACAATTTGGCTTACTAAAATTGAACTACTTGTATAATGATTACTCACCCCACAAAAAAACATATAGATAAATGCACTAACACTCATAAACTAATTACTAACATAAGTATTAATTCTTTATATTCGTTCCTCATCACAAACCAGTGTCATTTATAAGGCATTTTGGTTATCTTTGTGTTTGATTGTCGGTTTTGTTATGCTCGAGACGATTAATATGTTAAAGTTAGACTTCTAAGTTCTAAAGGTGTGAGATACTTTCTCTTCGCGTCCATATATCTGTATTGACACCAGGCTATAATCTCTATTTGTGAATAAAATCGTTCTTGAGTATTTTTATATTCTGTTAGATCGTGTCCAATGCAATGCTATAAGAGATGTTATATCTGTAAGATAGCGTGAACTATAAAACACGCATCTTCAGTGCAATGCTAAGAGCAAGTCCAACAGTGTCCTACTTCAAGCCCTAAATATAATATAAATTATCATGTATTAGTGATTTAGGACATATTTTACTAACTTGAACTCCAACAATGTGCCTTATTCTCACTATATCTTTAATTATTTTATTATTAAAGATTCTCTTTCATCATTAAAACATAATATAAAGGAGAGAGAGAAAGAGAGTGTTCATGAGAATTTAATATAAAATATGGGATAGGGCAAGGAGAGAGGTACCTCAAAAATAGGGCTTGAAGAGGTTGCCCTAGTGATATAAAGGCATCACTAGGACATTGTCGGATCAAACTTTTTCATCAAATGCCCTAAATTATAACTTAGGACATGATATAAGGCATCTCTTGGACTTGCTCTAAACAAGGTTGTAAAAAGTAAAAAAAATAAAAATGCTATACTAGGTTTTAAATATTGAATCAAGTATAATTGTTGCTATAATTGCCACGTAGACATGCAAGTGGGAAAATTGATGGAAATGAATGATTTTAAAGTAACAGTGACAAATAAAATGGTGTTACTGAAAGTTTGGCGGCTAAAAAGTAGCTAGGTTTGCATCTATTTGATGTCATTTTTAAACTCTGCACTAGACTATAATTTCAATTTTAACATCAAAATTCACTTTTGATCTTATTATATAACAATAGCTCTACTAATTTTAGCAGTAGCATTGAACATGCTTTAATGTTTTTCCTCCGGTGTTTAGATCGGTACATGTAATTTTCCTACAGTTGCAATTGAACTGTAATAAAGGGTCAACTTTTCTCTAATCCCTGCGCTTACTGGCAGTTCTATCCTGAAAATGTTCCCTCTCGCCACAGATCCACACTATTTCAAAATTTCCAGATTGCATGGTCTAATTTCTTACATGATAGTGTCTTAGCTGCAAGTATTTATCTTGCAATGTTGGCAGGTTATTTTGCTCTTTAGTTCCAGTAGGTCCCTAATTGACGAAGTCATAAACCTTTCTGCTGAAGTATTAGTTTTGTTTTTGTATCTTCTTATTGTTATTGTTTTGTTTGAATAAATGAGTTCTTCCTTGAGAACATTTTATTACTGTTCTTTTTGGAATATTGTCCATTATTTTTGATATACAGTAAAATACTCCTGGTACTTGTTTGTAGGTTAAGTTGTTTGTTTAAATATCACTTAAGCGCACTCAAGGTTTTGTGTGTTTTTTTGTCATAGAATTTGTTCTGAAACTGCACGATTCTGAAATATAATTTTTGCATTTAGATTCCTGATCAATGATAGCTTCTGTCGCAGGGAAATGCTGCATACAAAAAAAAGGAATGGAATAAAGCTGTAAGTTATTATACCGAAGCTATAAAGTTGAATGAGGGAAATGCGACATTTTATAGCAACCGCGCAGCTGCTTACCTCGAATTAGGATGGTATTCTTTCTTCTCCACTAGATATTTCATGTGTATATTCTGTATTAGTTCGCATACATGACTGACTGGATTATTTATCAGCTATCAGGAAGCTGAGGAAGATTGCACCAAAGCAATATCACTTGATAAGAAGGTTAGTTGATAAGCTAATAAATGTTTTGTTGCACTAGACTATTGGTACTCGTATATCCATCACCTTACCATAATAATGTCTGTAGAGTGCAATGTATCTTGGGAAGTACTTCCCTCATCTGGCTATGAAAATCGCTCTTAAAAAGAGTATATGAACTTATACATTAATATTTATATGAGACGCATCCTTTAAAGCCATAAAAAATCACTCCAATGTAAAAAATAGATATGCGCCATGCAAGCTATTTCAAAAAAATCCCTAGATAAAGTTTATATTATAAAAATATTATCTTAAACAGACAAGGCCTTGGATTTTGACAAGCATTAATATAATATGCGTAAATACATAAATTTGGAGGGGCAACCACAAACAGATTCAATTGTTGGGCTTATTTATGTGTTAATAGTTATCCAACAGAGCCAATTTAAGACTTGTAACAAAATTTCTAGTCCATACTCCAATGTCCCTTTCATCTCTTTCCCCCTTTCCTCATAACTGCAAGATTGCCAGACCAGGGTTCCAACTAATCTTTCACTTTAGATCAGTGCTCCACTGGGATCCGGTGATACACCTCCCTGCCCTGGTGGTTCCTCCCCTGAAAACTAGTGATAAGATTATGCAAGAGAGCACCGACATTGATATAATTGAATCCCATTGTCACTATATTGATTCTTGAAGCGAGGGATGAAATTTCAAAGTAGGAGTAAACTGAACAAACTAACTTGAAGCAAGGGATGAAATTTCTAGTTTTATTGTAACTTGGTTCCTAGTGGAGTAGGAGTGTAGGTAGGACCCTATATGTGTGCGTGTGTATTAGTTTAGAATTATAAAATTGCTTGCACCGTGCACGGGTATAAGCTTGTACTTGTAGTTACATTAAGCTAGTTCTCCTGTATTCAATGTATGGATTGGTGCGAAGTAGAAATTCGGCCTCGTACCAGAGTGTATTAAATTCAAACTTTGCACCAGAACACTGCGGCTAGCCTTTGTTTTTTTATATATTCTGAAAGTTGCTCAAACTTTGGAAATTAACTCTTAAACCTAGATAGTTATAGTTGTGTCACTAGTCTAAAATATGTGAGTGTTGAGATAGATATTTGTTTACTTGTGATGCTGGATTGGAATATATATGTTATTTTTTAATTCTTTGGGCCCTTGGCAGTAACTGCAAATTCAGCCATTGGTCTGGCGTACAAAATTTTATTATTAGTTGGTGAGCACTGATATCCTGTTTGATCTGTTTGCAGAATGTAAAGGCATATATGAGGCGAGGCGCAGCAAGGGAATCACTTCTCTTTGTAAAGGAGGCTCTTCAAGGTGACAACCCTTTTTCTGTCTTGATTCTGTCTCTGCACTAACCATTAGTACTTTTTAAAAATATGTGTTCACTTTTCTTGTATTTTTATTAATATCTATCTTTGTGCACTTTCTAATCTCTTAACTATATATGACATTAATCGAATCTATGAGGATGTAGAATACTAGTTATCGTGATTTTCTCCTCGAGGCTCTGCTATGCTTTTTTAGTTTTTTCCTCATGAATGGGAAACTAGGGAGAAGGTGAACTGCAAAAATGATTAATTGACCGGTCAAGCAGGAAAGTTTAAGGAGATTGTTGTAAGATAATTTCCTTTTGATGTTGAATCTACTACATGTCTGGGTAGAATAAATAGAATTGGACAAGAGTGGAGTGAAAAATTGTAAGCAAAATATGTTATAGTGAAGATGGAAAGGATGTAAATGGCAAAACTGATGAGTGCAATTTTTTATGATGAGTTTTTGAAGATAAGTGGCAGGAGACTGTATGAGGCTTTGTCCGCAAATTTATCTGATTGAGTTTAGTTTGAATTTGCAAGGCAACGGAATGGATAAAAGACTGAAAGTTTTTTAAACTTGATTACAAATTTGATTTCATCCACCTAATCTTAGTCTTTAGAACATCTCCAACAGAGGCACCCTCAGGCCTCAAGAGGTGCCAAACATTGCCAACTTATCAAAATTAATAATTTTTTATCCGTAAAACTTTTAAACTCCAATGGTTGGCACATATAAAAGGTGCCTAAATGGTTCCCATATTTGGAATTGTGAAATTTATAAATAAATAATTAGATATAATACAATCGGTATGGATGATTATATACTTTTAATACAAGAATTGTGTTTTTACCATTTCAATGGAGGTGCCAGTATTTAGTTGGCAACTTCTTTTGGCCACCGTTGTAACTCCAATAGGAAGGCCCCAAGCCACAGAAATGTTGGGACCTTTCTTGGCACCCCTGTGGAGATTCTCTTTCAAGCAACTGGAAAATTAAGAATTAAGATACCGGAATGCCTATTGATATGCGGACTATGGTACACATTGGGTTATAACTTCAGGCTTTCTATTGACATCATAATGTTTGAAGTTTATAGCCTTCGAGTATTTGTAACATCAGTTTAGCTGCTTCAAAAAAAACAGTAGAAAAATGTTTATATGTTGTGTTATGTATTAACTCTCGTATTTATTCTCATAAAATGTGCTTGTCATGCATTTGCAGACTTTAAGCATGTGTGCGTTCTTGAACCACAGAACAAGACTGCCAGTTATGCTGAGAAGAGGCTAAGGAAAATGATGAGATGAAGCCAGCCTTTTCCTTCTATTTTTTGTAAAAAAGCCATCCCGTCCTACAATAATAACGAATAGAAACCAAAAATAGAATGCCTTCAAGCATTTTGTTTTACAAGGTAATTTGTGGAAAATTTTGAATGGTGAAAGCCCTGTTGTCGGGGTTTGAGGTGGCAAAGAAGAATTGCCAAGGTGGCTATATAATGGACCGTTACTTATATATTATGATAGTGATTTCCCTCATTTGCAATTGGTGCAAATTATTTGTTCTTAGTGATTGAACAACCCTGTTATAACATTGTAAGGCTCAGAAACTGGATTCAACTTAGACCGGTGTATATATTAGCCATTTAGGAATTTTGTTCCAGAAATATATGATTGCAATGTTGCACCTGTGTTTCCATAAACTCTTTTTTAGTAATGTTCTGTTATAAAATATGCATAACACTTAACTAAACATTGTGGCAGATCATAAGGTCCTGTCTGCGAGATTTAGGCAGATATGATGTTATTTGTTAATCAAATAATTGTAAAATTTTCACCCTTCTAATTTTCCTTTTTTTGATAGAAATTTATATTGTGATAGGTCAAAACAGATAAAAATGATTCAAACCGGTTCAAGGATAGGCGCTCCCGGCGGCCTTAAATAATATTTGACATTCACTGAAATAATGCAGAGAGGAAGATAAAAGCCACATGTACACAGGTGAAGTTTAATTTACGCAAACATGTGTATTAATTTGTTCATCAATCTTATGGTAATAATAATACAAATCATCATCACTCTCTTCTTTGTATCATATTCTTACAACGAATATTTATGAAGCCACTAGTAGAACCAACGTTCTTTAAAATCACACATATCAGAGAACTAAACGAAACCCGTTTAGTAAGATGCAGATATCAAACCCTTTTATTATTTAACAATGACACTGATCAAGATTGTAGAGGAGGAAACTCTACAGCACAAAACGCTTTGAAAACACATCAAATTTCTCGCTCGAGGACAGCTGAGGCATCTGCAAACAACAAGATTACGCGAAAAATCACTCACTATAGCATCAGCTGAGAAATGGCAAGCTCAGAGAAGGAATCAGCAAGTACCTGTGGTGGCTGGCCTAGTTGCCGCTGAGCTTCAGAGATCTTCTGGGACATGACATTCAGTAAGCGCCCGTATGTCAGATTAGGCTCATGTTCCACAGCATGAATGAGGCTGTACGTTAGTGCACCGCCTGATTCACCTGTGAAATACTGCATTTTCAAACAAATTTCTGAAATTAGAACAGACCACAGTTGCATCTTTATTTTTAATCATACTTGCAGTTAGTATGTTTTATTTATCAGATTTTGTACAGAGTAACAAGCACTTTTAGTTAGGTGGCGGATTCTGTTGGCTCCAATCTTATTATTGTGTGTCCATGGGCACACACTAGAAAAACCATTTATTTATTACATACCGTGGTATCTCCAGAGTTCTGATGATCATCACAGGCACTGATTGAGATCGCCTGTCCACCGTTGGTACCTTTGTATGAGTTGTACTGAACGCGGTGATCTTCCCATACAGCGCCTTGCCTGCAGTTGTTAACATAAATAAAAATTATAAAATCTTTGCATATGAGCTCTGATGCCAGTAGGCAAAGAGGGCAGTAAATTTAGTAAAGAATGATCAACCAGTTCATCCTGAACATGAATGGCAGATCCACAATAGTTCCGCTGAAACAAGTGTCACTGATGGCATGCAGTTTAGCTCCGCGGGGAAGGGGGTGTACAATTGTGGCATTGATTTCATCGTCTGAAATCTTTCCTGCTATCTTGTAGTCAACAGGACACAATAGTTCATCATACCCATCCATTTCATCTCCGCTGAGGTCTACAGTCCTTGAGGCATGGCCTGAGTAGTAGAAAACTAGCGAGTCTCCTGATTGGCAACCTTCAACAAGCCAACGCAATGCCATTTCAATGTTTCGCCTAGTGGGAGTCCTGTAGATGTCCAAATCTTCTTCTGTACAATATGATCAGTTAAAACACCACAACTTAAATTTTTAAAAAGATATTGAAATACTGAGTTTTCTCTGAATCTGAAAAGGCCTGTAAGATAATTAGTATGTTTCTACCTGTTAGGACAATTATGGAAGCACTTGGAAATCCCATTGAATTGAGAAGAAATTTTTTCATGGACGTGGCATCGTTTAGGCTTCCCTTGAGACTACCTTTCTGGCCAAGATAGCTCACCCCGCACAACACAGCCCTCTTTTTTCCAAACACTTGAGGAGGTGCCACCTGTGGAGCTATTTGTTGTTGCCAGGAATATCCATTATGTTGAGCAGGAGGAGCTGAAATTTGTGGCTGTTGGTATGGTGGTGAAGCTTGTTGGTAAGAACCATTATAATTATTAGTAGTTGGAGTTGAAAATGGTCGTCCATAAGAATAATTGTTCTGGTTGGATGTCAGGGGAGTTGTCACAGGCTGTTGGTAATAACTGGGATACTGATTTGTTGCTTGAGGAGCTGCAGGCTGCTGATAATAACCAGAGTTCTGGTTGTAGCCACTGTTTCTCCGAGGGACAACAAACACAGTTCCACAGGCTGGACAGTTCACGGATTGTGCCTCAATTGGCACTCTGACTTTGGTTCTGCACCAGCTGCATTTTTCTTTTCGAGTAGACATGTCTCTGGTATGATATGCCTTGGAGTGCTTATTGATCTAAATTATTGGATTTTGTGAAAGCTGGAATATATGGGGTTAATTTTCTGGTGACTTCTAGTTTTGGTTTGTTGGGTGCCATTTATACGCAGTAATGGATTTATGCTAATTCTTTTTCTTTTCAATTTTTGCTATATTCTTGAGTTGATTGAAGTTTTGCTGTTAGAAGAAAGCTAAAGTTATATTCCTATAATGCTGTCAATATGATTCTACAAGCATAATTATAATTCGATATGAAGGGATATGTCTTTAACGTGAATGTACGTCCAATTTGGGAGTCTAGTTGGTCCTCATACGAGTCATACCACTCTAACAGAGAGCCAACAAGAGAGGCATGCCTGATGACACTTTGGCGCCCCCATTAGAGCTGCTTTCGCAGAGAACCAGATACGAATACACTTTAGTCTTATCTGCAAGGTAAATTCAGTTTGAGTGGATAGACAGTTCGTTAAAGGTGCAAAGTAGTATTGGCTGTCTACGCTATAGAAAGGGCACGTAAAATGCAGTGTAACTACTGTATATGATGGGAGGCAATGATTCCCTTGCAATATGGGAACTCTTCCAATGCAAAAAATCTAGTTGATATTTTGTTTATAAGATCCCGCTGAATCACAATCTGACATGCTAGTTTAAGAAACTTGGATACATATTTTGTCCAGGTTGCAGCAGTAGGAGTATTCTTGGACTAATTTGGTAAGAAACAGGCCAGCAGATTGTGTCTATTGTGTCTTATTTAAAGTACAATTTGACAATATGTTTTCCTTAATAATGTCAGAATGTGAAGTGCAAAGAAAATATGGTGGTAAAACTAAACATGATATTCAGTAATGTGATTCTGCTGTATTGCATAACTAGGTGAGTAACATTTAGTACAAACAAACAAATATAGAAAAAAAATTTAATCTTTATATATATTGAAAGCTGTTCAATGTCACAGACACTCCAGTGCTTCGTAGTTAACATGAACTCCAGTAGCCTACAAGTTGAAGGTTGCATTCGTATCAAATTTCTCAGAAGCGGACAGTAGAGGTTCCTGCACAATTTTTTTTCAAGAACAAAAAAAAAAAAATTATTTAAAGAAATACCAAGTAACTACAAAGTTATCTTATACGATATCTCCTGAAACTTAAAAAATATATATCAGAAAAGATAAACACCTACCTGCAATATGTTTCGACGAAAAAGCCTCTTAAGGAGACATCCAGTTGCCCTCGCCTGTCTGATGGCTGTACGCATTGAAATCATGATGCCTTCATATGTTATATCAGGATTCTCCAGAATTGCTTTTATAAAAGTGTATGTCATGGCACCTGACATCTGCTTTCCAGAGAAAGCCTGTCGTTGCCAGCACAGTAGTGTAAGCAACAAGCAGGCTGATGTTCAAATTATAAGAGTGGCTTTTATAGTAAAGATAACTCACTGATGTATCTTCAGCAAGTTGATCATCCTCACACGCACTGAAACAGATGGCTTGTCCACCGCTTGTTCCTTTATATGCATTTGATGGAGGGTGATTATTCATCCATGTCTTACTGTGGAAACTCAAACAGGCAGTATAAAACTTGGATATATGTGTTGCAGTACATAATTAGGTCTTTCTATATATGATCAGTTTATTTGGATTAGCAGAACAAGTCGATTCTTGTTACTTATTAAACTTCAAACCCCTCCTCCTACCATTTCAATATCATAATTCATAACAGAATATTATGTCAGCTACATTATATTACTAAGACATTGTGTTTTCAAATAACCTGCAAAACCATAAAAGTACACCTTCTAGACTACTAAGTTGAAGACACCAGAAGACACTTATAATAAAGCAATTCACAAACTTGTAAAGATAATGAGCAAATATTGTACGTACTCTTTCAAGTTATAGACATATGATAAATCAAGAATGGTTCCACTATGGCAAGAATCAACGATGGCATGAAGTCTGACACCTGGTTTAAGAGGTCTGACAATGGTATCATTGATTTCATTGTCGAGTATCACCCCAGCTGTCTTGAAATCAAGAGGGCAGATGGTTTCATCAAATCCGTCAAGTTCATCATTATCAAAATCAGGTTGTCTTAATCCATGTCCGGAGAAGTAGAACACCAGAGAGTCCCCAGCCTTACAGTCCTTCACAAGCCATTTTAAACCAGCCTGTATATTCCTTTTAGTTGGATGAAAATATGGTCCCCCTTCTGCACTCAAGTTCCATTATTGCAAAAAAACACAGATTGAGTGATCTTTTGAGTTCATAACTTGCTACTCAAAGAGAACCTTCTCATCAAGTACATAAAAAGAGAGTACCTAAACAATGTAATACTAAATATGCTCATAACATTACAGTTACCTGTAAGAATGTGGATGGAACTGCTTGGAAATTTGAAATGTTCCACCAGCATATGTCTCATGTTATTAACATCATTAAAAGTTCCCTTAAGCCTGTACTTCTGCTTACTGTAAACAACGCCACAGAGAAGTGCACGCTTTCCTCTAGGCGCTTCCCAGGAACTTATGGTCTCAGAATGCATGTGCTTAACAGTACTTGTAATCAAACTCTTCTGACAATTATCTTCTGAAAATCTCTGTCTGAGTGAATGCTTATAAAATTTTGTCTCAAATACAACTTTTCCCTGCTTCCAAGTTTCTTGATATCTGCACACTGTTATTATTCTTCCACATCCATGACACCAGAGTGTCTGAGCATGTGGTGTAGGTGATATATTTATGTTGCAGTGCTTGCATATAGCACTTGCATTCATCAACATGTAGTCACACAACTCACCAATCAAACTTTGTAACAGTGTAGTACTTATACACAAATGTATGTGTGTGCCCTCAATTTTTGACAAAAGAATATTGCTCCAGGGTCCCTAAGCAATGAAGTGGGATTTAAGCATAGGTTAATTTCAACTCAACTTTAGAACCTTGATTAATGCAATGCAACTTAAATAATGCAATGCTGCTCTGTGCAGAAATTCCATGCATAAATTAATGTTTGGTAAATAAGATTCTGACTAATATCTCCTTGCTTGGTCCTTTACCTCAATACTTACTGTATGTAAAGATTCTGACGCTTCATGTTGATTGAAACAATGAGACTGTGAAGATGAAATTATTTATGTACTTTCTGGGAATTTAATATTCATCATTTTTTTTTATTTCTCCATCTCTAAATAAATTGAAATTAGAGCTCAAACTCCGATACAAAGAAATGATCATTATTTCTTACTTCTCATGCCTTTCTTGTACCTCAATATTTCTTACTTCTCGTGCCTTTCTTGTAGCTCGTCTCTTCCCTTTTAAATACATCTCTTCGACAATGTTTATTCCGCCCTTTTCTTCACAGTTTTTTATTTCACTACGAGAAACACCATCGGATTTCAAAGTAGCATGATCAAATTCAACCAAACGGAGTGTAAGCAAGAAAAAGAGTGAAGAACCTGATGCCCATACTCAAATATAGTGGATGACAGATTAGGTTTCCAACTTTTCTCATTTTCATGGATGCTAACTCCTACAGAATATTTTGAATGTTTGGCCAAGGAAATGTCAAAAAAGAAAGCAAAAGTATCAAGCCCTTTGCTGGATATGTTTTCTGCTGTATCCTGATTCAATGATTGTCCCAACAGTTCATTTGCTTTCCAATGAATCAAAACGTCTGAGACCAGATTCACCAGTTTCATCTACCTGCTTTTCAGCTTGTAAGAGAAGAATCTAAAAATTCTCTTCAATCTTCATTATTTAAAGAGAATAATGTTCCTCAGATTACCTCCGGTGAGTAACAAAATGAAATGACTACGTATTAACACGCATGTAAAAGTAAAACAAATATATATCATTCTCACGAAAATCACTGTCTAAATTAAATATATCTATAAAAAAACTAGCTGAGGGATATTCACCAGAAAACATTATATTTTGATGTATATGTAATACCTCCACTGTTTACAAAAGTTGGACTTCGAAAGCATGAGTAGGCCTGATGTGCATCAAAGCACCATACCAAGACCAGGAAGTACGAGAAAACTCTAGGTGTAGGCTAAAAGATAAGCTCTGTTCTATTTTTCCGGCACCAACTAAACTGCTTATACACAGATCTGATCTTAAGCATCATGACAGAAATACATGAAACTTCTAGGTCTAAAAGCTCTGTTCTATTTCCCGGAACCAGTTGATCTGCTTATACAGTGTAACAGACATGATCGCAAGCAAGATTTCATCGCATAAATTTATGGTGCAGTTGACAAATTCAGCCATCAATTTACTGCAACAACATAAATTTGTACTGCATTTGATACATCCGATCATTATTTCACTGCAACATATGAAAGAGGAGCAAAGCAGTAAGTATAGATTTATAGTCTAAAGATGTAAGAAATTTCCTAGATTATCAATTTCATTTTTTTTATATATAGGCAAGTTCAGCTCCAGCCTTCTGCATTTCAGAGTTGGGCAAATTTGCAATTTAAACGAAAGAAGCGACAAGATTCTACTGATCAATGTTCTTGACCATTTATTAAAGAAGTATGTGGCTTTTTCACTAGACTCGCTTTGCCAAAATTTAAAAAATGTAATATGAGGTAAAAGAAAACATAATTAGCAAGTACCTGGTCCTAGAGGAAGCCTTACCAGCAATATAGGAAGCACTGCAAGGATCAGAAATCATGAAAACCATTGTCAAGATGCTTAGAGATTGTAGCTTTGCAGGTTGGGCACATGAAACCAACTGATTCTGAATGATCTTCAGATTCAACAGTCTCACGAGTGAACTTTTTTGCACACCATACACACACACTCGTAATTAAACACACATCACTACTGCTTAAAGCAAAATCTGGTTCAACGTCTTCCATCCCTACATTACCATCATCCTTTAACACAACGATTCTGGGTTCAACTTCTTTAATCTGTGCATCTCCATGATTGTTCAACACAATTGTTTCTTCTTTAGTGCCTTCCATCTCTAAATTGCCACTATCGTATAATACAACAATTTGAGGTTCAACTTTTTCAATCCTTGCATCTCCATGATTGTGTAGCACAACTGTTTCTTGTTCAACGTCTTCCATCTCTACATTGCCACCGATGCTGGCAACAACTTGGGGTTCAACGTCTTCAATCCGCTCATCTTCGTGATTCTTTAACACAACTATTTCTTGTGCAACATCTTCCATCCCTACATCGCCACCATCGTTTAACAAAACAATTTGGGGTCCAACTTCTTCAATCCTCGCACTTCCACAATTAGTTAAGACAACCCTTTTTTTGTCAACTTCTTCCATCTCCACATTGTCACCATGGATCAACGCAACAATTTCAGGTTCAACTTCTTTAGTATCTCCACAACTATTTAACAGGACTGTTTCTTGTTCAACCTCTAACGTCGCTGCTTTGTTAGGCAACTCCATGGATACCTGTGGCAAAGATACTGATTGTGGACCATTAACAAAACCATCATTTAAGGGTTTTATTTTATCAAGTCTCAACTCCTCAGACTTCGAAAAATCGTCATTTATTTGACCAGCAGAAAGCAATTTCCTCTCTTTTCGCTGCTAAAAAGAAAACAGATATCTTACATCACACAACAATATTTATGTGAAGCTTTACAAAGAAATGATCTGTCTAACATACTCTACATGTTGACATGATAATTTGGCACAAACTCCGCAAGTACACACACACACACACACACACACACACACACATTATTTGTTTAACCAAAAAGTCAGCTAAATTAATCTATGATATTTGAAATGATTAATACATTATGCTGCAGATTTTAAGGATATGTGAGTAAACCTTAAGTAGCACAGACACATATCAAGGCATTGGAAACTCTACTGTACCACATACACCACGGCATGTTTCATTACCTTGTATGATAAAGGCTCAGCTGCAGGATTGCAGTGCAATGACTGCACACAGAGTACTGAAGAATCCGTAGCTCCCTTTTTTGCACCGACAATTAGTTTATTTGAGTCATCATAATCTACTCCACAATTTCCCTGCTCAGTGCTACGATAATTTTTAGATTCACCAAGCTTGGGATGATCCGAAGTCCTGGTGCACATGACATTGCCATTCCCAATATCAGAAACACCATTTATTCTTATAATATTCTCATCTGGAGTAATATGTCCACCATCACGTAGCTTCATCTTTGGGGCCAGAGCTGACGTGGTCTTTCCAGTTCCCATTTCAGTGAGATGATAATCCAAGCTCTGTTCACGGTCAGAGTTGGCCGCAGAGATATCTGGGTTAAGATTGTTGGAAGACGAACAAATCCAGGGTTGTCCAGTTGGTTGGTCCTTAGAATACTCTAACATAGAATGGTAAGCAATCTCTTCCACAGCACCCAACATAGAAGCCCTCGACAGCAGCCCATTATCTGATGGAGATTCAGAACTCTTCTGATCTGTTATTTGAACAGGTGATTCTTTAGAGATTTTTGTTTTGTTGTTCAAATGAATTCCCACTTGAGCCTCATTAGTGCTCCTCTCCTTCCGTTTATATATTTCATCATCAATAACCAAACCACTCCCAGCAGATTTGTCAAGTGTGTACATTCTAGTGGTATTTAAGTGAACTTCAAGCATATGCTCAAAATATTTGCTCTTTTGTTCGAAAGTCAATTCACATTTTGAGCAATCAAAAATAGCACGAATTGGAACCTCATACAATTTTTCCGTACTCAAAATGTTATGTTCTATGACATTTAAAGATGAACTGGGTATACTATCCACCTGCATGTCACTTTCCTTATCAACAACACCTGCATGCTGTTGAAGATCTCATAAATACCTTTTCCATTACATTAAATAAATAACAAACAGCTAGAAAATTACTTTAACATCAATATAAGGACTAACAATGCAAATGAGGTAGACACTCGTATTTTTACTCACAGTTATGGAGGCCACATTGCCAACTTGTTCAACATTTGCAGCCATCTGATCAGTCTTCTGGTTATCTCTATCTCTAAAATAAGACTGCAGATACAAAGAAGCTTCCTTGCAGGACACAAAATGTTCTCCAACAGGACTGCATCATATCAATCGAAAAACACTCAGTTGCAGCAAGCATGAAACAGGATACAGATAAAAAAAGAAATACGTACACAGGAAAACACATTTCATAGATAGAGTAGCAGTAAACGGGGACTACTCAATATGAAAACTCTAATTCTAAACCATTAGATGATAAAAGGATATAGAGTTCAGATCAGTTTTGATAATACAAAACTAAATTAAGTTTTTTTCTTATAAATAGTTCTTACGTTCTCATGAGAACCAAAAGACTTCACACACACACACACACACGCACATATATATTTGTGCGCGTGTGTGTATTTAGACTATATAAGCGCAGCTCAGATAAACAACACTACCAAAACTAAGTAGATGCGAATGAACAGTAAATATACCAACACAAACTATACAAGCTCCACCAGATTTCATTATTCAATGAACAGATACAAATATGGTACATAAAAGACCATTGAGAGCAATATTGTAAATTAATATAATTAAATAATCTAGAACAGTAATTAGGCAGCTGAAAAGTTGGTTCACTAAAAGCTTTATAAACTCTTAGTAGTAACAAAATAAACACAAACTAAAAGAGCTACAAGTATGCTGACTCAACAATATATTCTTTACTTAAATGTATACAACAATGCTTACTTGTTACATCTCTGTGACTTGCACTGAAAAATAATAGAAGTATTCATATGCAGTCAAAACTTCATAGGTGAAAGGAAAATTTCCCTATGGCTGGTCCAAAAAAATAAAATAACAATTCCTATATGGATGATGTTTATTTAAGTGTTAAATTCATATATCAAAAAGTAGTCTGATAAAACAAACCAGCAATATCAAGAAAGATCTTAGAACAAATCAGGAGTGAATACAAGCAACAAATTGTGCAGATCCAAAATTTTGAAGCTTAATATTTAGAAAGTTGGACTAACAGAGGTCACATAAACAACATACTGTATGAATTTGCATGCTGACATTGTACCTTTTCATAAGTAAGGATATAGAGTAGAGTCCAAAGTGACATGGTAATAGTATTGCACTTAATTATTGGATTAAAATAGGTCCAGCCTGATCCATAGGTTACATATTCTTTCTGCGAGCAGATCTATAACCGTTATAATTCCTGCCTTGCTGGCTTTGTAAAAACTAGCAGCCATAGACACTTTCTCACACAAACTTATACACAAAATCATTTTCTTTTATGAGGATTAGGGGGTTGCAGACATCAGCAGATGATTAGTGTGCGCAACCTACTTTATATAGAGATGGAAAAGACAAAGATATTGTGATGGCAACCTACTTTATATAGTGATGGAAAAGAAAAATCATTTTCGTTTATGAGGATTAGGGGATTGCAGAAATCTTAACCTTCTCCAGAACACATATATTATAAAAGGGACAATCATATATACTTCTTTTTAATGAGGTTAATGCCAAAAGAACCTATACTGAAAGATTTCACACGACAAGTCTACACAGTTAAGATTGTATGTAGACTGATGACCTCATATACTTCAACACTATGTATAGTGAATGGAATCCATGTAACCAAAGGATAAATGTGGACGTCTTAAACTAAATTGCTTCGTAAAAACAGAAAACAACACTATCATCAATCGATAATCGAATTTGCAAACTCATTTTAGTTTATCATCCATTAACATGTAAAGCATGCACATACATAGTTGATAGTACACGTCCCATGCACAAAAATATCAAAACACACATACAATATATAAACTAATGCAAGCACTTGAAAGTAGCCTCACAAGGATATCCTAACAATCCATACCTTACATATCTGCGACAGTAAAGTGAAACACATCCATTTCGCCTCCTCAAACCAAGTATAATCTTCCAACCAACAGGAAACTTGTCACCAAATTCACTAGCATCCACAAACTTCCTTTTCTTTCTCCTACTACACCATTTCCCATTTAAACCCCTCAAAAAACCTAACCCATCTTCTTCAGTCCTTAAACCCTCGGTCCTCTTCTTCAATTCCTCGCTATAATACTCATCTGAATCGCCTAATTCTTGAAAATTAACTACCACCCCATTTGAATTCACATTCGATAATTCAACCTCCACATCACTCTTACCTCCACCCCCTCTCTTTCTCTTCCTCCCATTCCTCTCATCCTCATACACAACAATTGCACCTGAATTACTCTCAACCACTCTCTCGGGGTTCGACAACTCACCAAAATTACCTTCAACCACTCTCCCAGGGTTCAAAAACTCACCTGAATCACCCTCCACCACTCTCTTTAAACCCGAAAACTCCCGCTCTTGATCACCAAGAAGGTTCTTCAAATACCCCACAATGGTTCTATCTTCTACCTCAGCAGGGTCATGGGCCGGACCACAATGGTCGGAACTAAGAGGTTTAGGTGAAATACGGCGCCGGCGATAAGGCCGGGAGTAGTTCTGGCGTGCAGACTTGTTGAAAATGGAAGGATTAACAGAAGGGGTAATAATATCATTGCTATTATGAAGCTTAAAAGCAGAAACAGAGCATAAAGAGAGAGTGTGCAGCTCGGATTGAGAGAGGTCAGATAAGTTAATTTCCGGCAGGGATTCGAAAGTAAGGCCGGTGGTGGCAGACACCATTTTGGGCAAATTGTGTGTGAAATTGAGTGTGTGTTGTTTTTTAGTAATATTTTATAGGAAATGCGCACGGTGTGGAATGTGAGTGCTCTACATACAACTACAAGGGACTAGGGAGTGTGAGACGGGGATTTTGTATGTAGGAGGAAAGATAGATGGACCAGACAGAGAGATACCGGGTGTTTTATTACAGCCACCTCATGTCCGATTGTATTTTTTTTTTTTTGCTAAGCATGTCCGATTGTATCTCATTGGGAAAATGCTAGGGACCCCAAAAAATTGTCCCAAATTTTTTTCCCAAATGAGGTGTCTAATCCTGATTGGTTGCATTTACTCCCAAAATAATGAGGCCCCCTTGTAGATTCATTCATCACCCAATCATAACTCTCCACTTGTTTGCCACATCATTTGGTAACAATTTTTGGGAAAATCTTTTGGGGTACCTAGCATTGCTCATTTCATTGAGCGTTTGCACCGTATTTTTTGGTCTAATGTGCTTTGTCAGGTCATTTGATTTTTTGACGCCCATTCTTATGTGGATCGTACATTTAAAATCATTATTTTTAATATTTTTTTAAAATAACAGTGTATGATTAATATTATAATTTAAAAAAAATTAAAAATTATTCTTTTTAACTAAACAGTCAAAAGAGTTAGAAATGTGTTCTAAAAAAAGAGACTTGTATTTCAAAATGGAGGGAGTAACTCTTTTATAAGTTATTTACTCTTTACAAAACATATGTTCCGAATTATTTCTTACGGATTTTTTAAGACGTCTCTCTCAATGTTTTATTCAAAATTTTATAAAGATATTAAAATTGTCTCTGTTCTCTTGAAGTAGCGTCCTGTTATCTGAGGGTGGTTTTCATCCTGATTTTTTCTTCTTTTTATTGATCTTAATTCTTTTTTTTATAATAATTTTCTAATTTATTTGTGATTTGTTTAGTCTATTCTGGTGTGATTTGGTTTTTGTTCAAGTTAATTTGTTGTTCATCATAATCAGGATCATAATGTGTGGGATTTTCATACTATTCAGTGACATAGATTCTTATGATGATGTATTTATGGTTGATTGCTCAAAACAAAAATTGAAATATCACATGATGCATATTTTCAAAAAATCGTTTGATTACCTATTCAAATAGGAAGAGTTTGTTCAATTTCGACTATATATATGAATGTCCTGTGATTTTTTATTATTGAATTGTTTTACTTTTTCAATTTTTTTTATAAAATTAATATCAATCATTATTTTCATTTATCTTTTGAGTTTATCATTTAAATATTCACAACTTCAATCATATGGAAGGCAAAGGATGTTTCTTCAGAAATTATTCATATACTTGAGAATGATAAAAATTTATGAAAGTACCTATTTCTTTGGTAAAAAAAGTTTACATGAAATTTCAAGGACAATAAATACATAAAATTTTTGCTCTCAATGAGTTGTTACGACGACCAATAGTGGTTTTTTTTGTCACATACGATGACCAATACTTAAAAATGTACCGAGATCGTTTTTTGAATTTTGTTAATTGTCATAAATTTCTTCGGATCCGATTTACAATTTTCTTTTCTAAAAAGACAAATAGAATATATTTAATGGTGTGAAAATGCGGTTGCAGGGATATTTCCATACAGATGAGCGCACAAAATCAAGAACTCCTGTCAAGTCCAAAACTATACTTCAGGTCACAAATATTGATTTATACATACGTGTCTGTGTATCTATAATATTCCAGAAAATTCCTCTTTTCCATCTGGTGGGAGTCTCTTGTTAAACCCAATCACTGTCTAAACTACCAACACTCAACCTCACAACACTTGCTTCAATCCTATTCTCATTTCCCAGGTTTGAATTTTTTTAATTCTGTCTTAATACTGTATTTTAAAATACTCTACTTTTCTTGATTATACATTTATAATACCCATGTTTTAGACCCTTAAATTTAAGCTGCATAGTGTATGTTCTATTCATTTTGGGACTTGGGAAATTCAGTTTTCATGTAAAAATCAAATCTTGCTCACTTTCTTGTATTTGGTGTGTGTATTTGTTAAATGGGTATGGTATATAATAATGTAATTTAGTGGGAATTTGTCATTTGAGTTGGAATGATGCTTTAGGGAAGATTAGATGCACACTTTTGCAGTTACCGAAGGTTTAAATATTATTCTGTCTATTGTGATTTTGTTGTTGAGCATCTGAATTTCGTGTGGAAATAGCTATAAGTTTAAATTTACAGTCTGAATTTGCAGTTGAAGCAAACAATTAAATATAATCTTTCTCTTTTAACAATCTGCTGCTGCAAAAGTTTTATTGAGGCCAGTGTTCAATTTTGGAAGCCAACCATCTTAGATGTGGCCTTGATAGTTCCCGACATCGATAGTACTTAATATCTTCTATTACCATACTTTTTGGTCTGATTGTACCTATATTCAGTTAAGGGGATGGTAATCCGAGTCCTTTGACATGATTAGCAAAAGTTTTGCATACTATCGATTCCCAGCTTACAGTGTTTTTTTTTTATATTCTAGTTTGCAGAAGACAGGTAAAATTACCAAACTTTTCATTATGTCTCTTTACAGATCATATCAAATGGCAGTCGTTCCTTGTGGTAGTACATGGGTGGCTCGATGGGGAGGGCAACCTCAGTTAACTATGAGAGCTTCTGCAAGGAGCAATTTATCGGTATCTTCACATGAGTGAGTATTTGTTTCAAAAAATATGTTTGTTTACTGTCTAGACTCTAAAGGATTTTAGAACCATGCTATTTTTTTGTTCTGCACATTTTTTCCAGTTGCTTTTGTTTTCTTACATCTCTTCGGTGACTTCTTTCGTGCAAATGAAAGATATCACATGTTAGGGAACAAAAAATGTCATTGCACTGCATTGTCAATACCAGGGTTGTAGAGTTGTAAATGAATCTGATGTAAACACTACTGTATTTGTGAAGAATGGAAAAGTTGACATCATCTTTACCGATTTTAACTCAAACATGCTTTCTTTTAAATATTTGGTTGTAACCCCCCATTAATAAAGTCTGGTGTTCGATTTTTGGCAACTGGAATAGGTTGCCATGTTATTTATTTCATTAGTATGCAAATTAATTACAAATAACCTATGTTTGCATAGTTATTACAATTATTTTATTGCAAAAACATATATGTTTAATCGAATAATGAATATATAAACTAAATACACAGAACATTATATACAAAACAGTATTTTGAAAATAGGATCACAAATAATTTATTAAACATTATCGAGCTAAGATCCATAATCGGAATAAAATGACGTGTTTTTATAAATAGAATTTTACATATGTAATTTATAATGGGTTAAAATAAATATTGATTTGTAAAACTGGAAAAAGAAAATAAATTCATTATTTGAGTTTGATGTTTCCAACTGAACAAAAAACCAGATTATGTCATTTACCTTTCAATTTTTGTAAATTAGGCCCATCCATTAAAGTCCGATGGTTGGATGTCAATTTTTTGCTTACTTAGCAGCTGACGGGCCTCCTATCTAGAGGAGTGGATGACTAATTATTATTTTATTGGGAGATCAATATATGTTATTGCATATATCCTTAATCTTCGTTGTTTGGATTCTTTGAATTTTGATTAGTTTATATATATATATATATATATATATATATATATAGAGTCCTACTCCAATAGAAACCAAATTAGCCTAAAAACTAAAAACCAATTTCTGGACAGTATTTTATCACTATTTTTAATTACAGATATCACTAATTTGTACATAACATATCACTAATTTATATATAGCATATCTCGCGGATATAAATATATATATATATACACATATATGCAACGTATATGACCATCATCTTCACCCAAATCGTGATAATAGACCTCTTACCACCATTACTAGACGTTTCCATGACTTGCCACCATTGTCTATCATCACCAATAGTCACATACACTTTCCATCATAACTTACAAAACTAACGACTACTTACCATCATCATACAACTTCTCTTGCGGCTTCCTACCGTCAAGAACCTTCCTACGGATTAAATTGATCATCTATAATCGATTATCAATAGTTTAAATTAGTAGATTTTCTCAATTTTGACAATAAAAATCGCTGTTTACATACTGTATAAAAACAGTGATTAGTGCAGTATAAATTAGTGATACCCGTAGTTATAAATAGTGGTAGGGAAACTGGTTTCTAGTTTTTATTTTAAGAGTGGTTTCTATTTGATCATGAGCCTATATATATATATTGTTATCTTTGATTTTTAATTGTATATAGAGTTAGGGTTTATAATTGAGGGGATCAGGATGTGATGGGTGATTGTGATCTATGGTATTGCAAATGGTAATTTTGAAAACATGGTATTACAATTGGTATGTCGGCTCAAGTTTAAGTACACATGATGCACTTTGCTCATAATATTTCACTAAAATTTAGTAGAGCTTTATAATGAGGCAAGCTAATATGTGTTAGATATCTTGTGTAAAGAATGTAATAGGTGTAAAATACTAGAAATGCATTTGTGGTTAAAACCTCAAAGGTTTGTCTTTGAAAGGTTAGAGTCACTGGATTTCAGTAATGAATTCAGTTAATTTATATGGGCAGTGAAGTGGCTTGAATCGTTTTTTATAGACAATATCTTAAATCACTATCTGTTGGACTTTGGGTACATTATTTTTGCTGTGCAAATTTCTCCCACTACACCTGCACTCGTTCTTGCTTGAGGTGGCATATAATGTTTCTTTGTTTTATGTGTAGCTTGTCATCAAAGATAAAAGCACTGGCCTCTTCTGGTTCAGCAATGTTTTCTCATGCTCCCTTGCCAGCATTATATAATACCAGATTATATAATAATTCCTCTCATCAAAGGAGAGCGCGCCTTGTTGTTAGAGCTAATAGTGTAAGTTTTTTACTTGTTTCTTTCTTTTTTCAAGTCAAGTATATTTGTGTTTATATATTTTTGGTTTGTCTATGTGATTGACAAATTTTCTAGTGTTTGAGGTCAGTGCAATTGTGTTGTTTGTATTATGCAGGATTTTTATTCTATCCTTGGTGTATCAAAAAATGCCAACAAATCAGAAATTAAAAGCGGTATGTTTAACCAATTCTTTGCTATTAAAATACATTTAAATATCAATCAGTTCCACCATAAGTGTCGATCAATGGCCCTTATTTTTGTATAAATACAGAAAGGTGACATGCAACCATTACTTGATTTACGTTGTTTGCATACACTTCGGTGAAATTACTTTGATTGTCAACACATTTTTCATTCTGCACATTCTTCTGTAAATGTCATGTCATGAGATCCGGCTTTGCAAATAATGGATTCAGATATCTAAACTTCCCAGCCAAAATTGGTTACTGAAAACAACGATTCATAATTTACATGTACCAGGATACTATTACTAACTCCCTAGATCCATGTATATCATTAATTTATTATAATGAAATTTTAGTCACAAATGCATCATTTTATAAAATTGATATTGAAATATACCATGTCTAGCTTGCAAATGGGGCCTTAGCCAGTGAATTACTAGTTACAAAAGCTGCATGAGGAAAAAAAAGCTGGGGGATGGCTTCTCAACCTCCCGTATATAAGCTCAAAATAAGTTCAGCTGCTTATTTGTGTAGTCCAAACATTAGGGAAAAGTTGGAACTACTTCAAAGTAAAGAAAAGCCCCATTTTTCTGTACCCAAACACCCACACAGCACACTATCTTGTTTGATCCGGGAGTACAAATTACACAGTCGTCTGACCAATGGGTGATTAAGTTCTTTTCTTGTCTATGAACTTTGATCTCACTTTTCATGGAGAAGTATATATTAGGAGTTTAGGAGATTTAAATGTTATTTCGTGTTCCCATTCAAAATTCTTTAAGGGAGAAAAGACAAAATTATTTATACCATTGTGATTAATTTATAGAGATGTTTGGTTTCTTTCCCAAGCATTCCTCGAAGATTTTGTTAGCGAAGTTGGCCTACGTCATTAAAAAGATTTTAAAACATGTCTGTGTGAGATCATCGTTTATGTTAACTCTAATCTATATGAATCTCAACTCGAGAACACAATTTTAAGGTAGTAGCTCAATTAGTATAATAGTCTCAATTAGTATAATAGTCGTTCTGTGAGCAGTGTCAATATAGTTGATGTTATTAGCACTTTGAGGGCTTATGATGAACTTAAGAATATAGCCATGACCTTGTGGCAATGAATTTCATTGCTCCCCTCCATTTTCGTCATATTTCGTGATTTCATATATTCTTAACCCAAGTCTCTCTCGTTACCCTATCTTTGTATCTCACAAGACCCTCTCCTCTCGTAACAGAAATATCACATATAATGTTATACAATTGTACTTGATACACACACACCCGCGCGCGCGTATATACAGGGTCCCACTCCACTGGAAACCTCTTTAAAATAAAAACTTGAAACTAAAATTAAAAAATTCTAAATCGCATTGAAATATAGCTCATATGGTATGCATATCGATGGTTGGGAGATGAAGAAAAATATAGGGAAGTCAGATTTTAAAAAAAGTTCACCGATTGACGGGAAAAATCAAATTAGAAAGAGGTGATTATGTAGGATCACGTGTGAGAGGGTGTATTTTAGTTGTGTGTGGTGACTTCTAGGGAACTATTAGATTAGATGCATCAAAGGGTTTAGATTAGTTTCTGGTTTCTATTTTAATCTTGGTTTCTATTTAATCATTTGCATATATGTATGTATTAATGTGTGTGTGTATATATATATAAAAGTTTTATGGAGACCACTATTTTATTGGAGATGACAGAGACCATACATTTTTTGCAAAAACGTTGTAAAATGTATTGTTTTGTAAAACATGTTCTATGAAAATCACTATCCCATTGAAAATCTTGCAAATTAGGTATATTTTGCAAGCAAAAATATGTTGTATAAAAGCACATTTAATTAACCCAAACACGTTTATTAAATTTTTAGAATTCTATTTTAATTAAAAAAGATATATCATTCTAACATAATCTTTTCTTCACAATAAAACTATATATTAAAATATATACGATAAAAATACAAATATTATAAGTTACACGTGCCATGCACGGGCTATAAGCTAGTATATATATATAGCCCCTGTGATGTACGGGTGACTTCAATATTTTTTGTTTTATTGTTTATGTTTTATTTTGATGATACATTTGTTCGAATAATATGTGTTTTAATTAATATAGATTTTAAATAATCAATAAACGTGTTTGGATTGATATAATTTTATAATGTATTTTAAATAGTTTTTTTACAGGGCACGTTAAATAAGTTTCTAGTAGTTAAACTCGTATATATCATTATAAACAAAATGGGCCCCAATGATAGATTTTAATGCGAATGGTTATGTATTCTAGTTATAATCACAAATACTAATTAAAACATGTTATAATATAAAAAGCCCATAAACCGGCCCAACACGTTATAGTTTAAAAGGCCGGTAAACTGGTCCAAATACTGACCTACCGCCAGCCCGATTTGCGACCAAAATATTAATTTTGGCTTTAATAGTATAGTATGGTATAGATATATTTAACACATGTATTATGTCAAGCAGTACATGACATATGATATTTTGTAGGACACTGATGCTGTGATAGGTTTGATTTCACTTGTAAAAAACGTGTTCATCTTTTTTAGTTAATAGTAATGGCTGTATGAGCCATTATTTGCTACACTTGACTGATTTAGTGTTCATGTTTTCAGCTTACAGGAAGCTTGCCAGGAATTACCACCCCGATGTGAACAAGTAAGTGATCTGTACTCTTAGATCCTGATAAAGGACTTTACTGGCAGATTAGCCTTTCTTGGCCTATCCCAAGATGCAGAGTTTTTAAGTTTCTTTTGCTATTGATCTATGATAGATGCAACCCTCCAAGCTATATTTATTTGGAAAACTAAGCAGGGGCCCTATATTAACTGTAGGGTGACCCCTGACCAATTGTGGTTGCATTATGCTACCAACGGAGATTACTACCTTATCCTCTTGATGATTGAAAGCCTCTGGCTGAATTCAAAGCTGATGGGCATTTTAGTTTTGTGGTTTGTGGTTGAGTGAGCCTAGTAGATTCTTGGTTTCTAATATGGTCGTTTCTGATGGTATCGGACAAAGCCTATTAGAATGGGAGCCCTGTTGTCCTATGCAGGAGTAAGTGTTGAACAATATCATTTACATGGCAATATAAGCAGGGTATTATAATCGAAATGTGTAGGTTGAAATTAAATCTAAACATGAAGTTATCTCTGTTCACCCCGAACATGTTTATTTAAGTATTCTGAACATGGTTGTCAAACTTTTAAAATTTAACATGTCTTTGAGTTTCAAGTGGCTTCTGGTGGGGTAATAGCACAGTAAGCCTTTATTTGAATTTTGACCCACTATAAGCATATGCCACTAGTTTGAGATCTAGGACTACTGTAAAATTAGAATCAGATTCGAATAGGTGTGTATCATCATATTTGGTTTATGAAATAAGCAGAAGTGATACTTTGTTTTAATAGTTAACAGTCTAGAGATTATTTGTTTTAGAAGTGGCAAAAACTCTAAACAGTTACTCATCTTGCTGCTCTGTTTATTTTATCATATTGTATCTTTCTTTTCATAAATTGTTAAATTTGACATATACGTTATGGTGCAATATAGAGTGATGCAATAAACTTCAACTTATAATATTATGTAATATTTAGTGCAAGATGGGTTTAACAGCAACAGTAGTATAGGGTTCTCTTCAATGAAGATTCCTTGGCCAGTAATTGTAGTGAGAGGGTTGCCCAAGCACTATTTCTGCAACTCTTTTCTTTAAACAATTCATTAAGACAAGTCTCTGTATTTTCTGAAGTCTAGCTCTTGTTATGCAGAGAACCTGGAGCTGAAGCAAAATTTAAGGAGATAAGCAATGCTTATGAGGTGCAATTTTGTTCAATATCCTAGTTGAAGTATTGCAGTTTTATCAGCTTTACGTTTTTAATTGAATCCTGATGTACAGGTTTTATCAGATGACGAGAAACGTTCCATATATGATAGGTACGGGGAGGCTGGGCTTAAAGGTGCTGGGATGGGCACAGGGGTGAGTTTTTTCTTCATTTGAAACTAACATCTCACGGAGGGTTTGATTATTAAAGGTTACTTCTTTATACTGTTTGTTCAAATCAATTGTTCCTCTATGACAGGACTTCAGCAACCCCTTCGATCTTTTTGAGTCATTTTTCGGTGGCATGGGTGGCATGGGAGGAAGGGCCTCCCAAAACAGAGCAATGGAAGGTGAGGATCAGATATACAATCTGGTTTTGAACTTTAAGGAAGCTGTATTTGGGGTTGAAAAGGAGATAGAAATAACACGACTCGAGAGTTGTGGCACTTGCAATGGGTCGGGTGCGAAACCGGGAACCAATCCATCAAGATGTAGCACATGTGGCGGGCAAGGGCAAGTAGTATCTTCAGCTAGAACCCCGTTGGGAGTCTTCCAGCAGGTAATGACTTGTTCTTCATGTAATGGGACTGGAGAGATATCAACTCCTTGCACCACATGCAGCGGGGATGGGCGGGTACGAAAGTCGAAGAGGATAAGCCTAAAAGTTCCAGCAGGAGTGGATGGTGGCAGTCGATTGCGAGTCAGATCAGAAGGTAACGCAGGAAGAAGAGGTGGACCTCCCGGAGATCTTTTTGTGATGATTGACGTAATGCCAGATCCAGTTCTGAAACGTGAGGACACCAATATTGTCTACACCTGCAAGGTTTCCTACATTGATGCTATCTTAGGAACCACCACGAAAGTTCCTACAGTTGACGGACCAGTAGACTTGAAGATTCCAGCCGGGACTCAACCAGGGACAACACTGGTGATGGCCAAAAAAGGTGTGCCCTTTTTGAACAAAACCAATATGAGGGGTGATCAGCTGGTGAGAGTTCAAGTTGAGATACCGAAAAGGTTAAGTGGCGAAGAGAGGAAGCTTATTGAAGAACTGTCCAACCTAAACAAGGGTGAAGCTGTCAACAGCAGGAGATAATCGAGAGGAGCTATTATTCTCGTTAATTAGGAATATGTTCTTGTCAGGGTTCAAGCGATGTGGCATTGTTGCTGTAAAAAATCAGATGTGGCTATTTACGACACTCTGTGACTGTGTGTCTTGCAGGTAGTGCAAGGGAATTTTTGAGAGAAATAGTATATGTATGCTACTTGCATTAAAAGTGAGGAGACAATGACATTCCTTCACATGAACTGTAAATTTAAACACTTAACATGACCATTGGCATGAATATAAATTCCCTGGTCTTGAGACACAGGCATTATTGATTTGTAGTGCTGCTAGTATCTCCTTTCCCCTTTGCCACCGCTTCTTTTTGACGCCATGTTTGATTGTAAAGAGTGAAATGGTAGATTTTTAGATAAAATGAAACAGTAAAAAGGATATGGGGTGAGAGAGGCTCGAACTCTCGACCTCAGGATTACTCTTTGCTATGAGACCTACGCGCTAGCCAACTGCGCCACCACCCCTTTTTGTTAAATTTGCTTTTTCCAGTGTAATATAGGCCGTGCTGCCGGCGATTATGTTCAGAAATAAGTCCCCTTTTTCTATTTTATTTATCAATGTGTAATAATATATTAAAATAAATATTTTATTTCTGTAGATAAAAAATATTAAATAATATCAAAAATAAATTTATAAATATCAATTTTAATTTCCAAAATAAATTTTTCGATATAATTATTATATGCTTTTATTGGCAGCAATCCCTTTGAAAAATTAGATTAATAAGTTACGTACCATTAAGGTATAAGAACATTGCGATTAACAATATTAAAATTTAAAAATATAAATTATTACATACTCCCTCAGTCCCAGTGGTTTAATTCGATGCAAAGCGAAGAACTTTACCAGGGCTTGACATGCCGGAATCCTCTTGAAAGAGAGGGGTGCCTTCGGGAACACGGACACAGGTGGTGCATGGCTGTCGTCAGCTCGTGCGTAAGGTGTCGGGTTAAGTCCCGCAACGAGCGCAATCCTCGTGTTTAGTTGCCATCATTGAGTTTATACATCAGGGACGAAGACAAGGCACATATCTTAATACTTCAATAAAATATAATTCCGTAACATATTTTTAAGATTTTCTTTTCTTACAGTACAAACAAAATGTATTTCTAGTGGGAAAAGGCCTCGAAAAAATTCCCTAGTAATGACTTGATGATCAAGTGATCACCATTCACCGCATACCTCCCCTATAAAAACAGAGGCGTTTTCAAGTAACTCTACACACTATTTTGAACTACATCTTCTTAACTAGTTGATCTCTGAGATACAATCATGGTGCGTCTGATCATCAAGCATCCACTCTCTTCTCCTCGTTTCCACTACACAGTCATACCCACTTCCGATCCCTTAAAAATCAGGCTTAAGCAGATCTTGATCACCGAAAATTCTGAAAAGAAACACCACCACCATCATCATCATCACCGCAGTGGAGTGAAAAAGAGTAAACATGGGCACAAACACGAGCATTCTGGTCGTAAGTCGCTTGATTTGAGTTTAAGGTTGGGCTTATCTGGGAAGGATCAAGATGCTACGTCTACCGCCACATCAACTATGAATAAAATCAAGAACTTGAGTGTGTATACTCCGCAGCAAGAAGATGAAGACAAGTTCTATAGCGTCTCGACTAAACTCGCGTTGTTTGATTATCGTCTCTAGACTCTAGTTGGCGTCTCAGATGTTTTTTTTTTTCTTGCATAGAAGTTGCAGTAGCTTTCTCTTTTCGCAGTTGTAGATGTAAGAAATTATGATCGTACTTATGCAATTTATCATTATCAATCACTTTCTTTTTGAACTAAGCAACATTATATATGTTTATGTTTAACAGTATATATTTTAGAAAACCCTTGTGCTCGTGGAATTTTATCTTCGAATGGCATATCATGTGTTTCCTTTTATAGAAGCTAATCAAGAACATGAAGAGAAGGTGAATAGAAAACAATATTATGATTAAAACACTCTGACTATTGATAGATAATTTTGATATGATTTGTGAAGTGTTAAAACCACCATGCTCTTGCTCATCCCTTGAAATCTTCAAAGGAAGTTTGAATGCATGAGAGCGCAGAGAGAAACAGAATCCATTTTTAACTCTTAGTAAAGTAATATTCACTTTACTGTTCTTTTTTTGATACTACTCCAAATATTTGTAGAATCCACCTATGGTTACTTTTTGTTACTAAACTTCAGCAGATTGTGAGGAAACAGAACTAAGAATATGAGAAATTAGGCATTAGCTTTCATAGAGGTTAATGTAAATAATTTAAAAGTGTAAAATGTTAAAATGCCAGCCAAGGCAGGAACAAATACAAATGGTAATTCTAAAATCATCATTTTTGGGGAAACTTATTCAGAGATTGATTCCATGTCATATTTCTGGACTAAGACGTAAAAGTTTAAAATTCAAATGATGAACCATAACGGATGGAATCTGTCTGTGTTGTTTGCTAGAAATATTAATTAGAGCAAAAAACACAGACAGATTTGAAAGTGACTGCATCAGCTATCTTATGTGAGCCTTGGCTGCAAACGCAACTCCACCACATTTCAAAGTGTTTACTTGAACGAAGACAAGAGAGGACGAGTACTTGAGTTTGAATAACCTGCTTCATCATGATCCGCAGCAAGACAATCAAGGAGTTCCCACTCAAGTCTTCTTTTGATAATGTCCTTCAGACATTGATCAACTGTGGCTCCTATGTATTTAATTCCTTGGTTGTTGCAACGAACTAAAAGATCATCTTCCAGGAATCTACCTGCAAAGGGGTACGTAGAGAACCGTTAAAACCTCGGACAATGATTTCTCCAGAGCATGTACTCTCAAAACTTTTTACATGCTCATTGGCCATGTAGTAAAAATCAATGGCAGGGGTACTGAAGGAGCCAGATGATCTATGAAGGATATCTTAAGTTTCTAAGATTAATCTGTTGTTCTAAAATTTTGATATAATTAACTAATTAATGATATAATTTTTTTTTAATTAATACTAGTTACAAGAATTTATTTTTTGAAACAAATTAGGTGTTAATTTAATAATAAAAGTGTTAATATTCTAAATAAATTGAAGGACTAATTGTATGAGTTTTTTTTAAAACAATAGGAGATGTAATATGTGTATTAATATAAAAAATATAAATATATAAAATTTTGTTAATCAAATTTTAATATTTGATGTTGATTTGTTTACGAGAAAGAGTTGAGATTAGTAAACACCCAGTAAAGAAAAGGAACATTGCAATTAATTATATTTAAGATATAAATATATACAGCAAAATATTTCTAGTTGGAAAAGGCTTAGAAAAAAGTTTCCAACTAGTAACTTGATGATCAAGTGATCAGCATATACTCCCTATATAAACAGACTAATGCAAGTGACTATTTAGAAACTACATCTTCTTAACTACCAGTTGATATCTGAGATACAATCATGGTGCGTCTGATGATCAAGCATCCACTCTCTTCTCCTCGTTTTCAGTACACAGTCATACCCACTTCCGATCCCTTAAAAATCAGGCTTAAGCAAATCTTGATCACCGGAGTTCCTGAGAAAAAACACCACCACCACCACCACCATCATCATCATCGCAGTGGAGAGAAAAAGAGTAAACATGGGCACAAACATAAGTATTCTGGTCGTAAGTCGCTTGATTTGAGTTTAAGGCTGGGCTTATCTGGGAAGGATCAACAGGCTACGTCTACTGCCACATCAAAGGGGACTATGATGAATAAAATCAAGAAGTTGGGTGTGTATACTCAGCAGCAAGAAGATGAAGACAAGTTCTATGGCGTATCGACTAAACTCGCATTGTTTGATTACCGTCTCTAGAATCTAGGTAGTAAATTAGATAATTTTGTTTTTTTGCATTCGTAGAAGTTGCGGTGCTTTCTGGTTCGTAGTTGTAGATGTAAGAAGTTATGATCATAGTTATGATTTATCATTATCAATCTGTTTCTCATGAACTAAGCAACAAAATTTTTCTGGGTAAATTTATAAAGCTTCTTGGGTAAAGTTTGAGGTAATTAATTATCATCTGATCAACCGAAAGTTTAATTAATCTACTTTCACCGTTTAATTGTATTTTTTGCAAATATTAATGTGATGCATTACCAATCAGATGGGTTTTGTATTGATAACCATGCATGCTTGTGATTGATAAAATATATTGTTCACCAAATATAGCAGAGTTTATATTTTTAGATAAAGGTAATGCAGGGATACATAGAATATTTTTTATTTATAATATAATTTATTGGATTTTTGTTAAAAATTTTAAAGAGTTGAAGAGGAACATTGCAATGAACAATATTAAAAATACAAATGATTACATATACAACAAAATACTATAACTAGTAGTAATCACATCAAATTGTATAAATATGAGTTCCTCGGAGATGTTCTTGGCAACTATTCTGGTTTGGAGGGTTACTAATCACTCACTGTGAGTTTTATCAGGACCTTCATTATATTTGGGTTTATCACATACCTCAGTGTTGGTGGAGGTATTTACAGGTTCAATCATACGTGTTATACTGTGTGGATTGTCAACACTCAACAGAGTGAAATACAAAAAAAGATGGATACATAAATTTAACACAAGTCAAAAGGCTTAAATAACTCCACACACAATATATAGTACCGGCAATTAGTCTGTTGTTCTGCAAAAAAAGGCTAACAGATTATTGGCACGCCACCAAAAATGCTCTCAATTGTTGAATTCCACCCGTTATGAGTCAGGAATCCAGCAATTGGCGGATGATTCAGTGCTTGTCTTGTGAACTCCAACTTTACAATATATACTCTATATACTGCAGTGTCCTGATCTGTATGCTATATGAAGCACCACAAGCTGCCAACTGTAATATACAGGATTTAACTAACTTCCCCGCCTGTGTACTGTTGACCCTTCTCATTGACCAGCTTTTCTGTTATTGATGAAGTGTCTATATCAATATCCCCCTCATGATTGAGGGTTGGAACAGATTGCAGACCGCAATCTTGTACAATAGAAATTGTAAAGTAGCAGAAGAGAAGGACTTATTAAGAAGATCAGCAGGCTGCTGGTTAGTGGGTAAATGAGCAATTAATGATACCCTTCTAAAGCTTAGAATGAACAATATGGCAATCAATATCGATGTGCTTTGTACGTTCATAAAATGAAACAAGGGGTTGGAGGCAATATAGTGAGCAGACTTATTGTCACAAAAGAGAGTGATTGGGGTAAGAGCAAGACACCCAAGCTCTAGAAATAAATTAATTAACCATTGAAAATCACAGCATACATCACCCATGGAGCGATACTCAGCTGTGGGAGAGGAGCATATACAACAAAATACTATAACTAGTAGTAATCACATCAAATTGTATAAATATCAAAGTTGTATAAATATGAGTTGCTCGGATATGTTTAAATTTAATATAAGACGTAAATGTTTAATTATATATCAAATTTTAATAATTTAATATTAAATAGCAGTGGATTTCGTTTGCCAACCAAGAAAAATTAGACCAGTAAAAAAACATGAACATAGTTAATATACAAACCAAATGATATTCCTAAGGGGAAAAGGCCTCGAAAAAATTTCCTTGACTTGATGATCAAGTGATCAGTGCATACCTCCATATAAAAACAGAGCGTTTGCAATGCAACTCTACACATTATTATTTCGAAGCTACATCTTCTTAACTAGTTGATTACTGAGATACAATCATGGTGCGTCTGATCATCAAGCATCCACTCTCTTCTCCTCGTTTCCACTACACAGTCATACCCACTTCCGATCCCTTAAAGATCAGGCTTAAGCAGATCTTGATTACCGAAAATTCTGAAAAGAAACACCACCACCATCATCATCAGCAGCGCAGTGGAGTGAGAAAGAGTAAACATGGGCACAAACATAAGCATTCTGGTCGTCTACCGCCACATCAACGATAGATAAAATCAAGAACTTGGGTGTGTGTACTCAGCAGCAAGAAGATGAAGACAAGTTCTTTGGCGTCTCCACTAAACTCGCATTGTTTGGTTATCGTCTCTAGACCTTGGTAGTATATTAGATAATTTTGTTTTTTGCATTCGTAGAAGTTGCGGAGCTTTCTGGTTCGTAGTTGTAGATGTAAGAAGTTATGATCATAGTTGTGATTTTATCATTATCAATCTGTTTCATGGATGAAGCAACATCAAAGTTGGAATTAGTAGAGGAAGGGGGGCAACTGACCCCCTTAATTATATTTTTTTTAATATTTTACATCAATCAATACCCTTTATTAATAAGCGAAACCACGTTTCGGTGGAACATCGGTACCAAAATACCAAAATTCGGTCACTTTCATATTGATTAGGATTTTATATTCATTATTATATTATTATCAAAAGACTTCTATATCGAATAAAATTTTATTATTAAAGACCTCAATATTCATTAGCACAGTGAAAGACTTCTGTATTGATTAGAATTTTATTATTAAAAACTTCAATATTGATTTAGACAATGTTATATAAATTTTTTATTTAATAACAATAACCATTATAGAATTATGAAAAAATTTTCATATTGTTAGGATTTTATACTTATTATTATACATTTTTAGGATTTTATAATTATTAGTATACAATTATGAACAGAATTTTATATTGATTCGGATTTTATTCTTAAAAATTTCAATATTGGTTAATATTATTATCCTACTATAAAAAGACTTCCATGGTGTTTAGGATTTTGTAATATAACATTTATCCTATCCGCACAGTTAAATCGCTAACAATTTAACTTATGAAACTGTTCTATAAAATTCATATCAAAATTTGGCTATCAACATATTATTTTTTATTTAACAATTATTACTATTATAAAAAAATTCTATATTTTACAAGATTTTGTATTATAACAATTATCTTACTAATAAAAATATATTACCAACAAAATTATTTGTTTTAATTTTTTAAAACTCAAATAATTTAATATACGGAACAACTCTATAAATCTTATCATGCTTCAGAGTTCAAATAAATAAAGAGTTCATATTGATATTAATATAATATCCTATCAATAGAATAATCATGTCAACGAAATTATTCGTTTTAATTTTTAAAACTCATACAATTTAATTTACAAAATAAATTTGTAAAACTTCTACTCCCTCTGTCTCTAAATACTTTTTCTATTTGTGTTTTTCACGTTTGCCAACACACACTTTTGATCGTTAATATCTTCAATTTCGTATTAGCATTAAATATAAAAACTTCACCGTATTAAAATACTCGTGAATACGAATTCAACAAGATCACTCATGACTATATTTAGTTTTATAGATTAGATGTAAATTAGTAATTTGTCTCATGTTATGAAGAGTACCGACATCACAAACAGGAAAAGAAAAAAGAAACGCAGGGAGTATCATATTTCAGAATTAAAATAAACAAGATTCAATATTGATATACCACATTTCGGTGGAACATCGGTACCAAAAGTACCAAAATTTGGTCACTTTCATATTGATTAGGATTTTATAATCATTATTATACTACTACAAAAGACTTAATAGAATTTTATCATTAAAGACTTCGATATTCATTAGGACAATGAAAGACTTCTGTATTGATTAGAATTTTATTATTAAAGATTTCAATATTGATTCTTTATTAATAAGCGAAACCACATTTCGGTGGAACATCGGTACCAAAAGTACCAAAATTTGGTCACTTTCATATTGATTAGGATTTTATAATCATTATTATACTACTACAAAAGACTTAATAGAATTTTATCATTAAAGACTTCGATATTAATATGAAATATGTGACATATATCTATTATAACTCTAAATTAATTACAAATTATATTTTATCGAACAATTTAACATAAAATTAACTGTATAAAAAATCTATCAATTAAATATGAATCAACTATGATAGAAATTTTATAAATTTATTTCGTAAATTATATTGTATGATTTTTAAAAATTAAAACGAATAATTCCATTGACATTATTATTCTATTGATAGGATATTATATTAATATCAATATGAACTTCTTATTTATAATCAATATAGAAGTCTTTTCATAAAATTCTAATCAATATAGAAGTCTTTCCCAATGAATATTGAAGTCTTTAATAATAATATTCTATTTAATATAGAAGTCTTTTGATAATAATATAATAATGACTATAAAATCCTAATCAATATGAAAGTGACCAAATTTTGGTACTTTTGGTACCGATGTTCCACTGAAATGTTATGTGATAGAATATTTCGCTTAAATTTTAAGTTTTGGAACATCGGTACCAAAAGTACCAAAATTTGGTCACTTTCCTATTGATTAGGATTTTATAAACATTATTATACTATTATCAAAAGACTTCTATATCGAATAGAATTTTATTATTAAAGACTTCAATATTCATTAGCACAATGAAATACTTCTGTATTGATTAGAATTTTACTCCTGTTAAAGACTTCAATATTGATTAGGACAATGTCATTTAATTTTTTTTATTTAATAAAAATAATTATTATAGAATTATGAAAAGTTTTTCGTATTGTTAGAATTTTATAGTTGTTATTATAACAATTATTAATATTATACAATTATGAAAAGACTTCTATGTTGATTCAGATTTTATTATTAAAAATTTCAATATTGATTAAGATTTTATAATTATTAGTGTTTAGGATTTTGTTATGTAACATTTATCACACAGTTAAATCGCTAACAATTTAACTTATGAAACAGTATTCATATCAAAATTTGGGTATCATCACATTATTTTTTAATTTAAACTTTCATATTGATTAGGATTTTATAACCATTATTATACTATTATCAAAAGACATCTATATTGAATAAAATTTTATTATCAGAGATTTCGATATTCATTAGGACAATGAAAGACTTTGTATTGATTAGAATTTTACTCCTGTTAAACACTTCAATATTGATTAGGATAATGTCCCGTGCCAAGCACGGGTTTAAATAAAATTTTAAAATTTGTTATTTATTGGAAGAATAATGTCTTTTTTAATTACATTATCATATTTTATTATATCTATTTAAATTATTATTTTAAATGATATTTAAATTATTGTTATTTAATATACGACTTTCTAGTCGCAATTATTTTATTCATCTAATAGGCAAACATTATATATAATTATAGTTGGAGCTTTTGTAGATCTAACAACGGTGTTATAGTTGTTTGATAAACTAATATTGTAGTTTGACAAATTTAATTAACTTTTCAAAACTAATTTGATATCAAATATTTTGACGTATGTCTTGTGTTTCGGTTCTTTTATGATATGTTGCAATATGGACAATGACTTCATTCTGTTTGAGTTTCTATTTGTCAAGTTAGTGTTACCATCGCCTTATTCGTCTTTATCGCAATTTTCTGAAGAGCACTGAATGGTAATAATCATTATTATTAAAAAAAATATGACCAATTTTTTTGGTACTTTTGTATCAATATTGAATCTTGTTTTTTTTTTTAATTCTGAAATATGATAGAAATTTTATAAAATTTTTTTGTAAATTAAATTGTATGAGTTTTAAAAATTAAAACGAATAATTTCGTTGACATTAGTAATCTATTAGTAGTATATTATTTTATTATAAAATCTATATTAGTGTAATTATTATTACTGCCGAATAAAAAAATATATGATGATAATCAAATTAAAGTTATTTTATAAAATAAATTATTTGAGTTTTAAAATTTAAATTGAATGGCTTTGTTGACTGAAATTTTGTTGGTGTGTTAATCATTATATTACAAAAATTCTGATCATACATGGAAGTATTCTCATATATTTCTATTTAATATGACGTTTTTTATATATTAAAATTTGATCCTATTTTAAATTTATTTCATAACAATATGGGTCTCTGTGCCAAGCACGGGATTATATATTTTTTCAAATTTATTATTTATTGGACAAAACATATTTTTGATATACTTATTGAAATTATTGTTGTTATTTTATTCATCTAATAGGCAAACATCATATATAATTCTAGTTGGAGTTTGATAAACTAATATTGTAGTTTGACAAAATTAATTAACTTTCCAAAACTAATTTGATATCAAATTTTTTGACTTATGTCTTGTGTTTTAGTTATTTTGTTATATGTTGCAATATGGACAATGGCCTCATTCTCTTTGAGTTTTCATTGTCAAGTCAGTGTTACCACCGCCTTATTCGTCTTTATCGCAATCTTCTGGACAATAGCTTCATTCTCTTTGAAAACGTTTTCATTGTCAAGTCAGTGTTACCACCGTCTTATTCGTCTTTATCGCAATCTTCTGAAGAGCACTGAATGATTATTATTATTATTATTAAAAAATATATGACCAAGTTTTTTGGTACTTTAGTATCAATATTGAATCTTGTTTATTTTAATTCTCAAATATGATAGAAATTTTATATATTTGTTTCGTAAATTAAATTTTATGAGTTTTAGAAATTAAAACCAATAATTTCGTTGACATTATTATTCTATTGGTAGGACATTATTTCACTATAAAATCTATAATAGTATAATTATTATTACTGCTGAATAAAAAAAATTATATGATGATAACCAAATTAAAGTTATTTGATAAAATAAATTATTTGAGTTTTAAAATTTAAAATGAGTAGCTTTGTTGACCGTAATTTTGTTAGTGTGATAATCATTATATATTACAAATATTCTGATCATAAATGGAAGTATTCTCATAGTTATATGATAATAATAATAATTATTATTATTATTAAAAATTATATGATAATAATAAAATTTTGGCATTTTGATATTTAGTATTTTGATGATATTGATTCGGCTTATTGATAAAAATTATATATGGATATTATATTAATATCAATATGAACTTCTTATTTATTTGAAATCTGAAGTATGATAAAAGATTTACAGAGTTGTTCCGTATATTAAATTATTGAGTTTTAGAAATTAAAACAAATAATTTTGTTGGGAATATATTTTTATTAGTGAGATAATTGTTATAATACAAAATCATGACAAATATAGAAATTTTTTGATAATAGTAATAATTGTTAAATAAAAAATAATGTGATGATAGCCAAATTTTGATATAAATAATGTTTCATAAGTTAAATTGTTAGCGATTTAACTGCGCGATAAATGTTACATAACAAAATCCTAAACACTAATAATTATAAAATCTTAACCAGTATTGAAATTTTTAATAATAAAATCTGAATCAACATAGAAGTCTTTTCATAATTGTATAATAATAATTATAAAATCCTAACAATGTATAATAACAACTATAAAATCCTAACAATACGAAAAACTTTTCATAATTCTATAATAATTATTGTTATTATATAAAAAAATTATATGACATTATCCTAATCAATATTGAAGTGTTTAACAGGAGTAAAATTCTAATCAATACAAAGTCTTTCATTGTCCTAATGAATATCGAAATCTCTGATAATAAAATTTTATTCAATATAGATGTCTTTTGATAATAGTATAATAATGGTTATAAAATCCTAATCAATATGAAAGTTTAAATTAAAAAATAATGTGATGATACCCAAATTTTGATATGAATACTGTTTCATAAGTTAAATTGTTAGCGATTTAACTGTGTGATAAATGTTACATAACAAAATCCTAAACACTAATAATTATAAAATCTTAATCAATATTGAAATTTTTAATAATAAAATCTGAATCAACATAGAAGTCTTTTCATAATTGTATAATATTAATAATTGTTATAATAACAACTATAAAATTCTAACAATACGAAAAACTTTTCATAATTCTATAATAATTATTTTTATTAAATAAAAAAAATTAAATGACATTGTCCTAATCAATATTGAAGTCTTTAACAGGAGTAAAATTCTAATCAATACAGAAGTATTTCATTGTGCTAATGAATATTGAAGAGTGAAGAAGACCAAAAAAGGTGCAAACTGGGAATTGTAGTCAATGGAAGAGATTTTCTCAGAAATTCTGCATCTATAAACCACAAATCCTTGGAGAATTACTTTGGAAACGTATTATCAGTTCCGTATATTGATGCTAGTGTTGGTGAACTCAGATCAATGCCTCTTTCTGAAATTGCAGATGAAGTACATGCATGTGTGGAGAGCGCATCAAATGGAGAGCATTTCAGGGGACTCGTCGATTGGGTTGAGAATCACCGTCCTTTTCAAGCAATGTGCAAGATTTTTTCATTCCTGCCTAGTGACACAGAGGAGCTGGCTGTCCTAGTCTCCTCTGGCAAGAATTTTTCGGTCACCAAAATGGACTTTGGCTGGGGCCGCCCCTCATTCGGGTCCTTCCTTTTCCCTTGGGGCGACACCACTGGATTTGTCATGCCAATGCCCAGTGCTACAGATGATGGTGATTGGATTGTGTACATGCATCTTACTGAAAAGCATTTAGATTTTTTGGAGAAAGAGGCGCCTCGTATCTTCACGCCATTTGCTTTCATTAGCCCTTTGAAAGTGTCTAAACTTTGATCTGACACACCAATAACAACACAATACTTAATTCACAATCTAATCAGCCTCCCCTTTTAATCTCAATATATTCATGGCTATATGAATCTTAGTAAAATTCTACAATTTCATAGATAAATGGATGCAGACTGGTTCAAAACATAAATGAATGAGCACCGGCCTGTAAATGTAACAATAAAAATGCATCACAAAAGGTCTCTTCAGTATCATCTGAGAACTGCAATTGAACTCATGGAACTCCCTGATACAGAGCCCACATTTGTTGTATAAATTTCTGCAATCTGAGGAGCGCATAAAATTGTTTAAGCAGTGAAGAGAAGACAGATGTAACTAGTCAGAAACGTATTTCTATTACATGATCAGTTCTATTCACAAATTCTGCAGATGAATTTTAGATGGTAATTTCAATAGTAATAATACCAAAATCCGCCTATCCAACAATTATATGTACGACCATGATCATGTATCAATAATTGAATGACATGTATGTGTTGATAATGTACAAATAATTGAATATCTCTATTATGCATGTCTGGTGGATCATCCTAGTACCATAACCTCAATTGTCGCGTGACACGCGTATTTTGCAGTTGAAATATTGAATTTGACATGACCTTGTACCTCAAATGATGGTGATTCCTGTATACCTTAGCCCAATTGAGATGAAAAATGTGATCTGTTGATAATTGAGCGCTTAAGGGTGTAAAATTTTCCACGTACTTGTACTACAGAAGACTGGCTTCAGTAGAGCTTTATTAGATCATGTATATATGATTGGTTTCTCAAGTAGTTGGCTAAAAATTGCTACAATGGGTTCATCTGAAAGAGGAGTTGAGGTGGTAGTGAAGAGGACAGAGGTGGTGGCACCTTTCGTGCCACTTACAGTGCAACGGCTACCCATGTTGAATTTGGACCTTTTGGTGCCCCCTAGTGACATTGGAATTTTGTTCTGCTATAACGCGGGAAGCATGAATAATGAGGTGATGATAAGCATGGTGAAGAGAGGGCTGAGTCAAGTATTGGTACCCTTTTATTCGCTTGCTGGAGAAGTAGTTCTCAATAATGAAGGCGAACCTGAAATACTTTGCAATAATCACGGTGTGGATTTTGTCCAGGCTATCGCGGATATGGATCTCCAATGTCTTGATCTCCACAAACTAGATGTTTCTGTCTATCCTTGCCTTTTTCCTGTAAGAAAACGTGGTGTTCTTTCGGTACAGGTGCGTATGCATGCTTTATTAACTTAACTGTCTTAACAAAACTATAATGTGATTGATTATATCATGATTCATGATTCATGAGTAATGCTAAGTCCACAGAAACGGAAACAGATACAGAAATATGTACAGAATGACGTGGATTTCACTATCATTCTTAACACTCAAATCACCCACAAGAGTGCACAAATACAGATCAACAGCCAAGTAAACAATTTAATTTAATTGAGATAGAAGGACTAATATGGAAGACCCCAAATTCCGTCCCTAGCTCTGATACAATGTTAAGTACTAATTTTTGAATGATCCAGGTGACAGAGATGAGGTGTGGCGCGTTGGTGATATGCTGCAGCTTTGATCACCGCGTAGCTGACCCTCACTCAGTTAGCATCTTCCTAGTTGCATGGGCTTATATGACCAGATCCAAACACTGCGGTGATGATAAAATCGCATCAGTATCCTCCCCTGACTATCTCCGTTCACTCCTCCATCCTCGAAATATCAGCCACCCTGATGCTACCATTGACAACAACTATGTTTTATTCGAAGCTGCATCATCTGATTCCCCACAAGCACCAGTGCACCACCATTAGTCCATCTCCAAAGCCGCATTTACAAGATCAGTGCTCGCCAAATCCAGCATCTCCAATCTCTAGCAGGACCTGGTCGAACCAAATTCGAGTCCTTTAGTGCCTTGTTATGGAAGTTACTAGCAAAAGCCGCCACAGAAGACGAAAAAAGATGCAAACTGGGAATTGTAGTCAATGGACGAAATATTATTGGCAAATCCACGAACAATTACTTCGGAAATGTGTTGTCAGTTCCGTATATTAATGCTAGTGTTGATGAACTTAAATCAATGGCTCTTTCTGAAACTGCAGATAAAGTGCGTGCATGCGTGGAGAGCGCAGCAAATGAGGAGCATTTCAGGGGACTTGTTGATTGTATCGAAACTCACCGTCCTTGTAGAGCAATGTACGCGATTTTTTCATTCCATCCAAGTGACACAGAGGACGTGGCTGTGGTCATTTCCTCGGGCCAGCTTTTTCCGGTCTCTAAATTAAACTTTGGTTGGGGTCACCCCTCGTTCGTGTCCTTTCTTTCTCCTTGGAGAGGCAACACGGGATTCGTCATGCCAATGCCCAGCCCTACGAATAACGGGGATTGGATTGTGTTCATGCATCTTTGTGAAAAGCACTTGGATTTTCTGGAGAAAGAGGCGCCTCATTTCTTCAAACCGTTTCGTTTGAGCCCTCTGGAAAAATTTGGAGAAGAATCTAAGCTTTAAATAAATACTTTTGAAAATAAAACTGGATGGCGAGCACGATTGCATAGTCCAAGTAGTTAAGGGTTTATATCTTGGATTCGAGTATGGCTTATGTCGAGAATATCTTAGAACAGATACTCAAATTATAAGGATCGTTTTAGTCAAAAACTGGGTGATGGCTGATTAGGAAAAGGATCAGTTAAATACTGACTGAGCTTTTACTATTAGTCTTCCACTTATTTTGAATAATGAATGAAGCTTTCGTTACTCAGTTATGAACTTGTGATTTATGAATGAAAATAAATGTTAAGTGTTTTACATATAAAATTCTGATTATCACAAATATATATATTTTAAAGTACATTTTTCATGTCCACAGTTTCGATGATACCAAATTGCCGTGTCCGGTCGCTTGAGGCCGTATCTGAGTTGGTGAGTTGTGCTTTCTACCGGGTAACAGTGGAAACTGCTGCAGAGATTTGCTGATTCCTCGAAATTTAGTTCCTAATTTTCGCATGTACACGATGTTCTAAAAATTCCCGATTAAACTGATTAATTCCCGAGGTGACCGGTCGATTCGATTTTGACATCCGATTATTACTCATTGATTTCATTTTAGATCAAAGTATATAATTTATTAAAATTAAAATATTATATTGCTTTAAATTGAACAATTATATAACTATGACATAGTAAATATATATTTATTAATAAATAACTAATATAATAATAACTAAATATTAAATAATATCTTAATATTATAATACATCCAGCTTTCATTCCAATTAATTCTCTTTTTTCATAAATCCGGAATCGGTAGTTTAATCGATTAGGTCCGATTACTGATTTCTGTCGTCACAAATATTGGTAAAGCTACATTTATGAATACGATCATGTATCAATAATTGAATATATCTGATATGTATGTGTTGATCATCATGCACCAATAACTGAATATCTGTATTCTGCAGATAATTGAATAATTCTGGTACCATAAACTTAATCGTGGATCAAGTGTATTTTGCAGTTTATCTATACTAATTGAACTTGACTTGACCTTGAACCTTAAATGATGGTGATATAAAGCTCAGCCCAATTAAGATGAAAAATGTAATCAATGGACAGGAAGCGAAGTTTGAATAACTGCATGATAATGTTAGCAGCTGATCATTAAACGTTTGGGGTGTACGTAGAAGTCTGCGAGATCCACTTTCCTATTTAACCAGAAATAAGTAATCCCTGGACATGTGATATTTATTTTTGAAAAAAATACACTTTGTTTAAACAAATAATTTTTAAGAAAATTTAAAAAATACTAAACACTCTTAAATACTTATTTATTCAAAACTGAAATATATATATAAGTGAGTACTTTTTTTACCAAATAAATCCTTATTTCATGAAAAAAAATTAGCCAAAAAAGACCAATAATATTAGTTATAGATACTAGTTTATAACCCGTGCCAAGCACGGGATTATATGAATTTTTTAAGTTTATTACTTATTAGAAATCTAATTTTTTTGATCTAGTTATTTAAATTATTATTATTGAGATACAAAACTTATTATGCATTAACATATTAATATTTAATTATGTTTAAGTTTTATTTTTCAAAATAAATATTTTCAAAATGCATGTTATTATATGAATTTATTTTAAAATGGTACGTTTTATTTTAATAAAATCATTATGTTGTTTTTGATTCTAGATAAATGGAAAAAAAATTTCAACACCGGCATATATAAATTGGCTGAGAGTGTATTCAATCTTTAATAAAACTTAATTTTTTTAATTCATAATTGTTTTAGACGTCTAATAAATATTATTAACTGTAACGCTAATTGAAGTTCTTATAAATTTAATATTGATGGATATTTGTCAAATTAATATAAACTTATAAAGAGATTATAAATTGAATGAATTAAAAATTAATTTATTTATAAATTTTTTTGACAAAGTCTTGTAAACCTCCTTTTATGATTATAACCAGAGAATTCACAGTAATTTTATTCTCGCTGGAATTTGCGTTTGTTATGATAGTGCTACCACCCCCTTCCTTTATTATAATAATATTATAATATTGTGAAGAGTAGGATAACGTTAAATTACATGATAATAATCAAATTCTGATAGTTCACTATTTTGTACCAATGTTCTTCAAGAAAAATTTTGCACTTTAATAAAAAGTATATATATGGATAATATCGATTTGGCTATCAATATCAATATAAACCTTTATTTATTTGAATGCCGAAAATCCTAACAACATTAGAAGTCTTTTTTTAATAGTATAACATTGAAGTCTTTAATTATAAAATCCTAATCAATATCAAAGTCCGATAATTATAAAATCCTAATCAATATTAAAATCTTTATTTATAAAATTATAATAAATATGAAAGTTTTTTCATAATAATATAATAAAATTATAAAATACTAACCAATACGACATTTTTTTCATAATAGTTTAATGATTATCATTATTAAGTTAAAACTTTATATTGATTATAAAATCCTAATAACTATAGAAGTCGTCTTTAATTATAATATCTTTAAATATTATAAATTACTGACCAATATAAGTCTCCTAATGATAATATAATACTTTTAATGGGATAATAATAATAATAATAATAATTATTATTATTATTATTATTATTATTAAATATGATATAAGATGACCAAATTCTGGTACTTTGGTACCGATGTTCCACTGAAACGTGGTTTCGCTTATTAATAAGAGGTATAAGTTTATTAATTTGTTTATAACCCGTGCCAAGCACGGGTTTAAATAAAATTTTAAAATTTGTTATTTATTAAAAGAATAATGTCTTTTTTAGTTACATTATCATATTTTTATTATACCTATTTAAATTATTGTTTTAAAATGATATTTAAATTATTATTATTTAATATAAGACTTTTTATATATTAAAATTTGATCCTACTTTAAATTTATTTCATAACAATATGGGTCCCGGTTCTTTGGAGTCCACAAAATAAGAGTATTGGCGTCCAAAATTATTCTATATTAATAAAATCATTATATTGTTTGATATTTTAAATTGTGAAAATATATTCAAGATCAACACATATAAGTTCGTTTATGGCGTCTTAAATCTTGAATAAAATTCAAAATTTTAAGTCGTAATTGTTATATTCAATCTAATAGGCAAACATTATATATGATTATAGTTGGAGTTCTTGTGGATCTAACAGTTGTTTTAGTTATTTGACAAACTGATATTATAGTTTAACAAAATTAATTAACTTTTCAAAAGTAATTTGATATCAAATATTTTGACGTATGTCTAGAGTTTTGATTCTTTTATTATATGTTGCAATATGGATAATGATTTCATTTTCTTTGAGTTTCTATTTGTAAAGTCGTGTTACCACCGCCTTATTTGTTTTTATCGCAATCCTCTGAAAAACACTGAATGATAATAATTATTATTATTAAGAAGAAATGACCAAGTTTTTTGGTACTTTGGTGTCAATATTGAATCTTGTTCATTTTAATTTTGAAATATGATAGAAATTTTATTGATTTGTTTCGTAAATTAAATTGTATGAGTTTGAAAAATTAAAACGAAAATTTGACGTATGTCTAGAGTTTCAGGTTTTTTTTATTATATGTTGCAATATGGACAATGGCTTTGAGTTTCCATTTGTCAAGTCAGTGTTACCACCGCCTTATTCGTCTTTAGCGTAATTTCATGAAAAACACTAAATGATAATAATAATTATTATTAAAAATATATGATCAAGTTTTTTGGTACTTTGGTATCAATATTGAATCTTGTTTATTTTTTTTTTGAAATATGATAGAAGTTTTATAAATTTATTTCGTAAATTAAATTGTATGAGTTTTAAAAATTAAAACGAATAATTTCGTTGACATTATTATTCTATTGATAGGATATTATATTAATATCAATATGAATTCCTTATTTATTTGAACTCTGAAACATGCCAAAAAACTTGATCATATATTTTTTAATAATTATTATTATTATCATTTAGTGTTTTTCAGAAAATTACGATAAAGACGAATAAGGCGGTGGTAACACTGACTTGACAAATGAAAACTCAAAAAAAATGAAGTCATTTTCCATATTGCAACATATAATAAAAGAACCGAAACTCTAGACATACGTCAAATATTCGTTTTAATTTTTAAAACTCATACAATTTAATTTACGAAACAAATTTATAAAATTTCTATCATATTTCAGAATTAAAATAAACAAGATTCAATATTGATACCAAAGTACCAAAAAACTTGGTCATATTTTCTTTAATAATAATAATTATTATTATTCAGTGTTTTTCAGAAGATTGCGATAAAGACAAATAAGGCGGTGGTAACACTGACTTGACAAATAGAAACTCAAACAAAATGAAGTCATTATCCATATTGCAACACATAATAAAAGAACTAAAAGTCTATGCATACGTCAAAATATTTGATATCAAATTACTTTTGGAAAGTTAATTAATTTTGTCAAACTATAATATCAGTTTGTCAAACAACTACAACAGCTGTTAGATCTACAAAAACTTCAACTAGAATTAAAACTGAGACGAGTAGATTATTTTTATATAATTTTGGACGCCAATACTCTTATTTTATGAACTCCATAGAACGGATACCCATATTGTTATGAAAATAAATTTAAAGTTGGATCAAATTTTAATATATAGAAAGTCTTATATTAAATAACAATAATTTAAATATCATTTAAAAACAATAATTTAAATAGGTATAATAAAAATATGATAATGTAACTAAAAAACATTATTCTTCTAATAAATTACAAATTTTAAAATTTTATTTAAACCCGTGCTTGGCACGGGTTATCAACTAGTATTTTTAGGTTGTAAAATTGAAATTGACCCTCTTAATTTTTTTGTGACCCCTCTTAATTTTTTTACAAAAAAAATTGACCCTCTTAATTTTTTTGTGACCCCTCTTAATTTTTTTACAAAAAAATTGACCCCTTAACTTTATAGTCAGATCCGCCACTGAGCAACATAATACATTCAACTAAATATTTTAAGCATGTGTTGTTCATGCTGCAGGATTTGAATCATATCTTTGTCGCAGACTATTCATTCTCGATGGAAATTATCATTCTTTCTGAACTTTCTTTGACATTATAAAGAAAAAAATTCCGGGCTATCAATCAGAGTGTTTATTATATTTTCAACATGTTCTTGGCAACTATTCTGGTTTGGAGGGTTACTAATCACTCACTGTGTCTTTGAGTTTTATCAGGACCTTCATTGTATTTGGGTTTATCACATACCACAGTGTTGGTGGATTGTCAACAGAGTGAAATACAGAAAAAAGATTAATACATAAATTTAACACAACTCAAAAGGCTTCAATAACTCCACACACAATGCATTTGACAATTTGAGCTCATACACAAATGATTGATTCCATAAATCAATCACTCATTTCAGGAACTATTAGAATTATGTAGTAGAACCTGATGTATAAGTTTGTCCAAATTCTTCAGAGACGATCCACCAGGCATTAAAGCTTCTTGTGCTTTCTTCTTCAAGTCAAGTACATTCTTCCTCATATCTTTACCCTTTTCACCATCCATCAATTCTCTCACAAGCCCTTCCACTTCATCTCTTTTCACGTCGTTATCAATTTCCATTCCAATTCCCCATTCTACACAACAGTATCGGCAATTAGTCTGTTGTTCTGCAAAAAACGGCCAACAGATCATTGGCACTCCACCAGAAATGCTCTCAATTGTTGAATTCCACCCGTTATGAGTCAGGAATCCAGCAATTGCCGGATGATTCAGTACTTGTTCTTGTGGACACCAACTTGCAATGATGCCTCTATCCTTTGTCTCTGTCAGAAACTCTGGCGGAAGCATGGCAGAGTCACCGGTAACTACATCAGGCCTAATGATCCACAAAAACTGTTTCTTGCTGTTGGCTAGTCCCCACGCAAATTCAGATAAATGATGCTTAGACATTACAGTAATACTACCGAAGTTGACATACACAACTGAGTTGGCTTCTTTCTGATTGAGCCAGTCAATGCAGCTAACTTCTTCTTTCCATAAATTAGAGCCCATGAATTCAAGGTTTTTGTCTTGCATCTGATTAAGCAATGGACCAATTGTGTAAGTTTGTGGCTGAATGGCCAAAATAGCATCCAGAGAATCTTTTTCCAACGCGTCAAAAGTGTGTATAACGAGTGCATCACAGTTAGAAATGGCTTCAGCTTCGTTTTTCAGGTGGTTAAACAAAATATCATTGATGTCTGTTGTTCTGACAAAGCTTGGGAAATCTCTCAATTTCATGCCTTTCATTCCTGGAATTCCATCCACTACTGTATCCAAATATCCATTTGTCACATAGCTCTCATCTGGGAAAAAAATAAATTAAGTACATCAGAATGTATTGATAAAACATGTGAAATTACAAGTATATTATATTTGGGATCAATCTTTTGAATTTACAAGTTCATTGAAATCATGTAAAATGCACTATTCTGCTTGAGACATTTCAGAAACCAATGATATGTATAATTTTCACAGATTAAACAGACTGGGTAACAAAATATGTATACAAATTGCAGACCTCCCAATTTCAAGGTTTTAACTATTTTAGTCATCAAAACATTTTAAAAATAAGATTTATAAAATAAAAACACTTGTGAAATGTTTTAAGCCTTGTGAATGAACTCTTTGTAATAAGAGAGTTTACTATGGGGTCTAAAAACATTACAAATCTTAATACTCATTGCAATTGGTAATATATGAATCGGACAAGCTCATTTGTACTAACTTTCAGAGTGTTCCAGATGCAATAACAGCATCTTCTAAGTTTGATTTGTGTCTGCAATTTAGACAAAAATTAAGCCAAGCCTCTGCTTGATCAATATAGATCATAATTCAATTTCAGTTGTTACCATTAAATATCACAAATTCAAAACACCTAATTTTTTATTTTTTTGGCCACGGATTCAACACACCTAATATGTTTACTTGTTTTACACAAATATTGTGGTAACATATCTATATATCTACTGCATGCATACAAAATCTGTGTATCCAGTCAACATAAGTAGTTATAACAAACATATCTACAGCAAAAGTTTGACAATTAATAACACTAGTTTGATCATAATTTTGAAAATATAACACTGTGTCTGTTGCAGAAGTTTGACCATGATCTAAGATAATAAGACCTGTATTTTGTTTCAGAAGTTTGACCACCGAAAGAATAACATTATATAGATCTTACCATTTCAACAAACTTAATCTGTTTACCTGTTTTACACATTTTGCAGTAACATGGTCCAGAAGCCGATGCATGCAGACAGAAGAAACAAATTTGTAATAGAGTTACGGATCTTTTACCTTTAAGTGGTGTATAGCCTCTTTCAATAAGTTGTCCATACTGCATATATCCAAGGAGTCCACATGCACTTGTTGTCCAAAACAACACTTTAGGAATCTCAGGGTGTTGAGCAGCCTTAAGCACGAAGCTCATGAGACCATCAGCAATAATACAAGTGACTGGTGGCACGTCAGAGGCTTCATCATTAAACTCTGAAACAAGTTTCTCAAGTGGTTCCAAGCAGTGTACTGGAGTGTATGTAAACAACAAAGCAGGGTGCTGAGTAGCATCCGGATCCGTAGGGGGCACGCCATCAGGGATGGCATAGTACCTAAAGTCTGGCAAGCCATCAAGTGCAGCAGGGCCTCGAGCCTTGAGCAGACGCCTGTGATTGAATTCATTGTTGACGAAAGATATATGGAAGCCTCTCTGATGGAGGAGCTTGGCTAGTTTGAGCATGGGGTTGACATGACCTTGAGCTGGAAGAGGAATGCACAGAGCATGGGGTCGAGTTGCTTGTTTTTGGGAAGCCATAACTCAAATGTGATCACTTTGTTCTTGGGTACAGAAGATATGTAGACAGAGTTTAAGGTGACTTTGAGGATTAGTCAATGGATGCACATGATATCCACTCTTATAATGGAATAGAATTAGAGGTGTGCTGAGTTTGTGGGGGTCTTATCTTGTTTTTTAATCAAGTGTGCAACTCTGGGTGAAAATGACAGCTATAATCAAGGATTATGCAATGATTAAGCATGGACAAATACAATATACTAGAATAATCTTTATCAACCAGATATATTAAAACGATAAAAATAATTTTTCGTATATAATAATGCAGTTTTTAATAGTTAAAGTGGTGATGAATTAATGACATGATCCTCTTAAGCAAGTCAACTTGTAACAATTCATCCTCAACTCTAACAAAAAAAAAGAGGTGAGCAAGCCAAACGAATGTACTTATTTTGAGGGTTGCCACAAATTCTGCAAACTGTCTGTTAGCTAATAGTCGAATCATCAATAGATCTCTGCAATTTTACTAACCAGAGGCCCTGATCTGATTATGGGGTCGTTTGGCTTAGCTTAAAAGAAGTACTTTAATTATGCACGATTATTATCACAGTGATATCAATTTGATTGTTTCTTCCACCTTGCAGGCCAATATCTGATGTTGCCTGCGATCTTACTGTTGAAGTTGGAACAACGCGTTTTGCACTGCACAGAGTAAGGAGGTATCTGCCTCTCATTGTTTTCTACTTGTCTTAGTCGCGTATTGATTTGTTGAAGATACTCAAGTGTAGCAGCTGTTGAGAGAATTTGATTGTAGAGTCTGGTTATAGTGAAACTTTCAGTCCTTGATGTTTTTTCTGTTATCAAAACATGACATTTGTCCAAATTTAGAATTTCAAAGCTATTAGTGGAAGCAAAGGATACAAAAAAAAAAATCAAATCAGTCTCTCTGGTGTCCTTGGTGGACCAGAGGCGGTAGAGCTGGCTGCAAAGTTCTGCTACAGAGTGAACGTTGAGATATCACTATCAAATGTTGCTATTTTATGTCGTGCTGCACATTTTCTTGAAACGACTGAAGATTTTTGGAGAAGAACCTGGCACACTGAACTGATGTTTATCTAGAGGATATGGTACTTCCGATAATATCAGACTTGGTAGCTGTTCTTCACAATTGTGAAACACTCTGACCCATATCAGAAGAGATCAACCTGATAAGTAGAATTATTAGCTCAATAGCAAATAATGCTAGAACAGAGCAGCTCACATCTGGCTTATCTAAGCTTGATCACAACTATCCTTCGGAGTGCATTCCAAAAATGGACACAGAGATACCCTGAGATTGATGGGGAAAGTCCTTTCAAAGGTTTGTTTCTGCAGTACAAACTAAGCGTCTGAAACATGATATGATTGGCAGAATCTTGATAGATTATGTTCATAATTCTCTGCAAGGACTTGACACGAGAGATCCTCAATTAGTAAAAGCTAAGGTAGTGCTTCCAGCTTAGAACTTAAAAAGAAATAAAGGGTTATTGCCGAAGCAATAGTTGGTTTACTACCTAGTCAATTCAGGAAGAGCACTTTTCCAAGGGCCATTCTTTCAAGTTTGTTAAAATCTGCTATAGCAGCATCAGCAAATACTTCTTGTCGATCTGATCTGAAGAGACAGATTGGTTCGCAACTCGACCAGGTAATTCTTGAAGACATCCTTGTCCCTGCACAGTCAGAAGGAAACAGCCAGGGTGCAATTTATGATGCAGACTCAATTTTAAGGATTTTTTCCGTTTTCTTTCCTTTTTTTTTCTTAAGATTTCTAAGATTTTCATAATAAGGGTGCAATATCTAAGATTTTCAAATATTTATGTTGGTTCTGGAGGCTATAATAAGACTTGAGTTGAGAGTTTGTTGCGAAGAAACTTGAGGTCTTCAGATCTCAACTCTCAAGGGGAGTAGGGGACTATATATATAGTGCAGCTAGTCAGCTAGATTACTTTAAATCGCAATTTTACTTCGACTTGAAATGATATGAGTGGATTCTGATATGGTACATATCAGGTATCAGATTTGGCTAGGTAAGTTCGTGCCTGCAACATTCTCTAAAAACTACAGCCCAGGAGGTAATTATGCTCGTTTGTAGATATTAAATTTCTGGTCATGGTCATATCAACTTCACCTTCTTGATCCCCATTACTGATCTTTTACCAAGTAAATATGATCGAAATTAATTATATGATAACTTACGAGTTACATATAATGTGGAGCAGTGACGGAATCAGGTCGGAACTGACTCATGTTCTACATGTCATAGATCTTACTGACTATCAGAATAAGAAGAAAAAATATATTTAAACTCCGACATATTTTAAAAATAGTAGATTTTTCCCTATCCCTGCTGTCCTCGTAATTTTTAAAAATTATTTTTAATTGTGACTCTCTTAATACTTTTGCTAAATTACAGAAAGTGCATATGTGAAGAAACAAAGGTAAGAGTAAGACTACTCATGGTCTGAGCATTATTAATTGTGTGAATCTTCTTTACAGCCATATTGCATTAGCATTTAAGAGCCACGGAACTAGCTTTCCCTTGAGGTGGAGGCTAAATATTTCATTTGAACCGCCTATGAGTTCCTGCCCTATGAAAACAGCCGGTACACTTGGCTTGCGTCCTAATGCCTTGAGTTCCATTACATTTGCTGGCCATTTGAGTCTTCATCAATATCGTAAACCCTGAGGTTTGCTCCAAAACTGTCTTGATGGAATGAGTCATGGAACAAGAGGTTTTGCTCAAGATCACAACTGGATATTCAGAGCCTAATCTCGTGACCAATGCCATTGCAGATTGTTAATTATGATGCTAACTGAAAGCCGAAGAGTTGGAGTAGTAACTAGAAATAATAATATATTATTTTTTAAATGACAGACAATATTATCGACATAAAATATCTTATAGATTCAACAAACAGGTCTAGTTTTAGTAATTTCCGCAAATATGAAATTGTAGTGCAATCACCCATATTTTTCCCTTTAATCTCCTATACAAATCGATAGTCCAAAAATGTTAGATTAAATTAAACTCGCACATAGTAATCATTTTGACTCAACTTTTATACGTGATGTAAGATATATTGAAAAGATAGTTTTGTAAAAAAAATGAAATTAGTTTTAATTTTTTATATTCTTCAGAAAAATATATCAATACCCTTTATTAATAAGCGAAACCACGTTTCGGTGGAACATCGGTACCAAAATACCAAAATTCGGTCACTTTCATATTGATTAGGATTTTATATTCATTATTATATTATTATCAAAAGACTTCTATATCGAATAAAATTTTATTATTAAAGACCTCAATATTCATTAGCACAGTGAAAGACTTCTGTATTGATTAGAATTTTATTATTAAAAACTTCAATATTGATTTAGACAATGTTATATAAATTTTTTATTTAATAACAATAACCATTATAGAATTATGAAAAATTTTTCATATTGTTAGGATTTTATACTTATTATTATACATTTTTAGGATTTTATAATTATTAGTATACAATTATGAACAGAATTTTATATTGATTCGGATTTTATTCTTAAAAATTTCAATATTGGTTAATATTATTATCCTACTATAAAAAGACTTCCATGGTGTTTAGGATTTTGTAATATAACATTTATCCTATCCGCACAGTTAAATCGCTAACAATTTAACTTATGAAACTGTTCTATAAAATTCATATCAAAATTTGGCTATCAACATATTATTTTTTATTTAACAATTATTACTATTATAAAAAAAATTCTATATTTTACAAGATTTTGTATTATAACAATTATCTTACTAATAAAAATATATTACCAACAAAATTATTTGTTTTAATTTTTTAAAACTCAAATAATTTAATATACGGAACAACTCTATAAATCTTATCATGCTTCAGAGTTCAAATAAATAAAGAGTTCATATTGATATTAATATAATATCCTATCAATAGAATAATCATGTCAACGAAATTATTCGTTTTAATTTTTAAAACTCATACAATTTAATTTACAAAATAAATTTGTAAAACTTCTACTCCCTCTGTCTCTAAATACTTTTTCTATTTGTGTTTTTCACGTTTGCCAACACACACTTTTGATCGTTAATATCTTCAATTTCGTATTAGCATTAAATATAAAAACTTCACCGTATTAAAATACTCGTGAATACGAATTCAACAAGATCACTCATGACTATATTTAGTTTTATAGATTAGATGTAAATTAGTAATTTGTCTCATGTTATGAAGAGTACCGACATCACAAACAGGAAAAGAAAAAAGAAACGCAGGGAGTATCATATTTCAGAATTAAAATAAACAAGATTCAATATTGATATCAAAGTACCAAAAAACTTGATCATATATTTTTTAATAATTATTATTATTATCATTTAGTGTTTTTCAGAAAATTACGATAAAGACGAATAAGGCGGTGGTAACACTGACTTGACAAATGAAAACTCAAAAAAAATGAAGTCATTTTCCATATTGCAACATATAATAAAAGAACCGAAACTCTAGACATACGTCAAATATTCGTTTTAATTTTTAAAACTCATACAATTTAATTTACGAAACAAATTTATAAAATTTCTATCATATTTCAGAATTAAAATAAACAAGATTCAATATTGATACCAAAGTACCAAAAAACTTGGTCATATTTTCTTTAATAATAATAATTATTATTATTCAGTGTTTTTCAGAAGATTGCGATAAAGACAAATAAGGCGGTGGTAACACTGACTTGACAAATAGAAACTCAAACAAAATGAAGTCATTATCCATATTGCAACACATAATAAAAGAACTAAAAGTCTATGCATACGTCAAAATATTTGATATCAAATTACTTTTGGAAAGTTAATTAATTTTGTCAAACTATAATATCAGTTTGTCAAACAACTACAACAGCTGTTAGATCTACAAAAACTTCAACTAGAATTAAAACTGAGACGAGTAGATTATTTTTATATAATTTTGGACGCCAATACTCTTATTTTATGAACTCCATAGAACGGATACCCATATTGTTATGAAAATAAATTTAAAGTTGGATCAAATTTTAATATATAGAAAGTCTTATATTAAATAACAATAATTTAAATATCATTTAAAAACAATAATTTAAATAGGTATAATAAAAATATGATAATGTAACTAAAAAACATTATTCTTCTAATAAATTACAAATTTTAAAATTTTATTTAAACCCGTGCTTGGCACGGGTTATCAACTAGTATTTTAAAAAAATAAAAAAAGGGACTACGTTTACTCTTTTTATCTTAACATACACGTAGAAAGTTAAAGTACTAACACAATAAGCAACTTTTGGTGCTTAGTTACTCCAAAACTCTCCTAGCGAGGTAACAGGACCTCGTTTATTAATCTGTTGAAGTTCTTCAGAGACGATCCATTAGGTCCCATGGCTTCTTGTGCTTTCTTCTTAAAATCCATCACATTCTCCTTCATCATTTTACCCTTTTCGCCATCCATCAATTCTCTAACAAGCACCTCTACTTCATCTCTCTTCACTTCATTGTTAATCTCCATCCCAATCCCCCATTCCACGCAACAATACCGACAATTCGTCTGCTGTTCAGCAAAAAATGGCCAAGAAATCATCGGCACACCAGCTGCAATGCTCTCGATAGTCGAATTCCATCCGCTATGAGTCAAAAATCCAGCAATTGCCGGATGGTTCAGTACTTGTTCTTGCGGACACCAGCTTGCAATGACTCCTCTGTTCTCTGTCTCGCTCAGAAACTCTGGCGCAAGCATGGCAGAGTCACCGGATACTACGTCAGGCCTAATTATCCACAGAAAATGTTTCTTGCTCTTTGCTAGTCCCCATGCAAATTCAGATAAATGTTTCGCGGACATGACAGTTATGCTACCAAAATTCACGTACAAAACAGAGTTAGCTTCTCTCTGATCCAGCCAGTCAAAACAGCTAATTTCTTCTTTCCATAAATTTGAGCCCATGAACTTGAGTTTCTCGTCCTGCATGTTGTTAAGCATTGGACCAACCGTGTAAATGTGCGGCTGAATGGGCAAAAGAGCATCCACGGAGTCTTTTTCGAGGGCATCAAAAGTGTGGATAATGAGTGCATCACAGTTGGAAATGGCTTGAGCTTCGTTTTTCAGGTGGTTAAACATTATATCATTGATGTCTGTTGTTCTTACAAAGCTTGGGAAATCTCTCAGTTTCATGTCTTTCATTCCTGGAATCCCATCCACTATTGCATCCAAATATCCATTTGTCACGTAGCTCTCATCTGAAATTCATCAACCGAATAAGTCATGGAAATACAAGATCTAAGCTTAAATAAGAGATATTCAGCCAAAATATGGATCGGACAGGGAATTGAGTAACTGATTCCAGATGGACTTATTTGGATAACAAATCAAGTTATCAGTCTTCTACAAACAATTCCCAGAAATTAACACATTTCAGTTCATACATGAAACAAAAATGCAATATAAGCAAGATCTATGTTACTCCCTCCGTCCCATTTAATTTTATACGTTCACTATTTGGCACGCATTTGAATGCTTCTATAAAATATGGTTCTCTAACTTATTTTTAAGATTTTCCTTTTCTGAACTTTAGAGGAGCATTAAAGTGTGTGCCGCTCCCCTGCTTATACAACTCAGGGGACGGAGGGAGTACCTTTTAGTGGTGTATAGCCTCTTTCAACAAGCTGGCCGTATTGGCTGTACGCGAGAAGTCCACAAGTACTTGCTGTCCAAAACAACACTTTAGCTATCCGAAACTGGTCAGCAACCTTAAGAGCAAAGGTCATGAGACCATCAGCAATGATGCATGTCACCGGGGGCACATCCGAGTCCACATTAGCCTCATTGAACTGTGAAACGAGACTAGTAATTGGTTTCAAGCAATGTACAGGAGTGTAGGAAAATATGAGTGGTGGGGATTGAGTAGCATTGGGATCTGAAGGCGGAATGCCATCAGGGATAGCATAGTAGCGGAAGTCTGGCAAGCCATCGAGAGCTGCCGGACCTCGAGAATGGAGCAGGCGCCTGTGGTTGAATTCGGTGTTAACAAATGAAATGTGGAAGCCTTTGTGGTGGAGGAGCTTGGCTAGTTTGAGCATGGGGCTAATGTGGCCTTGAGTTGGAACAGGAATGCACATAGCATGGGGCTTGTTGGAACCCATTTCTTAGTTCTTTTCTTTTTGTTTATTTGTAGTCGATATTTATAGCAGTTGGACCTCGACTGCTTGGAGAGTCTAAGCACATCTTCAGTTAGGGCTGAGCAAAAAATCGATTTGAAACTGGAACCGAACGAAAACCGATCCGAATATACTCAATTCGAAACCAAAACTGAAAAATTAAAAACCAAACCGATCTAAATGTTTTGGTTCCGGTTATACCTTTCAACCAAACCGATAAATACCAAACCGAACCGATTATTTAAATAATAAATAATATATGTAATATATAATAAATATATAATCTATATCATGTTTAAAATCAATAAATTTATTATAATATTTAAATGAAACAGTCTGTGCTAATATTTCATGCTCAGTGAATATTTGATGCTCACTGCTAGTATGACACTTCCATTCTGTATTTTCTGTTTTCTGGCTGGTACCACATTTTCTCAATCTTCCTAAACCATCCGTCAAAAAACCACCTCAATATGAAGATGTATAGGCCATGAAGTTCTTCTTCTTCTTTTTTATCAATAGAAGCAATTTCATTAACCACGTGAAAAGTAACAAAAGATTACAAAACCTTGCAAAGACTAGAAATTACAATAAAACAACTGCTTGCCCAAACACAAAACTAGTAACAAAAGATCACCACTTGAACGCCTAACAATATGCCAGACCAACTACATAGCAAGACATGGTATTTTGATGTTTATAATATATGGTATTCTGGTTAAGAGCTAGTTTTATATTATTGACATGAGTGTATTGAATGAAATAATATTATTTTTGTTGAACTCCATATTAAATATTATGTCTAGATTAAGCACGTGAATTTGTCTCGTTCATATATTATTTTTTATTTTTTTATTTGTCGGTTTTGTAACCGAAACCGAACTGAGGTTTTTAAACCGAAATTGAACCAGCGGTTGCGGTTTTCGATTTTAAAAATCGAAAATATATAATTACGGTTCCGATTTTATTCCGAAATCGAGCCAAACCGGCCCATACTCCCCCGTCCACCGGTTCTTTAGGTTGGAGGACTAAAGCTGCACATGCATTTTAAGGTTCAGTTAAGTACAGTTGCATAATTTAATTTTATTCAGTTAAATATTCCTTAATTAAAAACTAGTCAGTTCTAAATTTATGTGAATAATTATTGTTAAATTATATTGTTTTTCAAATATAAACACATATTTTGAAATAAAGAAAATAATAATTAAAATAAATTATTAACAAATGCGTCGTATATCATAATAAACCCCGGGAAAGTTGCAATACTGATTATTCACGGCATCAGAAAGAATGCTATTTTCCAGAAATTTGAACTAATCATTCACAGGGGTGCTTGTTTTTTTGTGATCATTAATACATTTCTTTGACTGTTTCAAAGAAAAAGAAATATATTGAATGTTATTTTCATTCAATTCAAATTTTTATTTGACGGGAAATTTTCTACCAGACTCCTAATCAAGTTACAGGTCTATTTTTGTTTTATTAGATAGTAATAATCAACTTAAAGCAACCACATGAACTTTTTTTCATATATTTAAAAATAGAAGTTACTTTTTTTAACAAACACTCACTTATTTTGTCGGCGAACGAACTCTTGACGATGGAAACAATAGATTTGTTTGGGAAGAACTTCTGGCTTAAAATAAAAAAATGAAATAGGAGTGAGAAACGGAAATGAAAATTTTAAGTTAAGTGTTTGATTACTTTTGAACTTTATAAATTTTTTAGTGAATAGGTGAGAAGCACAAGAAAAGAAACTAGAACTTCTAATTTCTCAATTTCCATTTTTGAAGTCCAAAATAAGCCTGTTGCTTTTTTTTCCAAGCAGGATGTAACTTCTCAATGCTCAAAAGAAGCCCCTACTTCTTTCCCAAACAACCCCAATATATGCCTAAATACATAAATTTCTTGTATAAAATATAATTCTTATTAAATGTGAATTTGTTTGAGAAAATAATCGAGAACATATTTATTGGAATTTATAATCTACAGAGTACTTTTAAATTACAATTTGTCTTAATTGGGAAAAAAATGTACAACTATTATTACATTCAAAAAATAAAATATATTAATTTTTTTGTTGAACTTGTCAAAACTTAACCGTACAGAGGTTTTTTCCAGCGGTGTTATAAAAGCGGCCCAAAATAAGTTAATTTCTAAACTGATACAAAATAAATTTATACAAAAATATCTACTATCAATCAATCACAATTCACGCTGCTCACTCATGGTGTATTTTCCGTATGGAGCTCAAATAATGTTTGCAGTGGTCCTGGCGAAACAAATTGGCCAGTCCTAGTTATTGCAAATACAAATTATACAATCGTCCTTCAGCCATGTAATTATTGAGCGTAAATGATTGCAGCCCGTTTGTCTAAATCGATCCGGAAGTGTGAGCAGGATATAACGTGTAAGTTGTAACTTTAGAAGGCCTCGTCCTTGCTCTTTCGTGGTTACATGACAACTCACTGATCCTGATCAGGTAAGTAGAGTGACTCACAATTATGTGTCAATGCAATATACAGAGACAGCACCAACCTGCTCGAGCTCGGAAACCTGATTCAACAGTGCAGATCTGTGATTAGAAGTAGAGGTGGGGTGTTGGTAGATTCAGAGATTTTGTTAGAAAGCAAGCAAACAAAGTGACACATGTTTGTCAAAATTTCTTGTGCACTAAATTAGGAGTAGCAATTTCGGGTCAGAGGTCGTGATCATATCAGCAAGCAAGTCGATTTCGGGTCAAGGTAAAATCACTTGAAATTGAATACAACCGAAAATTGAAGTTTTTAGAATTGAAATTCTAATTTCAGGTATTTCAGGTCCATTTCGGGTCAGTCGGGTGATTTTCGGATCAGTTTCAGGTTCTGTCTCATTAAATCGGGTTGCGGTCTTCGGGTCGGGTTCGAGTCGGATTAGAGTTGTGTTAGATAATATCACCCCTACGCTAAATTATTAAGAGCCAGTTCACATAAATAACAAGATCATAAAAAAGTGTCTCGAATACACGTTTGAAAAGTGCATATTATGTGAGTCTGAATTTTCAAATACTACTAGTTGATAAATTTAACCCTTCTTTCCAAAACCGGTACATCATTTTACTCGCAGAAAAGAAAGTAGCGTGTATTACTATGGTTTATCTCATGAGAACAAGTCCAACACAGTGTCTTAGGAGTCATTTGTTAAATCTGAACACATAAAATCTGAACAATTAATTTTCTGGATGATTTATAATCTGGATGCTGGATGAATGATATCATTTGATAAATAAATTTTTGAGCTTCTGAATGACAATGCTAGTTTATTTTACATCTATATTAATATTATAATGATGCACACCTGATTAATTCAATTAAAATGATTATATTTACTAATATCGTATGTTTGTTCCTCTATTCAAATATAATAATTATTTTTAATTTTTACACATATTTTCAGGTAATAAATACTAATAAATTTTTAGTTTTTCTTTTAATTAATCATTTTAACTAATATCCTGATCATAAATTAATTTGTTATACGTATCTCTTAATTTTTAATAAAGAAAAAAGTAAGAACGAATAATAGATAGTTTTTACTTTTTAATATAAAGCACTCGGAGGGGGAAAACAGGCAGTACAAAGCATCAGTAGCCATGTCCTGGACCATTCAGCTTCCTTTTTATGCCTCAGTCGTCCAGACAATATTTGTTGTCGTCCAGAATTTTTCTTGTGTCGTCTAGCTACACGTGAGTTTACCAAATGATCTGAACAAGAGACGTGGTTCAGATTGGTGTCATTCAGGTGTTGACAAATGAGGGCTTAGTTGGAGGATCGAGCAACGTTGTATGTGTAATAAGACTATAGGAGCGAGATTTGTTACAAAAAGGCCCAAGAATTCGGACCTTAATAAATTCAAATGAAAGGCGAATTTCATGTTATATGCTTCTTGGACTCGGGATAAATTTGGTGTTTATCTGGGGGCCCGTGTAGTTTATTAATTTTATAGTAGTACACATATTTAGTGCGGGCTATAGATTAGGATTTGGGCCTCTATTTCCTCACTTTATCTTTGCACTTTGTATACCGTGAACAAAAAACCGATTAACCCGCCAAACCGACCCAAACCGTCCCTTATTTCGGCCGATCAAACCGAACCGTTCGAAACCGCAAAATAATTGGGTTTGAATTTTATAAACCCGATTAGATTGGGTTGGGTAAGGGTTTATAAATTATTAACCCCCACCCAACCCGACCTAACCCGTTTAGATTAGTCTAATTCAATATTAAATTTATAGCAGTCCAAACGTAACTCAACTCATAAACTTTTAACCTAAATCACATATCTAAAAAGCCTAATTATCCACAATTATCAGTCATGCTGAAAATTTTAGAGTTATATGAGCCATACCTAATGACAGAGTAACAAGTTAAACTTTTAATACAAGAAGCAGTGCTACTACTTTGCTAGATACCTGGACTAACTTCTGTAATACCAGCACATTCAATAACCAAGTAGTATGTATTCTCTTTTTTTTGAACAGCAGCATTATATTAAAATTTAAAGCAAACAAACCTCCCCTTATAGTAGGAAGACATAAGAGAAACACATGCATGCAGAACAGACTAGGACAGAAGCTTAAACACCCTGAGACATGACTCCTAAAGCTAAATGAAGAACTGAAAGGAAACTGGCAACTAGAAATACTCAAGCACAAGCAGCTGAAAACACTTAAACACGAGTAACTAGAAACGGAGGGACATAAACAACGCAACCAACCCTTATAATTTTGTGTTGTTCGAGTTTTTAGTTTGACCGGATAAAACCCGATAAATCCGACCCTACCCAACCCAACCCGACGTATGAATAATAGGGTTGGGTTGGAAATATTTTTAAGGGTTAACGGGTTCGAATTTTTATAAACCGACTATATTGAGTTGGGTTGAATTTTTACCGCCAACCCGGCCAACCCGACCCGTGTTCACCCCTACCGGTTTGGGTATTGATTGACAATTGTGCTTGCTTGTTAAGTTGTTGGAGACAGCCACGCGTTTACATCCTGTTATTACTTCCTCCATTTCATCGATGTTTAACTTCCTCAACTTTAATATTTGACAAATTTAAGGTAATGTAGTATAGACATTCGAGGCGGGTAACAATAAAAATACTACTCCCTCCGTCTCGAATTATAGATCCTTTTTGGAAAAAAAATTTGTCTTAAAATGCTTGTCCCTCCCTTCTCTCAATACAAATTTATCTCTATATTAATTATGATTTTTTTGAAACTCGATATTTTTTTCATTTCCCAATACACTAAATCTCTCTATGTATTGTGATTTTTTTGAAACTCAACTCTATTCTCCCCTGTCAATGTACTAATCAATGACAAATGAGATAAAATTATATCTAATCAACTATTTTCTTATTATGCTTGTTTTTTTCAAAAGGACCTATAAATTGAGACGGAGGGAATATCCTCCGTTTTGTCTCGGTTATTTATGTAAGTTTGATACAGGATATTTGACACATATCTTTAAATTTTTATAAAATATATTTATATAACTTTTAAAAAAATCCAGAATAAAAATTCAATACTTGAGTTTTTATAGAAACAAAAATTTAGAAATTAAATTATAAAATTATAATTTATAATAATATTAGTACATGTCTTAAATAATATAAATACTTTACATAATTAACGGATTTTTTAATTTGTTCCCGACACCTAATGTATTGTGATCAGGGGTAATGCTATAGACCCCAAATTTTTTCCCAAAATTTGTTACCAAATGACGTGGCTAACAAGTGGCGAAATTTGATTGGGTGATTGATGAATCTGCAGGGGGCTCATTATTATGGGAATGAATGCAACCAATGAGATTTTGCCACGTCATTTGGGAAAAAATTTTGGGATAAATATTTGGAGTCCCTAGCATTTTCCTTGTGATCAGATGTGTATAAAAACAAACTTAATTAGCACACCCACTTGATTGATTAATAATTGTGTTGGTTTCCTCTCACAATCTGCGGACACGGGCTTCTTCAATCCTCATATATGTCATAGTATTAGGGAAGCCTATCTTGATTCCCTCTGTGCTACTTAGGGGTGAACATAAACCCGTTCAACCCGTTAACCCAACCCAAACCAACCCTTTTTTAGGTCGATTAACCCGACCCGTTCAAAACCGAAAAATAAATGGGTTAATTTTTAAAAAACCCGATAAAATTGGGTTGGGTCAGAGTTTTACAGATTTTAACCCTAGCTAACCCAACCCAACCCGATTATATATATGTGTGTGTGTATAATATTTACATATCTATCTTACATTCTTAAGTTTATCCCGATCAATCTTTAACCTAAATTTGATTTATCTAGGGTGTGTCTATACATTTACAATAATAATATGAATAATTTTAAATATCTCGATAACTATAAAATGTAAATGATGACTTTTGGAATTTGAACATGGTTAATGATCTGTTAATGAACTGATGTACAACTTATAAATAAGAATCCGTAACTGAGGGTGTATACAACAATTTCTTATTATTTCAACATTGTTCAAATGTTTCACTAATGTAATAGGCTTCTCTCTTCAATTAAAAACTTACGCATCGACTAATATTAGTGAATGATTCATAGAAACTGAGTAACTATAAATATATGTATGCCGACTGTTACTAGCTATCGACGTGCGAGTGAGTATATTTTTTTTTTCTATCCCGATGAATGAGTAAATTTTTATTAATTATTATTTTCGCAAGTTTAACCCAAACCAATCCGACCCAAACCGAATTATTTGGGTTGGGTTATATAAATTTTTTCCGGTTAATGGGTTAAGTTTTTATTAACCCGCACTAATTGGGTTGGGTCTTTTTTTCTAAAAACCCGCCCAACCCAACCCATGTTCACCCCTAGTGCTACTAATACGCATGGTTGGAGTTAGTAGCATCAATTAGTACTGTATAATTATTGATATTTGAGAGCGATCAGATAATGGAATATTTTATTTCCTAAAATCATGTCATTTTAGCTAAGCTCTATCATTTAATTACTTTAAGGGGCCGTTTGGTTGGGGGTAGTTAAGAAAGGGAAAGGGAAACATGAAGGCTGATTCCCTTAGTTGGTGTTTGTTTTGTAAAAAGTATCATTCTTTTTCCCTCTTTTCAGTTTTGGGTTTACCCAATATCCTCCAAACTCCATTCCCCACCCCCCACTAGGTATTTCCTTTCCCTTTGATTATTTTTTTCATTTTCATTTATAATTTATTTCCTAATTCATTAAAATTATAACTAATATTTAAAATATATTAAAAAAATAAAAATAAATTTTAATTTAGTATTTATATATAAAACATAATTTTGATATAATTTATAAGTCAAGGTATTTAAAACATTAATGACATTTTTAAATAATAAATTGTATAAAAATTTGAAAAATATAAATAAATTATATTATTATAAACATAAATATATTTGAGTCTTTTGATATTATTTAATCTCTGAAAAATCAAATATAAAGATAATCATATAATTTTTCATTCCGTTTCCGGATCAAAATCAAACAGGTAATACAATTCAGTACCAATCCTTTCCTTTCTGTTCCTTTCCCTTTCTGAATTCCTTTCCGTTTCCATCAGTCAAACCAAACGGCCCCTAATTTGAGATAAATAATGTCAACTCTAGTCGGCACAATTAATTTGGCCAGCCTAATAATGTTCGGATGATGTCAGGGATCCCAAAATTTGTCTCAAAATTCTTTTCTCAAATGCGTGACGAATTTATGACAGATTTAAGTTGGATGATTTATATGTATACATAGGGGTGTACATGATTTGGTAAAACCGATCAAACCAATCCGAACCGATCACTTTTTGACCGAACCAACCCGAATTTTTTGAACCCGATATGTATTTGGTTTAAAAAAATATAAACCCGATTTAATTGGGTTGGTTACGGGTTTGAGTTTTTTTTGGCCGAACCAAACCAACCCGAATAAAAAATAAAATATTTTAAATATTATATATATGCATAGCCCAGCACCTCAAATATATTTTTTTATAAGCAAAATTTATTTATTAAAACCATCTCTTAGAAGAAAGTAACTACATCAACGACCAAACAACATAGGAGCCATTACTATAACCTATTAGTTTATTACACAGACTCTGCATACTACTACCAGAACAACCTAAGACACATACTAAAACATCCAAGGGGACATCCAAAAGTAAAATTTCTTAACCTGTATATATCAGAAAATTTATTATGAAATATATAAATTATTAGCCGTACATGTTTCAGTTTTATCTAGTAGTCTGATATGATTATACTAGTATGCATAGGAGAGTTGAGCATCTGTTCAATTTTTTTATATATATATATATTAGTAAACCGACTAACCGATCTAAACTAATCCAAACCGAAACACTACAAATTGGTTTGGTTTTAGGTTTTACACGGTTCGGGTTGGTTTGAAATTTTGATAACCCGATTTAATTGGGTTGAATTGTTAAATTCCGGTAAACCGGCCAACCCGAACCGTGTACACCCTTATGTATGCAGGAGGTCTCATTAGTTTGAGTGTAACCAATCACGCATTGCCACATAGATTTGGGGGAAATTTTTGGAGTACTCAGCATTTTTCAATGTTTTGAATTGTTCACAAAAGTTATATAGAAAATGGAAGTTAGGAGGAGAACTCAAATTCATGCATCAGCCTCCCCATTATGGAGTTAAGACTCCGTTTGAAATTAGATATCCATTTTCAAAAAATTACATTATTCAAAAAAGTGAATATTCACAAATTAACTATATTAAATGACCATAATATGTAGAATGAGATTAATTAAGAAATATAATAAGAGATATGTGAATTAGAAATGATTTTGAAAATATAATTTTACATTAAAAGTCGAAATGGACAACCAAATTTTTTTTTAAAAATGAACATATAAACTGAAACAGGAAAAATAACCAATAAGAATAAATTAAGTGAAGTGCACAACAAAATTAAAAAAGGTTTCTAACCACATCAGCTAACAACTACTCTATCCTAATAACCTGCATTATGGATCGGACTAGGAGGCAGGGCTGGCTGCAGGATGGGCTATGAGCCTATGACATGTGAGCCTCCGATTCAATGCATTGCATGATCCATCTTTTAGTATTATTTATTCTGATTATATTAGTGGGATAATCTTAATGAGATTGACGATAGTGACAAGACATCGGAAAATAAAAGAAAGGTAGACGGATTATTAATTACATAGGAATCAGGATATGATTAGTGAACATCCGTACCTAATTTATATGTCCTCCCCCTGCAAAGTGACAAGACAGGTTTCTAAAAACCTACTTCCTCCGTCCCGGTGAGTAGTATACATATGGGGAGGGGCACGGAGGTTAAAAAAAAGTGTAATTTAGTAATGAAAAATAAGAAAAGTGGGTGAAGTGGTGGGAATCATTAATATTTAATGGGTAAAATGAGTGTAGTGAGAGTAAAATTGTGGGACCTACTAATATTTAATGTATAAAGTGGGTGTAGTGGAAGAAGGTAGTGGGTGTAGTTAAGTTTTTATATTATAAAAACTTACTATTTTTGGTATGTATACAATTGGTGGGACGTCCCAAAAAGGAAACTGTATATAATCGAATGGACGGAGGGAGTACTAGTCCTACAATTCACCCCTGCACGTTAGGCCAGCTACTGTTGCTATACTTGATTCACCACTCCGTCTAATTTTCACTACCTACCTGATCGGCTCAACCAGTGAACCTGTATAATTCAAGTTCATACAGGACTACTCCCTCGTCACAGATATGGAGTTAATAGAGGAAGTATTAATTAAACTAATTAGGCGAAGATTTAAATAAAGCAAACATATGAATTTCCGCAGTTGTAACACATTATAAGACTGGAATTTGTGGAAGTAGTGTTAAACTATGTTATCTACAAACAAGAAAAGTTCAGCAGAGACCAACAATTATTAGCAGTTCACTTGTAACAAATTACTATTGCTTAACATCTCTGATGGTGGTGACCCACTGACCCCTAATTATTTAGAGCTTACTTACCCTTTGACAAATAAGGGAGAAATGAACTGTACTTGTATAACTGCACTACTGTCTACTGATATGCTCACATGAGCGAGGATGTATAGAACCATTTTTTTTAAGGGAGCTTCGTATACGCAAGAGTAGTTCAATTTTATGAGACATGAATTAAAATGTAAACAATAATTTATTGCTGAAGACCCACAAATAGAACTATGGATTTAAGTCACTTTTTAAATCAGAGTTGGAAATACATGCATGCTTTCATGACAGGGACCGGAACTGCTCATATAATTTCAGATTGCATTATTGTTTGAAGCCATAACCAGAGGTTTATGATGTTAATAGCACTATCACATCGATGGAAACTGAAGTGACAAGTCACGTAAGACGTGATTAACTTAGATTAATATTTTTAAGATCTAATTAACAACATACATAGGATGTTGGGTTTTTACGGGTAACATTTAAAAGATAAGAAAGTAACAGGTGCGGGACTAAACTTGTTCCTATTACAAACAATGGACTCTCGTAAGAGAAGCAGAGAAGTGTTCACTAGTGGAGGAAGTACCAGTTTCGTGGTCAAAAGCGAGATCATTTCCACGTCAGATCACATACTTCCTGATTCTTCATTTAAAATTTGCAAAAAAATTTATGATCATGTTCATTTAGATGGAACACAGGGGGGTGAAATATATTTTAAACGGATTTTCTATGGTGTGCCCAAGGGCACACAATAGTCTCTAACTCCAATAAAAATAACTCATTTTGATTGGTGGATGAACAATAAATGATAATGGCCTCCCTGCATTCACATCAACTCCACCAATCAAAACAAGCCATTTTTACAGAATTTAGTGTTTAATGTGTGCCCTTGGGCACACATTAGAAAGACCGTATTTTAAATAGGAGGTTATGAGGGGAAAAATCTATAATTTTTATTTTTTCAATCATTAATTTTAACTAAAATCTAACCTACATATTTGAAAGAGAAGTGGACATATTTCCTTCCAAAGTGTATATTATAAAAAATTTAAACTTATTCCATTATTCATATTTAATCATTATTTTTTTATTCTTTTCTCGATCCAAGTAAACACAACCTAATAATATTTTATCGAATACCCTTAATCGACAGCGGAAAGGCGTGCTGGGGGCCAGAAACGTGTAAAACGCTAGACCTCAATCTCTACATAAATAAGGTGATTGTCAAATTATCGAGATTACGACTTCTGGGGCTTCTTAAGATTTTTCCTAAAACTAGAAATTGATCAAATAATTGTTGCGATTCAAAAATCTTATAGGGTGGTAGTTTTACCAAAATTCAGAATATTGGCGGTCTTTGAATGCAGCAGCCAAAATAGAACTCGGCAGAAGTGGCCATTTGATGAAGAAAATCATCCAGTCACCGAGTATTTAACTACACCCAGTAAACTGGGGTCTCCCCTTCTCAGCTGGGTCAACACAATTCACTTAAACAAATGTTTTGCAAGTCACAAAGACATCTTGCAAAACATTTGATTATTGAAAAAACAGGTTGAAAGTCAGGACTCAGGAGTGATACATGACTTGGGTGACCGACTGACCATAGCACACTTGCTTTCTGATTTTAAATGCTTATCTGTTAATAATGCTATTTAAAAAAATGATATTCCGAAAGTGAACACGAACTTAATGATGCTGCAAACAAATGCTGTACCTGCAATCCATACGAATACTGTACTTTCATTGCAGCTGTTTGTTTTATTACATGTATGTCCTCCAACTCCAAGCCAGAATCATTTGTAGTTGCGCCTATAATCAGCGAACACGCCGACGTTGTTCCAAACCATGCAGACCATCCACATCATCAGCCAAAAGCCTCGTTCCAACCTGGCATCCTCTGGACTCCATCTCATGCCTATTAAGTCATCAATAACAAACAAAACTCCCCCTTCTATAAATACACCCTCCATATCTCACTCATTCACACCCAAAAACATCAAATATTTCTCCTCCACTACCCTCAACATGGCCTCTATTTACACTTTTGCCATCCTCCTCATTTTCCTCGTCGCCACTGCTAAACCCACCTCAGCTTCTTCTCGAAAACTCACAGCTCTAGTCCAAGAACAACCACTCACTCTCAAATACCATAACGGCGCACTTCTCAAAGGAAAAATAGCAATTAATCTCGTGTGGTACGGCACCTTCACTCCTACTCAACGCTCCATCATCGTCGACTATCTCACCTCTCTCAGCTCCGTCCACCGTTCTCCTCCACCCTCCGCCGCCTCATGGTGGAGAACCACCGAGAATTACCACGGCGGCGCCTCCACCGTCGTTGTCGGAACGCAAACTCTCGACGAGAAATACTCTCTCGGGAAGTCCTTGAAAACGCAACATCTCATACTATTAGCTTCTAAAGCCAATACGTTACGCTCTGTCAACGTGGTCTTGACGGCGAAAGACGTGGCCGTTGAGGGGTTCTGCATGAGCCGGTGCGGTACCCACGGTTCGACCCGAATGAAAACCGGGTCGACCCGACTTGCTTACGCTTGGGTGGGTAACTCGGAGACCCAGTGCCCGGGTCAGTGTGCATGGCCGTTTCACCAACCGATATATGGGCCTCAAACTCCGCCGTTAGTTGCACCAAACGGCGACGTCGGAGTTGACGGAATGATTATTAATTTGGCGACGGTTTTGGCGGGAACCGTGACGAACCCGTATAATAACGGGTATTTTCAGGGTCCGGCCACGGCTCCGTTGGAAGCGGTGTCTGCGTGTACGGGGGTGTTCGGGTCGGGTGCGTACCCGGGTTACCCGGGAAAAGTGCTGGTGGATAAGAGTAGCGGGGCGAGCTATAATGTGCATGGGGTGAACGGGAGGAGATTTTTGGTTCCGGCAATGTGGGACCCAAAAACATCTACCTGTAGAACTATGGTTTGATTTTGGTCAGATGTGGACATCATCCGTACGTATATGCTGTAATAGTAGATTCTTATACAGTGTGTGGATAAGTAAGCATGTTTCCCTTGGGGAAATAACTAGTGTTGCGGGTTTTTTAAGTATTGTCTTTTAGTGTGATTTGCAAATTTCGCTCCTTTGAAAATAGTAGAAATTGTAAAGCTACTCTTTGCTAATTATAGATTATAAATTATATTCCCCTGCTTCATCAAATATAAATTATTAGCCTTTTTTCGATCTAATAAAATGAATTTATATTTACTAACTCTTTTCTTGTAATTGAAATTAAATTCAATATTTTCTTAAACAACATGTACTTTCGTTGTTCTATAACATAACAATACTTCCTATTATCTTTGTCTAGATAGGTACGTGGGGTGGAAGTTTTATTCGAACATTTATACAAAATCATTTTCGATTTTTTTTCTTTGTAAAGGTTCTAGCTCTTTAAATCTTCCGTACATTATCCGGTTCAATCAGAACAAGGTTGTTAGGGTGACGTGTTCTTGTCGAGGCAGAGGGTGTTTATAATTATATACTAACTGGCGTAAAAGCCCGTGCGAGGCACGGGCCCGTCATTCATAAATTATTTTCTACATAGTATATTTTGATTAATAGTTCAAATTTTGAATTTTTTTAATAAAATATTAATTTTATTGAATTTTTAGATATATTTTTTACAATAAACTAATAATATCCATGATAACTGATTCAACATAACTGACAAATTTCCATATAGCTTGACACTGTAAAAATTGCATATGAAAGAGGTTTATATTGCAATTTTTCAGCGTGTTTTTCGATTAAACATAATAAAATGTGTTTATAAACAATAAAAATTATAAGCGCGTTTGAGTGAATCATATAAGCAAACCCATGAAATAGCAGGATAATGAAAATTAATTTAATATGTTCATGTGCTACGATCATTAAAAAGAGATAAGTTCGAATACTCATAATAAGAGGTGACCATATAGTTTGTTTTTTTTTCCAAGAGGCAACCATATAGTTAAGATAAACATAATACTTGTTGATACTTATTATTTTTCCCTCCCTTTTTCTTTCCTACCCCCTCTTTTTCAAGTAAATCACTATATATTTATATATCTTACTCATCAGCGTGTTTTACTAATTATCAATTAATTATCAGTTAGTGATATCAGTCGGTGGTATTAGGGATTATAAATACGAGATTCAAATTCGTATCAATAATACAATCAATCAAGCTTAACATACTCAAGCATCCGCACTTAAGTAATACTCAAGTCTACATCTTGAACACAAATGATAGAGAAAATATGATCATTTATATATAGTCATCTTAAATATATCTAAATCAGAATACTTTTCTAAAATACCTAACTCCAATTCCGAAATCTCTAATTCAGATCAGGATACGATTATTATTCATATATATTTAATACCATCCAAGTCCATGCTATTATTATAATGAGTAGATACCTAACACGTCGATAAACTGTTGAATACCCTGTTGTTACCTTATGATCGGAGTTTATCGATATCTAATGGACTTTTTTTTATTTTATATATATATATGTGTGTGTGTATATATATATATATATATATATATATATATATATATATATATATATATGATTATTTGTTTAATAGTTAATTGTTGGAATATGTTAACTAAAATTCGATTAATTTGATCGGTAACTCGATTTTGAGTTTAACTGAGATAAAGCTCAACATAACTCGAGTCAAAAACTTCTTTTCTCCGTTAGAAATTTTGTTATTTGAGTTTCTATTGGCACTCCCTCTTTGAGATGTGTTTTTCGAGATTTTAATTTGAGAGGAGTCCTCTCGTTGTAAATTCTCTTTTCTTGGTATAAAATTTTACAAGGGGTAGCCCATGTTTACCAAAAAAATAAATAAATCAGGGCAATTTGGATTATACATTAAATTGAAAAATAAAGAACAAGTTAAAAACGGAAAAAATCTCACATGATAACATAATTATCTAACATTTGTAAATTTTTATATAATATTATAACATAAACTATAAATTATAATATATATATATATATATATATATATATATATATATATATACACATATATATATATATATACATATATATATACATATATACATATATATATACATATATATATATATATATATATCTATATATATATACATGATTTTTTTTTGAAATCAAACCCAGAGATTGCATTAATTCAAAAGATCAAATGAAAGAGCCTCCAACAAACACGTAGGAGGAGACGTGTAAATATTTTGGATATTAGCTAAACAAGGGATTCTAGCCATTTCATGTGCTACCCTGTTAGCATTTCTCCGAATAAACTGGATAGAAATATTAGGTGAATTCCTCAGCATCTGCTTGCACTCTGCTAGAATTTCTCCCACCTCCAGATGGTTCCTTTTATCACCCTTTATAGCACTTACTGATAGCAAAGAATCTGACTCCAGCAGCACTTCTACCTCATTAAGCTGGTGACCTTGAATCCACGACAGAGCCTCCCTGATCCCCATAGTTTCAGCCTCAAATACTGATTCTACTCCTGGCAAACATATGTTCTTGCCGCTTAGAAACGCTCCATGGTAATCCCGCATAACCATCCCTATACTGAAAGTCGAAGCACCAGGATATATCGAGGCATCAACATTAACTTTCACTACTCCAGGAGCAGGTTTTTGCCATTTATTTACCCTTGTATCTTCTTTTTTACTTGACGATGGCTGAATCTGGTCTCGGTTTCTAGCTTCAACCCATTCTGAGTGCATTTTAAAACTGTGGTCCATAGCAAATTTAGGCGGAACTGCTTGATCACTCCAAACTTTTTTATTCCTCCAGTGCTAAATAGTCCACAACACGATGCAAATTTTAGTTACCTCATCAGAAGTTCCAGTACTAATTTTCTTCAACAACCACTCATGAGCTTCCTCTACCTCACTCCAGTCATACCTCAGTTGCGCATAATCCCAACACTCTACAGCAAAAGGACAATCAAAAAACAAATGTGACATATGCTCAATGTCCAGCAAACACATCGGACAAGTTATTGGAATTCTGATTCTTTTTGAACTTAAGCGCTTTCGAACAGGCACTACATTACGACAGAAACGCCAGATAAACACCTTAACCTTGTGTGGAACTCTCAAATGCCATACCTTCTTCCATCCAACACTCTGAGGAATATCTGAAACGCCAAACTTCATGTCGTACCAGTATCGATAGCCTGCTTTCGCACTATAAGTCCCATTAGTAGAGCCCGTCCATGCTACTCTATCATTTATGTCGCGTTGAGGGATAGGAACTGCCAGAATTGCTTCTGCGTCATGATGAAGAAAGCTTTCTCTAACTAGAGGTATATGTTACAGATAGTGGTCAAGAGTGCAGCAACACAGCAAGTTCAACTGGGCAGCTGCACACAGGAACAAAACAAGAGCAAGTGGTGGCAAAGACAGTTACATCTTAGCTGGCATTCTGTTACAAATAGCACGAGCTACATCACTGTATATAGAATCGTGTAGATAGTTCTAGAATCAGACTGATGTATATATAAGTAGGATGGTGGTGTATTCAAACTCTCAAGCTCTACTTTTACATAGCATCAATATAATGTCTTCTTCTTTGAGCTTAGTTCTCTGATTGCTTTAATGGAGCAACTGTGTTTTGTGATAGTATATTCCATCTCTTTTGATGAGGAAGAAAAAAGTCTGACACAACTTCATTCCTATGATCATAAAGAGGATCCTGTTCAACCACAAACTTATTTTTCTTACGCAACCAAGGGTCTTTGGTAGCTACAATATCATTCCCATTACCAAGGATCCATCTGAAGCCATCTTTGAGTTCTTCTTTAGCTGTGAATATGCCTGTCCAGATGAAACTAGAATTATGACCTTTACCTGCTTTCAACACATGAGAATTCGGAAAATACTTTGCCTTGAACACTCGAGAGACAAGAGTATTTGGCTTTTGCATAAAGTTCCAAATGTGTTTTCCCAATAGCGCAATATTAAAGCCATATAGGTTTTTGAAGCCCATTCCACCTTTACTTTTAGACACACTCATTTTATTCCAAGCGAGCCAATTCAATCTCTTCTGCGAATTCGCCCCTCCAGACCTCCAGAAATAGTTGTTAAACATCTGTTCAAGTTCCTGGCTAAGCAACCTGGGAATTAAAAAACATGATTTAATATCTAAAATCATTTTATAAATATATCCATTTTTTAAATAAGTAATTTTCAACTAATATGAGTACTCGTTACTCAATAGGCTTATCAAGTCAAATTGAAATTCAAATTTTAGAACATCAGTTAGCTGTTAATTGACCTGCCACTTGAGTGTTGAGGTTTTATTGAACACCGTCACCAATCATATTCTTTAGATCACAAGATATATACCAAAAGCAAAAAATTTTGTACTCCGGCTCTTTAACACAAGACGTAACAAATCTACTATTTGTTACGAAATGTACTGTGCATAATTAATGTAAAACTCTAAATTAATAAATATGATTGTAATATTATACACACACACACACACACACACACGTGTGTGTATGAGATTAAAAACAAGATTAGTCAACATAATCACTCTATTAAAAATATAAAAACTAATTAATTATAATATTAGAACCAACACTAAGTTAAATCGAAATTAATTTGATATATCCGCACATGTAAAAAAATTATATTTTTTTTGATAAATGAGAATCAAGAGATCTTAATTTAATAGTTATGATCGTAGAGTTTACATGAGAGTGAGTTTAAATATATCAAGTTCAATTCACATATTTCTTTTTTTTTAATGAGCGGTCATAAATAAGTGACAACTGTAATTAAATGGATATTTATTATGTAAATGTATTAATTACTAATACTTAATATTTCAAGTATAATAAATGGATCATATTTTGGTAATTTTGTAATTACAATTAACATAGGGGTATAGTGGATATTTCACAGCTATATTATTTGCTCTTTTTGCCCTTGGTTGCCATTTAATATATAGAAGTAGATTATGAGAAAATATTACTCGTTCGTTTTTAAGTTATACATATATAATCGAGTTTGTAAAAATAACTTGAATGATAGAATTTAATGTATGTGGTAAGCTGCAATTTTGCTCAGTGTTGGAATGGTTTTATGACAAAAGTTGGCCTAAAATTTGCTCTCTTCAGGGGTTTATATAATAAAAGTGGGCAGGAAGATTAAGCTAATAAGTAAAAAATATAATTTATCAAAGAAAAGTAAAAAAATTAAATATTGATACTCCCTCCGTCCCCTTTTACATGTCTTCTTTGAAAAAAAAATTTGTCCCAAATTACTTGTCCACTTCTCTTTTCAAAGCAACTTTTTGTGTGTTTTTTCAAAAAGTAACAACTTCCAATGTTTGACTAGCATATATATACACACAACTCTATCTAATTCATTACATTTATTAGGGATATGTATGAAAACAAGATATCCAACTAACGTTTTCTTAAGATGCGTTATTTTTTCAAAAGAGACAAGTAAAAGGGGACGGAGGGAGTATATACCTGGAGCAGAGTCATATATATAAATTTGAGATATTTGGAATTCGGAATAAATAATTGGTTAGCTATGTGGCCATGTTTTGAGATAATAGCACATTCAATATTTAATGTGTTCCATTTTCAAGATACCAGTATCTTAAATGATTTATAGAATAAATAAAATATTTTAATTTCCTGTTCTAATACTCATCTCTACTTTTGTACATTGATGGAAGAATTAGGTAACCCAAAAAATGTTCACGAATTTTTTTTCCCCATGGCAATATATGATTGATTACTTTCAGACTAATACTAATGGAATCCTTTGTACGCACATCAATCACTAAATTAAAACTAGACACATGTCATCCGTGTCATTTGATGAAACGTTTTGGGAACAAATTTTGGGTTACGTATATTATGTCAATTATAAAAATAATTAAAAAATTATTATTGAAACTTCTATATCAAAATATTGTAATAATTCATTATAAGACTATGTGAGCGTTTGGCAAACACTTATAAGTCCAGCTTATTGATTATAAGTTATGAGAACTTATTTGTATCGTTTGTGTAATATGTCAATAAGCACTTATAAAAAGTTAGGAATGCTAACTTTTGTTTCAGGGCTTCTACTTATTTCCCAAACACTTTAATCACTTATAAGTCTTATCTTGCTTCTAACTTCTACTCCACCTATTTATTTTAAGCAAGAAGCACTTATTTTAAGTTCACCCAAACGGCCCCTATATAATATCAATTTTTCTAGATGTGTGTATTGACACATACCATCTACTACCAAATTTTATAAATTTAGCTTATTATGATATCTCTTACTTCTTAATAAAAGTGTGACACCTTAATTACATATATAAAAATTACATCACAATAAATAAATAAATACATAAAATTACACACTTAACATATAAAAAACTGATTTTATATAACACTACCCTCTTAAATTTTTACGAGGGGATATGTACTTGCTCTCACGGATTACTGAATTGGAGAGAGTTGATAACATCGGAGTTGCTCTCAGAAATGTGAATGAAATAATGAAGGCAGGCCAAGCAATGACGACAGTTGATCACAGGTCAAGTTTCTAGCAGCTATAGCCTATATGAAACAACGACACCTCTTCCTGATTGGCTATGGCTATCATTCCTGCTATATCAGCTTGCTTTTTGACTAGGCGCGGAAAACAAGTTTATGATCCAGTAGCCAGTAGGTAGTACTACTTGTTTTCGGAATTAAATAATGGAAGCAAACATTATTTATATGTGTGAACTTGACCCAGTCCAAGAAAACAATCGGGTTTCCGGTGAATCTACCTTTAAGTAATTTCACAAGTCCAATATTACGCAACTCGAATGGTTCCCAAATTTTTAAAGAAGTGTTATTTTCGCCTTTCGGAGTCATATGTGTGGCATATGGAATTGTTAGGGAGAGTACAATCAGAGTTGAGCATGTAAATAAAAATTATAGTATTGAAATATGGCGTAGAAGTAGCAATGTAGCATACTCGTAAAAAGATTCTGAGATATGAGTGTTATACAATCTGTGCAAAAAATCAAACAGTGTTTGTCTGTGCAAAACGTAGGAGACAGAATAGAAACGAAGGATATATGTAAGAGAATCCGAGTCCAGTCCGCAACTGTCTCCTTAAAGCGTATTTCGCCCTCACCGTATGTGATGAACGATCGCCTCCCAGGATAAAACGGATTGACGATGCGAGAAGCACCTTCGACGAACCAGAACAAGGACTGAAACTATCACCGACGCGGCTAGGGTTTTGTGGACGCGAGAGGCTGTGTGTGTACCGTGAATGCAAACCCTAAACTATTATGAATATATATAGGCAATGCAAGACTTGTGCGCTACGCTTTATAATTAATTAAAACGCGTTAATTAATTCACACGGTTATAAATTAAATCCGAAATCAAATCGAATTAATTTAAAACCAAACAATTAATCCGAAATCAAATCGGAATTAATTTCTGTCAATTTAATTGAGCCCAAGCCCAGTGGAAAATTAAATTCAGCAAAACTAGTCCGTAATTCTTCGGGCCCAGATTTTGCTGCATTCGTGTCCGCAGGTCGCACACGCGGAAAAGCCCGAGGCTTGCGAAGCCACGAAACTCCCCTCGAAATCCCACAATTTGCACCCCCCCCTGCGCGCACGTAGGTGGTGGAGCATAACACACTAACACAAGTTAAACACTACAAGAGTGTTCTACTATATAAACCCATTAAAGGCCCATATTCTTTTCTATGTGGGATACTAGCTTTCTTTTCCAATTTTCCACTACCAAGGAAGCAACTTTGGATCATCACAACTCATCCATTCCTTAGTCGTTTTTAGTGAATAAACATGCATTGGAAAGCTCTCTCGGAGGAGAACATAATCCAAGCATAACCCGCCACGAGCACTTAGCCGAGCCTCACTCAAATTGGTGCTCAAAATGACAAACTTCCAACAATGAGTGGGTAGAGCAGAAAACCTAGTCACGGAGATGGGCAGGCATCAGCTGTTGATATCAAACAAATGACAAGTACAGAGACTCTTGGGACTCTATTATTGGCTGTGTACACTTTGATTTTTCTTGTCGAGAGAGACAGATGCATCTGCTGGTTCCTAGCCTTGCGTTTATCATCACTATGAATTATTTTTATGCATTTTGCGACGGAAGTACACAAGAGTCAAGACCAGTTGATATTTATGGATTGTAGTTCGAATGAATAGTTGTAAATAACTGCAACGGAACTACACAAAATCGGTTGATATTTATGGATCATAATTCGAATGAATAGTTGTAAATGATTGCAAGATTATTCGAAATTCCATGCCAAGCAGATTAAGGGTCCTAAAATTTACTTAAATACTTCCTCCATCTCAAATTAGATGACCTTTTTAAAAAAAAAACTATCCCAAAATAGTTGAGTCTCTCTTTTCAATATATTTTTGCTGAGTTTTGAAATGTAAAAAATTGAATGGAATATCTCTAAAATAAAAGTGTAAGAAAATAGTTGAGACGAAGGAGTAGTATAAAGTTTTTTAAGACGGATTGAGTAATAAATGTAACAATAACTTAAAAAATTTTAATCAAAAACATGAAAACAATGCTATCAGTATTAATTATGGGCGAGTAAATTATGTGTGAGTGGAAGGCGTGTAACAACTAACAAGTCACCAAATCATACTCAGTATATACGGAGTAGCACTGTAGCAGGTTAGCAGCTACTAGTAGCTACTAGCTATATTGCTGAATGGGACTTCCTCTGCATATGATTATTATTAAAATCACACTCTTATATAAAATGGTCCAGGCTCCAGCTAGCGTACATTGTACATAGCTTGAACGAGTTGGGAATAAAATTTATGTGGGATTCGAAATATAAAAGAGTAGGGCACCGATGCTAAAACTATACGCCTCAAAAGTCTATTTTTATTTCTTACATTAAAGAGGCATCGAAATAAAACAAATGAGTGGTGCCATCCAGGGGTAGCCTCACCTCGCTTTCACCATTATTGATACAGTGTGTGATCATTCGTGTGGAAATGGACAAGTTCATGCCGTGGTTTTTAGTTGACCATAACCTTATAATTATTCTTGGTACCTATTCGCTTCAATAAACCTCCACACCAACCCATTCCCTACCGAATGATTGGGAACCAATTATACAACAATGTATAGGGTGTGTTAGTTCCGCGTGACCAAACTCAATTTGAACTCATCCTTGTTGAAAAGGGCCTAATTTTTTTTTTTTTGACGAAATAAAGGGCCTAATTTAAGTCTTCTTATCTTTAATAAATGAGTTAATTACAGTTTGTAACTCCTAGGATTGCTCCAAACGCACTTAAGATCCTGAACTATCAAACGTGACATAATGCACCCTGAACTTTACATTCCCGTGCAAGTTGTAACCCACAGTCACTATTCCGTCCAAATATGCCGTTAACTTTAACTGTTTGAGAGTTAACAGTGTGTATATTAGTTTCTAACAGCTACTTTAGCCCCTGTGACTCCTCAAAGTTTATGTATTATATTTTGAAATTATTTTTGAACACACATTTCGATGTAAATAATATTAAAATAATTTTTTAAATATACATTTATTTTAAAATTTTAAAATAAGTTACATCATTTATGTAAAAATAATAATAAATTTTCAGATTCTAAATCTAGATACATATTTTAAAACTTATTTTAAATTTTTTTGCATTGTTGTGTGTGTTCAGAAATAATTTCAAAATATAATACATAATTTTTGAGAGGTCACAAGAGGTAAAGTAGCTGTTAGAAACTAATATACACACTGTTACCTCTCAAACAGTTAAAGTTAACGGCATATTTGGACGGAATAATGACTATGGGTTACAACTTGCACAGGAAGGTAAAGTTCAGGGTGCATTATGTCACGTTTGATAGTTCAGGATCTTAAGTGCGTTTGGAGCAATACTAAGGGTTACAAACTGTAATTAACTCCTAATAAATCAATGTCTGAACCATTCTTGTTGGTAATTTTGGTTTTTGCTGTCGAAGAAGATAAAATACCTTTACCTTGGTGTGTAGACGATAAAACTATACACGGTTGGGATTAGATGGTTTTGGGCAGTGTTCTAAAAATCCCCGATTTAAACGATAAATCCCCGATTAATCCCCTGCAAGGTCGGTCACCGATCCGATTTTTGAAATCCGATTAATCCTTATATATATTTCATAATCGAAGTATATGTGATAAATTATTAAAATTAAAATAATATATTATTTTAAATATGAATAATTATAGAGTTTATAAATATAGTAAATATATTAGTTACTAAATAGCTAATATAATAATAACCAAATATTAAATAAAATTTAAAAATTAAAATAAACCCGATTTTAATTCCGATTAATCCTTCCGATTAATCCCCGGTTTCCGATTAATCCTTGAATCGGTAGCTCAACCGATTAGGTCCGATTCCCGATTTCTGTAACACTGGTTTTGGGAAGTTTGTCTATCTAATTCAATTATTTTGGATTTTTAGAAAGCCTATCAAAAGTAGTTTTATTACTTCTTCCGTCTCTCATTTTTTTACAATTTTTTTCCCTGCTCAACACACATTTTAAGGCTCTTATCAAACATATAGTTCCGTAATTTTTTTTTTGAGCTTTTTTTTGTGTATAAAAATTTAAAAATCAAATGTTTATTTAAAAAAACTAAAAAATAAGTCACAGAACTATGTTTTCTAAGAATATTATAATGCGTGCCAAACTCTCGTCCCAAAGTAAATTACCAGAGTGACAGAGAGAGTATGTATTAAAAAGAAGGTAGTTTAATTTTATCTTTTCAATCCTTTTTTTTTTTTTTGAGGAAATTATCTTTTCAATCTTGAAAGCAAATGAATGAAACTCATTTCACATCATTATATTATTTTACAATTTTTTTTTTTTTACGTTGAATCCACGGCCACTACCTTTTGGGTGTGTAAACCCAAAAATCTCATTCTTTTATTTTACTATATTAAAGATTTGAAGATGATGTGTAAATATCTCTCATGTATGATATATGATGGCTTTGCATAATTTAGCATTGCATATTGCATTTGCAGAATTGCAGCCCACTCTGTAGCTGTGTCATCTATAACAGCAAAAATAGATGACTAAAGCTGGGCATCTCTCTGATTTGAAAGACTCCTCTCTCAATCAGTTCACTAAAAATGGTTTGACAGAAAATTAATTTATTTCATCTTTAACTGGCACGCCATAAATCGGTTGAAATTTAATGGAAGAAGCGACTAGTGAGTAACAAGAAAGCAACGAAAATAAAGAGGGAAAATTTGTAGTATTACAATTTACAATCTCTCTAAACTTGTATCAATAATTTCTCTAATTTTTTTAGTTAGGTTTTGACTTGTAACCAATCAGAAAATACAGCAGGGCAAGTGATAATTAACCAGGAAAAGAATGACGTAATAAAAAATGAGCAGAGAAATACTCCCTCCGTCCCACCCAATTCTTTACATTGGGTTTGGGCACGGAGGTTAAGAAATATGTATAAAGTAGTAGAAAAGAGAAAGAAAAGTGGGTGAAGTGGCGGGCGGGACCCACTGATTTTTAATACTATATAAAAGAGAGATAGTGGAGTAAAAGTAGTGTGAAAAGGAAGAAAAAGTGGGAAAGTGGTGGGACCCTTTAACTATTTTACGAAAGTTTTGTAATGTAAAGAAATGGGTGGGACAGCCAAATAAGGAAACTGTAAAGAATCTGGTGGGACGGAGGGAGTATACGGATAAACAGGATAAAAATTAATTGGGCGTGGTTAACTTTTACTCTTCCACAGTCTCTGCAGCACTGTCTATCTTCTGGCTTCTGCTACGCACTTTGAATCGCACTCGTCGTCTTTTGGTTTCTTGAATCTTGTGGATGGGTAATTTACTTGACCTTCTATACTTTTACCCCACGTTTTTATCCAGCAGTAATTTGACGGGACTCACTTGAATCTCAGGCGTATGCGTATCTGTTGCTGCATAGAATTATTTGTCTTGTCCTATCCCATAGAGTATATTTGAAGGACGTTTTTTTTTTTTAAATATCTGGTTTTAGACTAGAAAACATGCCATGGGGTGATTATCGGATAGGCGAGTTCGACTTCGAAAATACCTGTATTTAATTCATAATAATCGGGAAAATCGAGTTTGTGTTCTAAAGTATTAGAATTTTATAGATAATAAACGATCCAAACTCGATGAGTTAATTATATATTCTGCTAAGCTCAGATCGAATTTTAAATAACTAGGCTCATATGGTTTACGAGTTTAATCAAGTTTTTGTTCATTATTTTATAAACTATTACATTTAAATAAAATTTATATATTAAATTGGGTCGAATTTGTGTTGAAAATATCAATTTCAAGTTCTTTTCAGATTTGTTGAAATTTTGACGAACAGGATTTCGAGCATAAAAATAATAACCATTTCTTATATATATAAAAAAAAATCTTAAAATTTAGCGAACAACATCCCTTCTTTTTTCCCCTTACACATAAACATATCTCACTAAAGAAGATCCACGTCACCGTCCACAAATATTAAAGCCCATAAACCTTCCCCATGCACACCTAAAAGCCAAAAATCAGCTTCCCAGCCTGGCCAACACCAACCCCATCGAACTAGCTCCTTTCACGTGTCCCTATAAGATGCTGACTCCTCAGGCCTCTTCCTGTACACGCTTCAGCTGTAGACTCAATAAATTACTCCCTCCGTCCCAATAGGTTATATACATTTAGGGGTGATCGCGGTCCGGTTTGGTTCGGATCGGAGGTAGAACCGGAACCAAACCATATATTAGCGGTTTTTTAAAATCTCAAACCAACCCGTGACCGGCAAAATATTTAACCCGGACCAAGCGGTGCGGTTTTTGACGGTTCGATTAAGCGGATTGATCGGTTTGTGACTAAGGCTTATAATCGAAGATGAGGATTAATCATGAATAATACTAGAAAATAAAGGATCATTTTGTCTCCATTTACATAATTTCACATAGTTAAATTATAATACAAACTTTAGTCTAATAAAATGTATAAACCTGAATTGAAGTCGTGGATTACTGAATTGATATGACGATATGACTTGTAGTTGGTATCGATAAGGTAAGTAACTAAACAACAACCCAGAGTATAAACTAAAAAATTAATATATTTATATAAAATTAATATTTCGTATATATATAATATTAAATATTTATATTGCATAATATGCGGTTCGGTTTAATATAAAACCGAAACCAGCCCACAAACCACGGTTTTTTAAATTAGTCGAACCGAAACCGTAAACCTAATCTCGGTTTCAGTTTGGATCGGATTAATATCGGATTGGTTTATGCGGATTTTATGGTTTAAACCAGACCGTGGTTTGGATTTTGTATATGGTGTGGACACGGAGACCAAGAAAAAGTGTAAAAAATGAGTAAAGTTAGATGAAAAGTGGGTAAGAGCATCTCCAAGAGACTCTTCATTTAGGCTCCTAACTTGAGATTTGAGGAGGAAGAGGAAAAATGTTGCTCCAAGAGACTCTTAAATCACTAAGAGCCTCTTATTTCTCTCTCCTCTCTCCTCAAAGTTAAGAGCCACCACATTGCTCCTAACTTATTTTTTCACAATAAAAAAATCATTCCCTCCAATTCACCTCCATCTTTCCATTTCTTTTGTTATAGTGGAGCCCAATATATGAATAAAATATGAAATAGAGAAGAGATGTAGAGAGTATTGTTGGAGTTTACACTCTTAACTTTGTCCTAAATCACTAAGAGCCACATTTTTATATTATATTTAGAGCATCTCCAAGAGCCTCCTTGTTGGCTCATAAATATAATATAAAAAAGGTGGCTCTTGGCAATTTAGGACAAAATTAAACGTGTAAACTCCAACAATACTCTCTACATTTCTTCTCTATTTCATATTTTATTCATATATTGAGCTTCACTATAACAAAAAAGATAGAGGTGAATTTGAAGAAAGGATTTTTTTATTGCGAAAAAATAAGTTAGGAGCAATATGGTGGCTCTTAACTTTGAGGAGAGAGGAGAGAGAAACAAGAGGCTCTTAGTGATTTAAGAGCCACTTAAGAGTCTCTTGGAACAACATTTTTCTTCTCCCTCCTCAAATCTTAAGTTAGGAGCCTAAATGAAGAGGTTCTTAGAGCAACTCCAATGGACTCTCTAAACAAACTCCTAAGTCCAAATTTTAGGAGCAAATCAAAATCTAGTGCTCCAATGGGCTCCTAGATACTCTTTAAAAATTTAGGAGCCTACTCTCTCTCATTTCTTTTAAAGATCATTTAGTAGCTCTTAAGTCAATATAATATTATTTTCATTCCAATTTTCTCTCTCTTTTAGTTAACTTTTTTCTCCCATTTATATAAAATAAATATAAAATATGAGTTAGGAGCTAACATAAAGAGTAGTATTGGAGTTCTCACGTTTTCCAATGTATTAACTTACTAAGAGCCACATTTTATATTATTTTTTAAGAAATGATTTAGGAGTACCGTTGGAGATGCTCTAAATGAAGAGCCTTTTGCAGATGCTCTTAGGAGTCAACAAAGAGAATATTGGAGATGCTCTAAAGTGGCGGGAACAATTTATATTCAGTTATAGATTTGTGATAATGGAGGAGAGTAGTGGATGTAATAGTGTTTATATTATTATAAAATGAAGATAGTGGAGGAAAATAATTGGTGTAACAGTGTTTTACATTATTAAAAGTTGCTATTTTAGTAACGTATAGAAATGATGGGACATCCCAAAGAGGAAACTGTATAGAAATGACTGTGACAGAGTAGTAATCAACACTTCTTGACTCATCCAAACTTAGATTTGTGAAGGTGTTGGATTTGGATCGTATTTAAATAAATTTATTTATTTTAATTGAATGATTTAGATCGGATTGAATTGTAAGTCTGGGATATTTTTTGATCAATCCATATCCAACTCAGATTTCGATTATTGGATCGGAGTATCCAACTTATTAGGAAAAGAAATCCAATATAATATATATGCGGGGGGCTTCATATTCTGTGGCCATTTTAAAAAAAAAAATAAAAAATTACTTATTACTTAAAACGAAAAAATTGATATAAGTGAAGAATTACAGTGTTAAAGTGATTGGATGTTGTGACTTACAAATTTTTTATGTGGATAATTTTATTTATGTTTATTATTTACTTGATTGTTAATAATTTTAATTTATAAATTAATACTTTTCAAAATAAAAATCAACTTAGTCTTGAGCAAAATTTTAGTACAATACATAATTCTAAAAAATAATATTATTACAATATATAGAATAAACGTCCCACATTTCTGAAAAAAAAAAAGAGTTAAACGTCCCATATAGTTCACTACTTCACTCTATAAAAGCGACCACACTTCACTCTCTTCCTTGTACCAAACACAAATGGCTTCTTCAGCCTTCTCTCCACTCCTACTCATCATCCTCTTCATCACCTTTTCACCCGACCCCACCTCAGCTTCCTCAAGGAAGCTCACAGCTCTAGTACAAGAACAGCCCCTCAAAATGAAATACCACAATGGCGCTCTTCTCAAAGGAAACATAACAATCAATCTCATTTGGTACGGCACCTTTACTCCAGCTCAACGCTCCATCATCGTCGACTATCTCAGCTCTCTCAACTCCGGCCACTCCACTCCCTCCCCCTCCGCCGCCTCGTGGTGGAGAACCACCGAGAATTACCACGGCGGCGCATCCACCGTCGTCGTCGGAATACAAACTCTCGACGAGAAATACTCTCTGGGGAAGTCTTTGAAGACTTCGCATCTCATACTTCTGGCTTCTAAAGCTAATAAGCTGAACTCTATTAACGTTGTTTTGACGGCGAAGGATGTGGCTGTGGACGGGTTTTGCATGAACCGGTGCGGTACCCACGGGTCGACCCGGGTGAAAACCGGGTCGGGTTTAAAGTCGACCCGGTTCGCTTACGCATGGGTGGGCAACTCGGAGAGCTTGTGCCCGGGTCAGTGTGCATGGCCTTTTCATCAGCCTATGTATGGGCCCCAAACTCCGCCGTTAGTTTCGCCCAACGGCGACGTCGGAGTCGACGGAATGATTATCAATCTCGGCACGGTTTTGGCGGGAACCGTGACGAACCCGTTTAACAACGGGTATTTTCAGGGTCCGGTAACGGCGCCTTTGGAGGCTGTCTCGGCCTGTACGGGTGTGTTCGGGTCAGGCGCTTATCCGGGTAACCCGGGAAACGTGTTGGTGGATAAGAGCAGTGGGGCGAGCTATAATGCGCATGGGGAGAAGGGACGGAAGTTCCTGCTTCCGGCCATGTGGGACCCAAAGGCCTCGAAATGCGCGACCCTTGTCTGATGACGAAACGACGTCGTAGGAGGATAGGAATAAGAAGGTCACGTGCCTTGTGTGCATAATGTGTATATTTTGTTTGTATGCGTATTATTGTGTCATTGTGTGTGTAGATAAGAATGAGGTTTTGTCGTGCAAATGTGTGGTAGTGTACCTTCACGTACAATCCGTAGTCTCTAGTGCTTTGCGGAGAATATATTCGTGTCTCTATTATTGAAGCCCTTGGAACAAAAATTAATACGAAAGTTTAAAATAAATAATAAAAGGCCCTTGAAATGCCTATAAAAGATATATAAAAGTAAAAATTAGTTAAGTTAAAAAGATGTGTTCCATTACTTGAGCGATGAATTCAAAAGGAGGAGAAAAGAAGCTAGTGATACTGATGCCTGCTGCAGTGGATTCTTTCTTATCGGCACTTATACTTTATCTTATTTTATTACCGACTGAGGAGATGGTCCTGTACTCAGTACTCCTATTAAAAAGTGTAGATAATTATAATTTAATGATAAAATAAATGTTCTGTAATACTTTAAATTTTAAACTCCGTTTTAATCAGATTGTCTCGTTCAAAAATATGTTTAATGTTAATTGAATTCTAAAATGAAAAACTAAGCTCCCTAGAACAACGATTACCATGAAGGGAAAAAAGCTCAATAAAATGAGCTCTCCCTATTAACTATTCTCTCCGTTTCCAAATAAATGTAGTTTGATGTTTTGATACGCAATTCTAAATCAACTATTCTCTCCGTTTTCAAATTAATGTAGTTTGATATGCAATTCTAATTTTTTAGTTCGTATGATTAAAATAAATATTTAAAAAATATAAATAAAATATATTTAAGCCATAGAGATATAAGATACACATAACACTGATGTTTTTCCTTCATTGTTCAAGAAGTTCGATCCTGGGGAATGCATGATGCATTACAAGTGACAGAAATTAAGACCACGTCATAAGAATTAAGAAATGTGCAGCAAAGAGTAAAAAAACTTTCATTGTCAGAATTATGTTAACATCTAGGATGTACATGTTTGGGCAAGATATGAGACCCGGTCTAGAGGGTGGGCATCCAGATCGACCGCCAACCACGCATAGGCCCAAAAATTAGATACTTTCATACATTTGTTACTAGTATACATGAGTAACTTAAATTTTTTTATTATTTTAACCTCCCTCTGTACGTTTGATCTCCTGATGACGGGTGCATATGTAAATATCATCAAGTATCAGTTCATTTTTTGTTTTTTACATCCAATACACATACTAACACTAGTATGATACTCCTTCTGGTCTATAATATAATTATAGGTCGTTTGATTTTTTATACGTAATTTTAGGTGCTTTGACCACATAGTAAATTTTAATATTTTTGTAATTTTTTTCTGAATAAAAATATAATATTCAGAAAAAAATTACAAAAATATTAACATTTGCTATGTGGTCAAAGCATCTAAAATTACGTGTAAAAAGTCAAACGACCTATATTATGGACCATAAGGAGTACATATTTTTAATATCTCTCTGGTTTTTGATGTAATATTGTCAATATATCTCTAATTCTTAACAAAAAATAGGGTTCATATTTCTCTTTTTGCCCTGGGCTCTCAAAAGGTATGAAACAACCCTGAAGATGATTACTGGATTTTTCCGATAAAAACCGGTTTTTATTTTTGTTAACCCATCTATTATCTATTATATATCTAATAGAGCAACCTTGATCAATTTAATTCAAAATGACTTAACTGTCCTTTACTCAAAATACATATTTCACATATAGAGAGGTCATTATTGACTTTTAACATTAATGTATTTTATTAGACATTAATGTCTAATCATTAATATACATTAAATTACTTCATATTTAAAAATCCAATACATATATGTATAATATATTTATATTTATGATTTGATAATAAATAAATAAATATCCAGTGCTATAAAAAGCGGGAATCAGAAAATCGGCGATTAATCAAAATGATTAATAAGATCATTATTCAGAATTAAATTTATTTATATATGTAAAAATAATATATAATGATTTTTAAAATTTTAGATTACCCCCCACAAATTTTGTAAATTCGAATATTCAGCCTTATTTTCAACCAATTAGCCATCGATTTTAACCGAATTTCGCCAAATTCTATTATATATCTAATACAACAATAATGAGTGATTTAATTCAAAGAGACTAATATGTCATTACTCACTATAAATATTTAATATTCTACCTGATTTTCGTCTAATTAATCCAGTTTTGACCAAATAATCATCGATTTAACTGAATTTTGTCAAACCGGATTAAAATTCTGATTATCGATTAATCAGTCAACCGACCGGTTTTTAGAATATTTAATTATTATGATTTCAAAAAATTATATATATATATATATATATATATATTTGAATAATTATAAATATAATATATAACTATATGACAAAAACTCTAATTCAGCAAGAATCTAATTTTTTGTATCAAATTCTCAATAATTTTAGGAGGGTGGTAATTTAATTATATAATAAAATTTTAAATAGTGTATATTTTTTGTCTTCATATTTTAATAAATATCATAATACTGACTTAATATATAAATATATATACAATTTAAATTATTTTTATAATACAAATAATCTCAATTTAAAAAAGATGAACATATGTCAAAAAAATAATTTAAAACATCCCGTGCTTTACACGGGTTAAAAAGCTAGTTTGAATAAAAAGCTGAAAGCACATAAAAAAAAAGTGAGAATGCTGGTGTTTGTTTCAATACTTTTACTTGTTTTCCAGTTTAACTAATATATTTTTTAATTTTATTCTCACTTGTATTTTATTTTTTTATTTTAAGCATGAAGCAGTTTTCAAATTTATCTAACGGCGAATGTTTAACAACTTGACTTTGAGTAGCGAAAAAACATATGATTCAGATTATCATGAAAATTTTAAAAAGGCCAAGATCTCGCGAACTTTAGGGAGAAGGTGGAGAAACTGAATGATTAAAGCCTAGCTTTATAAATAGTAGGGATGCTAACTTTTGTTTCACGACTTCTACTTATTTCTCAAACGTTTCATTCACTTATAAGTCTTAACTTACTTCTTACGTTTACTTCACTTATTTAATTTAAGCAAAAATCACTTATTTTAAACTTAGCCAAACGGCTCCTTTGTATTGTGATTTGTGCAGTGAAATGCATTAACAAAAAAAAAAAAAAAAAAATTCTTCCATGCAAAAAAAAACAAAAAAAGATTTTCTTATATCATCTTTATTAAATATTTAAATTAATAAAAGTCGGGTCCTATTGAGATTTTGAGATTTGAGAGTACTAGCAAGTTACCATCGTGTGTCAAACTACCCCTGGACACCGGGCTGCAGGATATTGCATACTTTTTTTTGAGAATGAGAATTTTATTAAAACTCCCTCCGACAATAATGTCTCCAACAAACAAGATGGAGGAGACGAGAATAAAATAAAACAGTTAAGCTCACGAGGAATTCTAGCCAGATTATACGCTACCTTGTTCGCCTGTTTTTTAACATGACTAACTGAGATCCTAGCAGAACTTCCGATCTCTTCCTCATATTGTTGCACTAGGTCACCACTCTCGAGAATATTATCATGGCCATTGTTGATAGCTTGAATACTTAATAACGAGTCACTTTCCACAAGGGCTCTCTGCAACATCTCGAGACAACACCATGGCTTCCCATATACCTGTTAACTCAGCTTCCAGGACTGTAACAGCCCCTGAAAATTGCATAGTTTTGCCTGCAATAAAATGGCCTTGGCTGTTTCTGAGGACCATACCTACAGCAAAAGAGTTCTGTCCCGCTACAACTGATGCATCTACGTTTAATTTGAGGTGATCCTCCTGTGGAGGTCTCCATTTGTGATCAGTTGAATTTCCTGCTCTCCATACACCTGCACTGAACCATACTTTTTATTTGCTATTTGCCACTCTTCCACTTGTTTCCTGCTCCATTGAATCCCAAAGGCTGCTGACATTAACCTATTTTTAAAGACTCTCTTATTTCTCACAAACCAGATATCCCATAACACAGTGGCGATTCTTATCAGAACATCATTTGGTGCTTTTGACAACATATTGAGAAACCACTCATGAGCATATTCTTCCTCTCTGTCATTGTAGTTGAGATTGACTTCACTCCAACAATCCTGAGCAAACTGGCAATCGAGGAAGAGATGATTCACATGCTCTATATCTCCCACACACAGAGAACAACCAACCGAGACTAGAACACCTCTACCTCTTAGCAGATTTCTAACTGGCAGCGAATTACGACAGAACCTCCACATGAAAATCTTGATTTTATGAGGATCTGCAGTCTCCAGATTTTACTCCAGCCATTCGATGGATAAATTCTTTCATTTATAGTGTGACTTTTACACCATTCAAAGTAACCTGATTTCACCGTGTACCGTCAATTAGAAGTATGGACCCAGGCAATCCTGTCTCAAGTACACCCTTGCGGAATACCGGTATTTATTATGGCATCTGCATCATCACTATTAAAATGAAGTCTTACTTTGTTTTCATCCCAAACTTTGACATTCTGTTGGAAAAAATCACTCACTGTAATACTTTGATATCTACTTCTATATATTAAAAGGGGACTAGGGGCAAAAAGAGCAAAAAAAAATGCCCGTGAAATTACATATATACCCCTATTTTATACAGAATTTCTACAATGCCCTCGGCTTGTTATGCTCGTGAATACTCTTCGTTTTCTTGCTGTGTGCTCTGCCAGTTTCTTTTCATGTTTATTGTTTGTTTGCTCTTCAATTTGCTTCAGTATTCTCTCGTTATCATGTTACAGCTTTAGCTTTTTTATAAATCACTTTCGTATAATTATAAATTTTTTAGAATTCGACGAGTAACACTACGATTGTGTTTTGTACTGGTTTGCCTCTCATGGATTGGGTTTTAGGAAAAAGGGAATCTCTGTGTGTATATCAATTGGGTGTACGCGGCACACCCGTCTTTTCGGTGGTTTCCCGAAAAAGAGTTGCAAATCGAGGCTGTGGCTGAGGCTGACCAAGAAGTTGCCGAGTTGCGGGGGACGCTGAAGCGGCTGCAGAATGCTACTCGCCGGGAACCAGGTATGGTTTCTCATATCATGATTTGTTTGCCCTTACCTATTTCATTATTACAAAAATGCCATGCTCTGTAACCCCCAGTAAATCATTGATAGGGAAAAGAATCGATATACACACTGATAATTGAATTGAATCAGAGACAAACAGGAATATATTGTTTGTTTGATTACAAATCTTGAGTTTGAGGGGGTGAAGGATTCAAGACATATTCAGGTTCAAGGTTTATCAATTTCTCAAGGGGTTTGATAAACCCTGAACATGGGGTTTATCAAATTCTTCCGTCATTAGTCTGCAATACACCAAAGTAAAACCAGGTTTGATTTTTGTTGTTTTTGGGGTATTGCAATAAGTATATGTGTTTTTGTTTTGATATTGATTATTCTAATCATTTCAGTCTAACTTAACAGGTGGCTGAGGGTGCCAGAACGGCCTGTGCTTCGAATTGATAATTAAAATTTTAAGCGAGGTTAGCTTTTTTGATATCACATATAATATTATTGCAGTTTTTGATATTGTGCTGATAAAAATGCTCTGCTCTGCATGATACAGAATTTTAGCCTTCAGTACTTCAGATTCACTCGTAAGCAAATGAGGTATTGATTAAACAATCCTCTTGACTGATCAATATAGTATAAACCTTTCATAGGTGAATTATATTGTGTCGAGTTCAGTGGAAGTTTATCTATATGTCAGCATAAATAATGGACTATATAAATATTATTAGTTACTATGAGGTGAGATAGGAAAGTATATTATATTTGATCCTGTTTTCCTATTATTCTCCATGTTCTGCTTGAGTGTGGATTTCTTTTGATAATTGTGTTTATGTGACATAAAGTTTGATGAATTGTTTGGGGTTTTTTTAAATCTACTTATATATATTAAAGCATAACCAAGGGCTTAATATGTTAAGAAATTGGATGAAAAATTATGTAAAAACCCTTACGCGATATCAAATTGCAATCGTGCAATCATTTCACCATGTTTTATCTATGCAGAATCTTTTGTTCATCATCGCACAGCCAAACCCAAAAGGGAGCGTCATGGAGAGATCAAGTGATTAGGTTCCGACATAAATAAGTTTTGTTCAGCTGTTGTTCAATTTGGGTTCTGCCATGTTCTTTGGTTTTTGCGAAGTAGAGTCAGTTTCCGTATTCTATTACGAATAGAAGAAACAACCTGAAGGGGTGAGACAAATCCTATAGAGGCAGGTATTTTGATCCTCTATTTTGCTGTGCTTTTGATGTGTTTTGTTATTTAACGTGTTATGATATATGTGGCACAATTTCCTGGTGTTTACATGGCTGTTTCGTCCTTTAAAATTGACCTCCATGTGTTTGATGAAAGTTCCTGACATTTGATAAAAGTTTTCTGCAAGTTATATGTGCCAATCTTATGTTCTTATTTATTGGTAACAGTCCTCAAGCTGTTCAGGCGGTTCTTTTATGTGCTCAGCATTTGGGATCACGTCATGCTAGGGCAGGGCAATTGATGACCAAAGATCGGGAAGAATACATCTGATTCAGTTAACAAACACCAAACTATGTTGATCTTGCTGCGAGTCAAATATGTCGGAAGCCATTCAGAGAGCAAGTAATTTATTTCTTTGTATTTCATGCATATTTTATCTCACTTTTGTAGTTGCGCATCTGCACCATTACTAGAGTTATGAATTGCATATTGCAAGACAAACATTGCACAATGTTCACTGGTACCATAGAAGCAATATCTGAAAGAATCTTACAACAATTAGATGCTAATGTTATGTCGTCTTTTTAGATGGGCAGGGTTTACCGAAGCCAGGGGAGACTATCCATTTAGCCACCACAAGTTAACCTTTCAATATTATGAAGCATCAGAGCTCAGGATCGGAAACTGTAAATGTTGGTCCTTAAGGCCATTTTGAAATTATGAAGCCCTAACCCAACTGAATTAGCTCTACTGTTGACTTGGAAGAAATGATTATGCTCTTCTTAAAGTTTCTCCAAGTGTAGTTACTTTGACTGGTAGCAGTTACCCTTGCTACATCCAAGCATATCATTTGACAGATTCTAATGGCGGAAGGATCACTCTGCACCCTAAGGTTAACCATCCTTCTATGACTTTTTACAAATTCAGTTTATATTCTAAAGTTCTCTATTGCCCATTGCAATATGTTTGTATTTATTCAGTGCATATTAAGGATTTAATAAAGGTAATTTCCAAAGTAAGGAAAGCTTCCAACTAATAATGAAAAGCTCTAGGTTGAAAGAGAAGGTGTTAACAAATGACCTAGACGAACAATTACAGGCTATGTTGCATATATTTAGGATAAATAACTAGAAGATTTGCCTTAATATCTTGTATATGGTAATAGCGTCTAGCTTTTAATCTATAGTTGACAAGCTTGCAGTAGTTGACAAAATCATCAGAACTGTTTTAGGTATTAAATTTGACAGCAATTGAACTAAGCCGTGCAGATATCAAAGTGGGTTTATCTGGTCCACTGGTTTACATGGATGGATCGTCAAGTTCCTAACTTTTGACATCGCCGAACTAAAAATTGCATGGAACTGTAAGACGAAAAAGATTAGTATTTACTTTAATTTTTAAGTTCTTATTAATATTTATAGAAAAGAAATAAACCAAGTCGGCGTATATCTCCGCTTTGCTTCTGTGCTTGCATGTTTTGTAGGCATCACCCTCCTCCTCTGTCGGCAGCTCCCTTTCTTGAGCTAATATAAATGTCTTCGAATAACTTTGGTGTCTCTAATTAATATATGCTTTGGTGTTTACTGATTTACCAAGGTGTTCATCGATGTCCCTAGGTGGTATTATGCCTTCCAAATTTAATTATCAACTAATCTTATGCGTGACTGGTACACTTCCAAATACATTCAATTTTCTTAATTGTCGACTTTCTTCCGGACTAGATTGGTTCACAATTTCAGCAATCGTTGCTTTAAAGATTGTTCATTTTTATTAACTTCATTATTCAGTGCTAATACTGCTCCTTTATTTCTCTGCTTATTAAGTTTTGGGTTGTATATGTTTCCTTTTAGAAGTGGCTCACTTGATCTTTATGGTTGTACGAAGCTAAGATTGGTGCAGATAGTTGTGACTTGTGAGGCTATGATTATTGCTGAACAACGATATTATCTTATGTAATGTTTTAGTTTTTTGATTTTATTCTATTTATGTGTGAAACATTTTATAAAGGTGGCATTAGCGCAATTCGTAAAACAACTTTCTTCAGGTAACTTGCCTTTTATTACTCTAGACATAGCTTTAGGGCTGAAAAGTTGAAAATTAGAACGGGTAATATGGATTCGGATGGGATGCAATTTGTTATTGATAGATATAACTTGCATTCATATGGAAAATGAATGAATTTGAATTCTATTTTGTTATTGGGAAGAATATGAAGACGAATTTCACTGAATATTCTTGTTTCATTGATAAATAACTTCCTGACAGGCAAGTGGGTCAATGAATTTGGATATGACATCTCCAAAGAAGCTCACTCGAAAATTGTTTCTAAAACAGATGGTTGTAGACTTTTTTACAAGCGAAAGAAGGATACTGTACCATGTCCAATATGTAAGGATGTACTTCCTTTTCTCTTCTAATTTTTGGCAAAAAGAGTTACAATATAGTCCTGACCTCTTAAGTAAGATAAAAAAAAAAAAAAACTTGAGCTAGAAGCTCGTCACCAAGATTTTTCTTTTGTATCATAATGGAACAACATTTGCTATGAACTTTCACCAGTGTGATCTTTGCGTTATACCCTGATCCATACCGTGCTTCATTAGTTTTTTGGCCATGACAAACATGAGGCGCAAACTATAAAATTTTACTGGTTTTCCCTATATCTCATTACCACTTACCCGATAAATTAGTGCTCGATAGAGTTATAATCTTAGTAAAATTATAATCTATTCAGTTCCTTTAATCTTGATAAATTAATAATGTTGATATGTCAACTAAATTTTTTGGTTATGAGCCTATTAACTTGAGTAGAGGTTTTACCGTATCAATTGGGTACTTGAATATAAGTGTGGTTCACAAAATGTTTTCGAAACATATATAAATTTAAGAGTTGTTCTTATGACATGTGAGCTTTGTCTAAGCTTCTGTAAAAGTAGTTTACCTATTTTCTTGCGTCTCCATTTAAATGTATGATAAGCCTCATGGACATATCATATGACTATTTCTTCCACTTGATCAAAAAATTAGGCAAAGTTAACTACACTTATACTCTAAATCTCACATGCGTGATCCGGTTGACTCCCTGTCATTTTTCTTACATCTCTATAGAACTTCGTTCACACTTTTCTTTTTATATTGTAATTAACTATCTTTTTATATCCCATCGTGGTATCCAACTCTAACCCAGGCGCTTAAAAAATAGATGTGTTATGTATTTGTTTGTATATGAATGTATATGCTCAAATGTCATGCTGTAGTTATGTAACAGACATCGTGATATATACCATGCTCAAAATTAATGTGTTGCCTTTTTTTTTCTAAATGATATAGATACTGAGAAGGAGATTAAGGGATATAAGGAGTGGAGAACTGAAGGTTCTCAAATTCTTCTGACGGATTCAGAAATTTTTTCGAATCAGATTAAGGGCTTTTCGTGTTTATAGTTTCATACAGTTGTTGGGTAGATGATGCGTGATTTAGTTTGGGCAGAAGCCAAGTTGTATCCTTCTAATGTAAAGTTTAGGTGATACTATTTGTTAGTGATGGTTTTAAGTTTAACTTTGTAAAAGAATAAAAACTATCAATAAGTTATTTATAATATTCATTTACACAAATGTTGACTGGGATTATTTATAATAATATTTATGCTTAACCTTTTTTTATAAGGTGTACAATCTGGTACAAGATTGTAATCTCAAAGAATATGAAAGATGTCCCTGGAAATTTAGATAATAGATTTTATATTCAACTTTTGTGAATGAAAAATATCTTTAATGTAAAAAAATATTTGATGCTTTACTATGCACAAAAATACAAACGAATATAAGGCTTTATTAAGTCTTATACAGTAGTGTGTATATTCTAATCTGAATTTCTTTAAGGGATATTGTTTTAGCTTTATACTCCCCGTTAAGTTCTTGATCTATATTTTTATACCGGTCTGATGCTATGTTAATTATCTTTTGCTGACTTGTGTATGTCATACATAGAAGTAGCACTAGACTTGTGCATCACCGGATAAAAAAACAAACGATATAGGGTCAAAAATAATAAAATTTCTACTCGAGCATACTCCACTCTGTCGGTGTATTTTCGTTATTGCGCCGCATTATAAAAAAAACAATAACATGAAATTATATGCCCGTGCCTTACACGGGCTTCTACGCTAGTTGCATACTTGTAATACAACTGGGAAAAGGTAACAAAATCGCCAAATGAAAGAAGTGTTGGATAATATTCGTGCAGGATATCACTTATTAGGTAAGATTTGATATCATGTACTACCAAAAGTTAACGTGTACTTTCATGCTTCTGTACCAAAATTGAAACCTAAATATTAATTTTATATTGTATTGGCGTGGTGTTTTCGGGTAGCAAATTATCGGATCTAATTTTAGTACTTTTGTCGGTGTTAACTTTGAGAAGAAAAGGCCCAATACAATAGCCTAGCCCGTTGGAGCTGGGCTGTATTTCTCCACTTACTATTTTTTTAATCGATAAGACCATTTTCTGGAATTAGGTCTGATTAACACTGGTTGACATGATGTTTCTGGAATTAAGAAGCATAAACTATGAGTGAAATAAAAAAAGGGCATAAAGTTCATGATACCATTTGACATGCATAGCATTACTCAAACAAAAACTAATTTATAAATTAATATTTTTAGTGAAAATCGATGTTATCATACAGTCCATTAGATGGTTTAAGAATTGGTCACATTGTTGAAATGTCGTGCTCTTGAAAGATTAATTAATGAAGAAAATTTGTTGTTCCTATCATCTTTTTTTGTTTTATTTAAACTAAGTTCACATCATCTTATTAAATCAACTATACTCCTTTTGTTTAAATATATTAATTTTTTAACTTTTTTCACGCATTTTTAGGAGTTTTGACCGCACATCTAAAATTATTTTTAAATTTTTTTTGTGAATAAAAATATTAGTGATATGCTTTTGTTCACAAAAGAAAAAAAATAAAAAAAAAATAAATTTATGTCTGCAGTCAAAACTCTTAAAAATACGCGACTATTAAATTTATTAAATCCAAATAGAGGGAGGGAGTATTTTATTTTCCTAGATTAGAATAAATCAAAAAGTGAAGATATAATAATAAAACTATAAATTTGAGTATACAAATAAATGAAGTAAAATAAAAGTTGGAAATAGAAGCGTGGACCTTGGATATATATTTGTGGGATACCATTTACTCTTTCCATTTACAAAAACTGTAGTTTCTTCTCCACCCCCAAATCGAAAAAGCAGATCAGATCTAAACCAAACAAACCCTAATCTCAATGGCCACACGCGAAGAGAACGTCTACATGGCCAAGCTCGCCGAACAAGCCGAGCGCTACGAAGAAATGGTCGAATTCATGGAGAAAGTCTCCGACACCGTCACCGACTCCGACGAGCTCTCCGTCGAGGAGCGCAACCTCCTCTCCGTCGCCTATAAGAACGTCATCGGCGCTCGCCGTGCTTCGTGGCGCATCATTTCGTCGATCGAGCAGAAGGAGGAGTCTCGTGGCAATGCCGATCATGTGGCGACGATCAAGGAGTATCGGGCGAAGATCGAGGCCGAGCTTTCCAAGATCTGTGATGGAATTTTGAAGCTTTTGGATGCTAAGTTGATTCCGGCTGCCAGTGCCGGGGACTCCAAGGTGTTTTATTTGAAGATGAAGGGGGATTATCATAGGTATATGGCGGAGTTTAAGGTTGCTGATGAGAGGAAGGAGGCTGCGGAGAATACGCTTAGTGCGTATAAGGCTGCTCAGGTATATCTTTGTGTCTTGTGTTTACGGAATTGTGATATGTTTTTATTGAATGTCGCATAATTTGTCTGTGTTGTTTGCTTATATCAATGGATCAATAATTTGGTATGATATTTTTATCAATTGCAGGTTTGGTTTATATTATGTTATTGTGTTTGTTATTTTATAATAATGTACATACATGATTCTTTCTGTGTTTTGTTGTGTATATATTACATTAGATGATGTTTGGTTGTGTAATTTTTAATGGAGAAGTAGTAGTCTGTCATTACGTTTGTTCAATGCTAACCGTGTAAAGGACTTTGTGAACAAAGAGCTGTGCGAACCATTTGTGTTTATGTGTTTTGTAGTTTATTTGTGATGAACATGGTGATTGTTATTTGGAGAGCCACTGTTTCTGGCAAATATGTTGATGATTAATAATCTAGATGGTAACTTGATTTACATGTGAAACATTGAACTCCTTTTGTTATGTGTTTATTCCAGTGTTGCAATTAAATGTAGATAGTCTCAAGTAAAGTAAGAAGATAAGAACGGTGTACCTTGATCTAGGAAATGTAGCTTGCTTATTGAAATGTGGAAATGGGAATCGGTAATGAGAATGAGGGGTATGGGAATGGGTATCCAAGAGGAGTGTAAGGAATGATTTACCCTGCAAGTGGGATTGAGTATCCCATTCCAAGTCACAAAATTGCTAATCCAAACACCAACACATGGGTTTGAGGTTCCGATTCCCGTTAACTGGGCTAATTAACCATGAACCAAACGCATCCTAGGTTTCAGTATTAATGCATAGTTATGTATTCCTCAGCTGTTGCATATCAGTACACTTTGCTTGTTAGTTATTCTTCTCCCAAATGATTGGGCTGATAATTTCTTTGCTGCAGTTTAAAAATCCCAAATTCAATGGTTTTTACAATAAATTTATAATAGCCTGTCCATTTGCTTTCTTATTTATTCTTTGCTTTTTCTTTTTTTTTGTTCGTTTTCTGTTTTTTTTGATTTTGGACAATCACTGAAATTCGAATGCCTTGTGCACACGCCTCCACTCATACTTGAACTCTCAACCTCTTGTTATCAAGAGGAGAGCCAATCATGGAAATTGAATACGTTATGCACACATGTCTCGACTCAGGCTTGAACTCTCGATCTCTTGTTATTAAGAGGAGAGGGGTTAATGCTAGCTAAACCTTGCATATTGTTCATTATCTTTTTCCTACGTCATTTTGTATGTTTGCCACACAATCAGACCATATGCTATACCTTCTTTTTACAGATATTGTTGTTGCTTGTAACTTTAAGAGTTGTCTGTTAAATTTTTTGTTAATATGTCCTATTATCTATCTTTGCTTTGCAGGATATAGCAAACTCTGAGTTGGCTTCTACACATCCAATTAGACTTGGACTGGCTCTTAACTTCTCTGTTTTCTACTATGAAATTCTGAATTCACCTGACCGAGCATGCAACCTTGCAAAACAGGTGACACTACAAATGTTCTAGGCTTCTAGCATCTTCGTTATTATTTCTCTTTCTGAATTTTTAACTTTGTATGGCTGTCAACTTACTGTTATTTGGTGGGGACAGGGTAAAACACATATATTTATAAAGCTGTGAATTGTTCCTAAATGTTTATTGAGAGAAAAATGAGAATTATGTATGATTGAAAAATGTGTGCAGCTTCTTTTTGTAGAGTATTAACTGTTGTGTACTAGATTTGTTTTAAAATACATCCATTGAGTTTTAAAAATCTTAAAAATATGATAGTCCGTAGACTGTAGCACAGATGATCTCCTTATAACATTATTATTATTCAGTATATCTAATTTCTGTTTTAGTGTTTTTAGGCTGCTACAATATGAACCACTCAAATGATATCATAATGTGAGACAACTTCCATATCATTCATTGGTTGACTTCTTTGGAAACAACACATCGTCATTGTGTTTTTAGTTGTATATTTTAAGCTCATTTACGTGTTTAACTAATATTTAACCTGGAAATTACTAGTATACATCTTCAATGTCAAGCATGTCAATATATATCTATTCAGATTGAGCTTACGATTTGAGCAGCTGTTCTTTCGTATTCTTGTACATTATAATACTTGAAGGCTGTACCACAGTTGAAAGATGGATAATATAACCAATTAAAAAGGCAACACTCTTGGGTCTTACCCCATAGGACTTCGGAGAGGGAGCGAGTATTGAGATTATGTGCATTTATATGTTCCAAATTGCAGCCAACTATTTATGACTGCTGTACTTGTCCATCCCATGGTGGTTTTTGTAAAAGATGTTTTCTTTAATGATTTTATGGCTTTTCGATATATTCAGATATAGGACATCTTCAGTGGCAACTGGCAAGCAACCTTGTAAAATCTAATTTAGGAATGGTGGGCACAATTAAATATAAGAAGTGTACTGATATTTGTTTTTATGCTAGGCTTTTGATGAAGCCATCGCAGAACTAGATACACTGGGAGAGGATTCTTACAAGGATAGCACTCTGATAATGCAACTTCTTCGAGACAATCTGACTTTGTGGACTTCAGATATGCAGGTATCACTGCGTCTTCAACTTAAATTGAATGTTCATGTTGTGAATAACCTGACTAAATCTTCAGCGGTGTTAATCAAGTAACATTGTTGTATGTGTATAGGATGATGCCGGAGAAGAGATCAAAGAATCCGCCAAGAACGAGGATGAGCCACAGGCTCAGGCGCAGTGAAGCGTATTGTATTAGCAAAGTTATCATGCTTCATCTTTTGCTGTTTTTAATTGAAGAAGTTGCTTGATCCCTTTCACCAATTTGTTATTGGGCTCTCCCAGGGATTTATGAACCCTTTTAGATGAAAGCAATTTCTACTAGGTTTTTATTTTAATCTTCAAAGATTATTCGCCACCTGTGATTGTTGTTTTGGTGGTTTTATCATGTTGACAACCTTAAATTGCTTGCTTATAATAATTCTGCAATGAGCAAAGACTTTCTTGCTTTTGGATTATCAAATTCTCTCTATTTTGGCATGAATGTTCATGTTGTCACAAAATTTGGCAAGTAGACTTGTAAACAATTCTACAGAATCCACCTTTCGCTCGGAGCATATTCCATACTGCAGTTTAGCATCATTGTTTAAATTGGTTAGTTTTTAAGCTTATTTTGATTTTTACTAAAGCTTTCAAGTATATCATATCTTTTTTAATACAAATAAGTGCTTATTGCTTAAAGTAAAAAAGTGAAGTAGAAGTTAGAACAAGTTAAGACTTATAAGTGATAAAAGTGTTTGGGAAATAAGTAGAAGCCGTGAGACAAAAATTGGTACTCGTAGCTTTTTTTAAGTACTTCTTGACTTCTTACACAAACGGTATAAATAAGTGCTTTAAACTTATAATTCAGAGGCTGGGCTTATAAGCTCGTGCCACACCCACTATATGAATTTAACTACTGAATACATAATGAATTATAATTTTTTCGATCACAATAAATTTTACTTTTTATTTTTATATCAATACATAACAGTTCAGGGCAGACTGTTGAAGGTCTAGTTTCATTGTAAATGGTACTATCAAATATGTGTTCCATCTTAAAAAAGCCAAAACGCGACGTAGATGCGAGTGGTACTAATATTAGATCTAAATATTATTTTTGCTCTGTTTTTGATTAAAAATAAACAGTAAACATGAAAAGCAATGCAAATCTAAAAAATCAAAAATTTTGCATACAATTACTACCAACAAAGGATAGAACATTTAAAATTATAAATCATTAATATTAAGAGAAAGTAGTTTATAACTATAAAAGTAGAACCATTATTCCCGCCCAAATCAACATAATACCCTGTATTGATTGAGAACCCAACAGCAACAAGGGAGTAACATTCTGGCGTCCCAGGGCAATTGATTCAGAAGTAGAATGGAAGATGAGCAGGAGAATATTAGAGGGTTTCTGGTCGATCACTGTTCCGATCAACTCTCTTCTATCCTCCTTTCCCCTGATACTCGTCTTCATTATCCTCTCCTTCTCGAGTACGTCTCTCTCTCTCTCTCTCCTCTCTCTCTCTCTCTCTCTCTCCTCTCTCTCTCCTCTCTCTCGTCTCTCTCTCTCTCTCTCTCTCTCTCCTCTCTCTCTCTCTCCTCTCTCATCTCTCTCTCTCTCTCTCCTCTCCCTCTCCCTCTCCCTCTCCCTCTCCCTCTCTCCCTCCCCCTCCCCCTCCCCCTCCCCCTCTCCCTCTCCCTCTCGCTCTCTCTCTCTCTCCCCCCCCCCCCCCCACCTCATACATCCCATTGTCTATATTCTGACTTTATGAAGCAACTTCAATTCGAATATTCAGATTTGCTGAGTTACTGGATTCCAATCCTAAGCTCGCTAATTCGGTTTTTAATCAGCCGGCTTTGTATCTGCCAAAATTCGATAAAGGAGCGAAGGAAGCTCAGGTTTTGTATCTGTCCGTTATACATTTCTGCATTTCTCTATTTGTTATGTTATGTGTGTGTGTATATTCAGCATTTTTAGATTTCAGTTATTACTACTTAATGCTTAAGCTTCACAGTCAATTTTTAGCAAGGCTCTACACTTATTGTACTCTATTATGTTTACTGAATGTTTAGCAAGGATTTTTGAGTATCTACTTTTCATTTTAATTTATCAGTGGATTACGATTTGTATTATATTTATACTCATCTAGGTTTTATTCAATGCACCAAGCTTGCAACCTGACAAAATCTTCCTCTATTATTGCAATACCAAGATGGAAGCGCTAAAAATTTTAATAATCGTCTTGCGGATATTTTTGATATCTTTGTAGTTATGCTTTTAAAAGGACTAAATTGATCTCTCTCGATATTGACATGTACAAGGAAATATTGCGCAAGGAATTAAAAAGTTTGAGGAATGCAAGTGTGAAAGACTATGTGCATGTTCGGATCAATATTTGCGGTTCTCCTCTGGAATTTCCTGGTTCGATTTCTCTTTCTTTCTTATGCCCTACTGCTCCTTTGACTTTCTTTCTTTCTTCTTCTTGTTTTTTTAATTTGAACTGGTGACCATTTTGTGGTCAGAAACATTTCCAAGCATTGGTCGAGTGAGAGTGAAACATCGAGGGATCCTTCTCACTCTTAAAGGGACTGTTATTAGGTCTGGAGCAATAAAGATGGTGGAAGGTGATAGGACGTTTGAGTGTAGAAGATGCAAACACAGGTGGATTTTGTGCCCTTATGCTTGCTTGTACTTGTGAATTACTGTTTTAGCCAGATCTTGGTACAACTCTCTTGTATGTAGTATTAAATCATGAAAAAGACTGTTATCAAATAAAACAATCTACATGATGCTAATCTGTGATGATATTTTGCTACATGTGGGATTATATGACAGTATTAGATTGTCATGAAAATGTAACTGATAAAATTAGTGACAAGTGTATTGGGAATTGTCTTGTGAAATATATAAAGCATCAGTGCAGCAGTGTGTGTGTGATAAGTCTTAGCAGAACCATTTAAGTGCATTAAACTTATAAAAATTCTGAAGACTCCATCACACGCTGTTATACGTTCAATGATTTACAGAATCTTGAGTCAGCACTTGACATATTGACCCAACAACTTCGTGAGTTAACAATTTATGTGGTTTTCTATCTTTAATATCTCTATATCTACAGTACTCTTTCCAAATTGGGCTACAAATTAAAAATGGTGTCAGGTAAAAGTGACATCTTTTCAATCTGTGCTCAAATTTTCGTGATGGATGTTGCATAGTAAAGAGAAAGTTACATTGAAGGAGTGATATCTAACATGTACTGGATGTCATGACTCATATATTTGTCAGAGTTAATATTTTACTGATGATACATACATTGATATGGTCTGCCAAGACAACGAATAAATTTTCTTCAATTGATTTGGTGCTCAGTGTACATGTAATTAGTGTTGATGCGCTTATCGTAGTCTTGTTTGATCTTTGTTTCTCTAGCATAATTTCCTGTAGTAAATGTTCCCATTGTACTCTAGTTTTTCAAGTCCAACTTCAGATTATCAGTTGCTGATGATTATAGTAAGTTAACTGCGGAACCATCATGTTATTAGAAATTTTGATTATTTATGATATTCGTATCAAGTGTTTTTTCTATGGTGTTGTTTTTACATGTGTGCACTTGGTTTAGAAATACATTTGGTTGCTGGCGTGATACTGTTGCTACTACTTGCTGACAGGAATTAAGGCTTTCAGAATCAAAGCTGACTTTAGCTCCCCACATCCGTGGGGAAATTGTGTCTGTATGCAGGTTCAAAGTTTCTCCAGAGCTGGAAACTGGGAATTCTGTACCCAAGCCAACGTTTTGTCCCTCAGAGGTTTACTTTCTCACTGCATAGAGTAACTTTTGACTGAAGCTCTAGTATTTTTCCGACCTTTTAATATTTAATGTTTCGTTTAATCCTGTACTGATTCCAGAAAAAATTGCAATATAGTTTTACAGCACCTTAAAAATTTAATGTAGGATTGGAGGAGAGTTTCTTTCTAATTTTCTATTTATAAGGTGTAATGTATATAGTTAATTATTTTTCTCTCTCGAATATGTGTTTCTTTAATTGTTTTGAAAGTATCTTCATGCAGTATATGGTACTTAATTATCTGCCATAACAAACAAACTCAATGTCTGTATTAACAGAAGCAGAAGTATTGTGAGAGCACCAGTTTCAAGCTTCTGGAAGAAAACATAGTATGTCATGATTACCAGGAGATAAAAATTCAAGAAAGTACGCAAGTCTTGGATGTTGGTGCTATCCCTCGTTCAATTCCTGTTATTCTGAAAGATGATCTTGTAGACATTGTTAAAGCTGGAGGTAGAACATCTCTAAAGCTCATACTTGTTTTACCAATGAAATATGCACTATATTAATTTACATCAATGTTGAGTAGATGTGCTGGAATATCTACCTGTTTCTTATTGATACTTGTATATTGTCAGATGATGTGATCGTCACAGGAATTCTTACAGCAAGATGGTCCTCGGATATGAAGGACGTCCGCTGTGACCTTGATCCTATACTAGTTGCAAATCATATGAGGTAATTTGGTTTTTTCCTTTTGTTTTGATTTAATTTTAAAATTGCTCTATAATTCCACCAGTCCAAGTAATCAAATGTGCAAAGGCATCCTGAGAATAAGCACCGCGTGCAAACTTGAAGCTTAAAATACATTACATCTCAATATATAGACTCATGCACATATATATTTGTAGTCTTGTAGATACTAAAACATGAGAGATTGATGAAACTAATAACAATAAAATTCCAGAACAAGTCAATACAAAGTTAACAAGTCCTAATAGAACTTTTAGTTCACTTCAACAACGCTTTAGGCTTGTAGCATGTTGTTTTTTACCCCACATCGGTTGTGGAAGGGTCATATACTAGTCAGAAAGTGTCTATTGTACTCATTGCTATGAGGCCTTCTGAAAGGTGCCAAAAAAAAATATGTGTGGGCTTGATCCAAATCAGACAACATAATGATGTCAGAGTTAAGGTGCAAAAAGTACTATCAGACTAAGTTACCGGGACTCGGCTAAAAGTGTCCAACATGGATACGTGTCGGAGTGTCGGACTCGGCAATAATTTGAAAATTCTACATGTTTTTGGCTTAAAATAAGTGTCGGAGTGTCCATACCCATGTCCGAGTGTCGAGTGTCCGACACGGGTACTCGAGACAAAATGAAGAGTCCGGGTAACATAGCTATCAGAGCTTAGGTTTCAGCAATCTCTGGGTAGACTGCTCCATGTTCCGAAACTGATGTGTGAAGGAGAAAATTGATTCCTTTATTGAGTAGTGTTGATAAATAAGTGTCTGGATAGTATGAGTCCTGTCTGAGAGGTGCCTAAAATCAAAGCTATTTTCATATTACTGATGACATCTATGTGTGTAATATCAAATGTGTTATATCAAATATGTTCAAACTATATGACTATTAAGACCTTAAAGATGAAACAAGGGGTTTGGAAAGGATTCCAGCAATTGCATGTTATAAGAAAAGAATCTGTGCTTTTAGTTGACCAGCAAGACATGGTACCTAAGAGTACAGTTTTTTTTTTCTGAAGTGCAATTGCTAGGATAGAAGTAATTGGGTCAAGAGTGAGAAGAGATGTGTAGGCAGGTCAATAGGAGCTCTAATAGGTTTCAGTGGAGACAGATAAGTCCTGTTTTGGTTGAGATTAGCAAGCAGAGGAAGATAATTTCTTGTCTTTCTAGAATCTTTGTTGATAATAGTTGTATTGACAAATCTAAAAATTCATGTATAAAAGTACAAAGGCTATGTAAAATTGAGAACATCAATACATTAAAGAGGCTTATGTATATGGTGATTGTTCTTATTGAACTCAATTTGAAAGTGTTCAACTAATGAGATCCAAGCAGATCTTGACTCCTAATTGGGGAGAATGGTTTTACCTGCCATGTGTCATATGAGCAATTGATTATGATCATGACTTTACTCCTGCTATATTCTCATTTCAGAAGAACAAATGAGCTGAAGTCCGATGTAAATATCCCAGATGATACTATTATGGAATTTAAGAAGTTCTGGTCGGAGTTTCGAGATACCCCTCTAAAAGGTAAAAAAAATATTCTATTTGATGTGTAAAACTTCTTTATATTTACTTCCATCGTTAATATTGTGAATTTACCTTGCCAGGAAGAAATGCAATTTTGAAAGCTATATGCCCACAAATTTTTGGACTCTTTACAGTAAAACTTGCAGGTAACTTGGTTAACATTAATTCTCTTTTATGTTAATTTTGAAATGTTTTGATGGGACTATTTGAGATTTTTGTTGCTTCAAAGTTGTGTTTTATCTTTCTTTATGTTTATTACATCTGGTATGCTAAATATACAAAATTTCTATCAATCTAGTTGCACTGACACTTATTGGAGGCGTGCAGCATGTTGATGCATCCGGTACAAAAGTCCGAGGAGAGTCTCATTTGCTACTAGTTGGTGATCCAGGTAGTTCTTGGGTCTTAGTTTATATAACATTCTTCTTTTGCTACCTATGGTATAGGTCACAACTGTAAGTGTTAAGGCCGTAGAGATGAAAACAATATTAATTTTTCTTTGCTTTTTATATGGCAATCACTAAGAAAAGATTAAGGTAAGATTTTCTAGTAACAGCTGTATTTATTGATTTCTATCGGTAGTTATATCACCTATGTAATGTCTAGAGTCAAATACCTTTGACTCCAACTATTCCCCAAGTTTAATGACATCAATCTAGTCTGCTGTAGTTTTAGGCTTATGATTAATATTTACATATTACATTGAAACAATAAATTGTAGAAAGATTATACTCTGATTTTCTTACAGAGGTCTAACAGTGACCGTGTGTCCAGTCAAATATTTTAGGAAATGGATATAAATATTAATGCTGATTTCAGGTACAGGGAAGTCCCAGTTCTTGAAATTTGCAGCTAAATTGAGCAATAGATCTGTTATTACGACTGGCTTGGGGAGCACTAGTGCTGGATTGACTGTTACAGCTGTTAAAGATGCAGGTACATAATATTTTGACCTGATCTTTATGCTACAACTTTGAGCAAGATAAGAGGTGCAAGTTGATTCTATTTCGACTTGATTATGCTGTGAAATTGAGCCAGATTATATATTTATATAACTTTATAAGGTGCTATAATGTAAAGACAAGTTTCTCCTCAGAGTTGCTACTTGTGTTGCAATTTTATGAATGAAACTGTGGGTCTCTATGGATCTATGCTCCTCTAATAGGTTTATGCTTGGTAATGGCTAGTGGACAAAATTATTTCTATCATTGTCGAAGATTAGGTATCTCAAATATATTACATGCAGCATCACTTTTTGGTGGACACAAAATAGAAAATAAATGAATTTAAGGTTCCTATGATCTTTAGATACTATAGGGTTTTCTTTTCCTTCCACTAATTATGGTCATCCATAGAGCCATGTTTATGTACTTCCCCTAAATATTATTATTGTTATTAGGAGAATGGATGCTCGAAGCTGGGGCCCTGGTGTTAGCTGATGGTGGACTTTGCTGCATAGATGAATTTGATAGGTACCACTGTATTCAAAATCTTAACCACCCTTTACCTTTCCTTCTGACTAATCATTAAGTACAGTTTTGGGAGTGCTTGCAATTGCTAGAGTGGGGGCGGGTTAATAGTTGATTAGCTATACACCCCTTCTGCTTAGGATATCTGTCTGTTATGTTTCAATGAGATGTATACAATTAATATTATGTATATGAAATTGGGGTTGATAGATGCACTAGAAATAAAGCACATCATGTATTAGGGTTCCTAACCACTTCAAGTAGTTACTGTGAAGACAATGTTATATCAAACTAATAACCAAATATAAAATCTGGTGAGCTTATGCCAAATTTTAGTTGTCACTATATAATATTCTAATTCGAACAATCTAGTTGGCCCAACAGGTGTCAGTGTTCCGGTAATGTTTTTAATGATTAACAATCTGGTATTGTTCGACTCCCTTTGGACTGTGATTTGAGTGGAGTGCGAAAGATAATGGGCTGGCAATGGAGACGTGAAGAGAGAAGATTCCAATTCCATGCTCCTTTGCCGCTGCCCACCGTTCATTAGTCTCTAAAAGAGGAAAATTTAAAGTCAAACTAATACAATTCTCCTTTTGGCAGTATGAGGGAACATGACAGGGCAACTATACACGAGGCAATGGAGCAGCAGACCATTAGTGTTGCAAAGGTGCGCTTAAGTATTTCCTATATTGATGTAACATTTTTGTAAACTGGATAAAGTTTGCTTCAATGTATGGAATAAGATTTTCTTTCAGGGTGCATTTAGTTTTAGAAAATATGCTGATATTTCAAATGTACGGTCGTATACAAGTACAGGCAATAATTTACTGATATACGGTGTTATCTCAGTATTAAGAAAGGATAAAGTCTTTGTTTAAGTGCTTGTTTATTTAGTTCCTAAGTTTCTTTAAGATGTAGAAAATGTATTCCTTATTTATATGAATGACATTCTCAATTTCAGGCTGGTCTTGTAACTACTCTCAGTACACGGACAATTGTATTTGGTGCAACAAATCCCAAGGGACATTATGATCCTGAACTATGTAATATTTACAGAATTGTTTTTATGTTTTATTTTATGAACCTTTAAAAGTTGATATCCTTGATATGAATATGTTGAAATTACTTAAGTTATGTAGGTAACAGCAACCTTTAATGTATTAGCTAATTAACTCAATAACTTTATATTGTAGTCAGTGGGAGATACTTATTTATATATCCAGGAATACTTTAAGCAATTTTCTGGCTAACACATCTTCTTCATCAACGCAACTCAGCACTCTCTGTCAACACCACACTATCTGGACCCTTGATTAGCAGATTTGATATAGTTCTAGTCCTACTAGACACGAAGAATCCAGAATGGGATGCAATTGTTTCATCTCACATTCTTGCAGAGGTGCCAATTATTTTTAAACTTGATTCTATCAGCTTTGAAGTCCTAAATGATGATTTATTGTAACCAATATGCAGGCTGTTGCAGAAAAAGGTTCTGACGAAAATCTCCAAGGTATTTGGACGCTTACGATGCTTAGAAGGTGAGATTCTCATTTTTTTTTTTAATATCATCTCAAATAGATGAATTTGACAATTTTTGATGTCCTAACAAACTGCTGCTATGATGCAAGTAATCATGGAGTTTAACTCTGCTTGCATAAGCTGCATTAGCTTTTTTGTAGTTAAAAACATTTTTCAAGCAAGTATTTATTTCTTCAGCTGGCAGGTATCTTCACTATGTAAAAGCTTCTTTCAAGCCAGTTCTTACAAAGGAGGCCGAAAAAGTAATCTCGAGCTATTATCAGCTCCAAAGAAAATCAGCAGCTCAAAATGCAGGTTTAACCATTTGAACATCTTGTTTCTGATGATGCAGCTGCAAATAGTTTGTCTAGATCTTGTACTTCCAATGCTTGTTTGTCCGAAATTTACAATATAATATCTTCAACGCAGCAAGGACAACTGTGCGGATGCTTGAAAGTTTGATAAGACTGGCTCAAGGTTAGTAGATTATAATCAACACTATCTACAATATCATTCCATCAGTAAAATCTTTGCATTTTCAATATGACTAATTATTAATTCGCAAGCACATTAATGCTTCAGCACATGCAAGGCTGATGTTCAGGAATGAAGTCATTCAGCAGGATGCCATTACAGCCATCTTGTGCATTGAATCGTCCATGACTACCTCTGCTATAGTTGATAGTGTTGGAAATGCGCTGCACTCTAATTTTACTGAAAACCCTGATCAGGAATGTATCCTTTTTGCCCATCTTCCTCTGCTTGAAATTTGAATACATGCATGCATGTCACATGAGGTTAAATGACCAAAATAGCACGCAATAAGGTGCAAGGGCCTAAAGTGGCAAACGTACAAAAGTTGGTCCACTAAAATTCAGTGGGGGCTTTTTTGGTAACCCATTTCTTATGTGTTACACTGAAAAAAATTATGTTTAGTTGCAAAACATTCCCTGAATGTGTTACCCAGAAACACCATTAAGAAAAGGGATTTGTGAGCATTTGTATGCCATATAAAACAAGACAAGATGCAATTTTTTTTTTGTTTTATTTGTTGCGTCACATCGTTATAATGTGTTTTTTTGTTCTATATTGTTGCTAAAACTGGCAAATTCTTCATGCATTCTATTCTTTTACCTTCAAATCGTTAAAAAGGTCCAATGTCCATCAAATGGTCATTACAGGTCATATATACATCCATATAGTTTCAGTGAACGTAAGGGTGGCCAGCGGTCCATATACAATTTGGTTTTAAGTTTGTCTAGCACTATGTTATATATAGGTCAGTAGTATTTTAATGCAAACACTTATTTTGCACATATGAAGTGCAAAATATAAGTAGCCTTTGAATTGGATGTTACTAATCCTTGACGAAATTCACATAGATGTCAAGCAAGAAAGGACGATCCTTAAAAAGCTGGCTTGCGGGGAAGAAGAGTCAGACTGACATAATACTTGCTGCAAGAAGGATAGGTACCAGAGACTCTTTGCAGGAACATCACCAAGTAATATGTTTATATTACTAAATATTTGAATTTTTGACTCGGCCGCTATATCTTGTCAAGGCTGTAAATTGAGCTACCAGGTTAATCAGATTTTTTTTAATGTTGCTTAATTAGTCTGTGACAGGGTAATAGATATTCAAGTTGGCTCTGGTATATTTTGAGAACTTCCATGTAATATAACACTACTGAATGAAAAGAGTTGTTTTTGGCAGGATTGTTCCAAATTTTCTTTAGCTACCTTTCCAACAGTGTCATAGTGCATTTTTTTTTCATATATTATAAAATAAAAGATCCCACTGATATAGGATCATTAAATTGTATGTCAATCACAACAAAATTCCTTATATTCATTTTTATTATAATAATATATTTAAATTAGGAAAGAGAAAATAGTGGATAGAAAAATGTAGTAAATATAAAATAGTGAGGTCCAAGAGTGTAGAAAAGAAGGAAAATGAATTTTTTATTCTAAACAATGAAATAGGACTAATGATTACCTAAAAATATAGGATGACTGGTGAATTTGAGGATGGGCCAACGATTCACTAGCTAAGATATTGTTGATTAGTGAATCGCTAAGATATCATTGAAGCTGTATTTCATATCACATTCCTTGTATTTGAGCTTAGAAGCTCTTTTGGGATAGCAAATTTGTTCATTCTCCTTCGGCAGGCACAAAAGATTGTAGACTTGTGTCTCCGATGACACTTGGGTATGAATTCACAAGTTACATCTTATTATTCTAATGTAGGCCTGAAGAATTATAAATCTTAGTCTTTTTGGTCCGGGAGAACGCAACAAAATGTAATTGAGCTCATAAAAGAAACTATTAATACGAGGGAAGGAAAAAAAATGAATAACGGCAAAATTATTATGAGGAGATTTGAGAACATATTGAATGAAGAAGGAATGTACATTCTAATTTAAGATGCAAGAAATGAAGAGAAGCAATGAAATTTTTGAACAATCAATTATAATTTGGTTCAAAATTTTATACCATTTCTTCCAAATTTGTTAACACCAACCAAACCTAAAGATGCGGACTAGGATATATTTTTGCAACAAAAACAGGGTCTTAGCTAAAATCAGAGTCTGTTCAAAATATCCAGACAGGAATATTCATTGTACTCCTACTATAGAAGGCATTTGTCAAAAACAAAAAGGTTCATAATTTAAGATTCGGTTGTCCATCACAGATGGTTCCTTCCAACTTCCACAAATTCCTAGAGTTCATGAACCATCGCTCAACAACTCCCTGGTAATTAATAAAATTTCACAAAAGTTGTATATAAGATCTATAAACGATCTATAAAAGAATCAGCAGACAAAACATTAGTTCGTCAAACTTACAAGTTACAACTTCCAATACAGACAATCAAAATCTTTGATGTCTTGTTGTGTCAATACGGTCCCTTGATGTTCTTGATATACTGCATTAACCTCCATGACATCCTGGTAGTAACGTTAAACTCCTCGCATCGTGAGGAAGAAATACATTTTTAAATACCAACTATTCAAATCAAAATTCAGAATTCAAATTTATTCAATGATTTTGAGCACAAAATTGGTTATAACCATATTCAATTTAAATACTAATGAGGCGATTTTACACTGTAATGCTGAAAATTGCTTCAACTGAATGGCAAGCAAAAATGTCAGGGTTTTTATAGAAACAAGATGCTGGCATGCTCAACCATTCTACCATGCGAAGAGCATAACTACATAAAGACAAAATCTACTTACAACTTGTACAGAACAGAAAAATCAGTATAGGCCCAAGAACTTCCACCACACTGTCCCAACAACTCCCCATATCACAGCATTAACAAGCGCCATTACGAATCCCATTTTAAATACATCCGGAAGGTCTACATATCCAGCTGATGATAAGAATAAATGAAAGACTTGTCAGTACTAATACAAGATGCACGTATTTATCAATATATTGATTAAAATCTTATGCCTTGTGAAAAAAAGTGCATGACTACTTGCCTCTAAGATTGAACTGAAGGTTAAACAGGAGATAATTTTACTTTCAAACTTAGTCACTTATTCTATGTTCTAACCATGTGACAAACGAAGTGCAAATATTGTTATTGAATATTGATAGATAGAAGAGGATAAATGAAGACTATATGTGATGAGGAATGATGTCATATAATTCACTCAATCATTGTTGTAAAAATAATGGCAAGGGAGTAAACATACCTCCAAAGTACACAGCAGCCTGCCCACTGCTATAATGTGTTATAGCACCAAATAGGTTAGTGTTATAAGCTAAAGCAAGTGCAGCTAGCACACCCGGCACCCCGGATGCCAAGTGCATGGCAAAAAATGCAGAGTAAAGAGCTCCAACATGACCAGTTTGACTTGCAAATAAGTAGTGAATAAGGAAATAAGATGCCTGAAGAACACCGAATGCAGCTGGCCAGCTCAAAGAGAGAGACTGTAGAGCTTTGGCCACACTGTTAGACATCCAAGATACAATACCAAGGCTTGTTAGTTGGCCTGCCATACCCACAAGAACTGCAAACCAAGCTAAAGTATCCCAGGCTGATTTTTCACTTAAACAGTCATCCCAATCAAGCACACCCAACAACAGTAGTATTGACAAGCCAAGCATAGCAGCAACAACGCTCGGTATACCAAGAGCATCTCTGCAATAACAATTAACAACAATCAAAGCAGTGCATTATACTACATACCCATAACATTAAATTAAACCAACTCAACTTCAAACCCAAGAGCAGTAAGGTACATAAATCGAGAATTAAAACACACAGAGAGAGATGTTAATATACAAATCTATGATTTTCTAACATTAATTCAACTGAAGTTCAATGCGGTAAAGTACTATAGCCTATCACACACAATTAAAATGTTTGCGAGCTAGTGGCCAACTTAATGCAATAGACAATTTTGCTATTGGCTAAATGTTTTAACACTACATTTGATAACTAAAATCTATGTGTGATATGATAAGCATGGATATAATCACACAAAATCATTTCTTTTTTGTAGATGAATTGTATTAGAGTGAAGGCCTTGTGTATATTATTGGTAATTATTCCACAACAATTTTGGAAGGACTAAGCTGTTTGGACATAAAATAGTTATACAGAAAGATAATTATTTAAACCTAACCACTAGACCCAAAAGCGCAAAATGCTAAACGAGTTACTTCACTATGCTTCCCGGATCACACTATTAAAGAACTGCTCCTCTGCTTTGTTAAGCACATTACAGAAGGCAGTTAACAGACACTAAGTAACTTGGCAATATTATATGGGGGCTTGAAATGTAAAGATAAGGCCGTAAAGCTACTTCCTTTTCCTCCCGCCATACGTTGAGGACATTTCAGCTTGATTTATATTTCCTCATTAACTCTGATTTTTAATCTTGCAAAAGGCCCTTAACATCTAGATAATATATGAACTCAACCTATGTTCAAGAGCTTGCACAATATAGAAGGCGGCTTTACTTAGAGCTCAATGTGGAGGATCATTAATATCAATGTAGAAGCATAGAAGATGCACATGTTTTTGAACATGGTCTTGTCCAAATTTCGCACCATCACATAGTACTTCAAGTCAGATGTATGCCAGCAGGACACAAGTGGTTGTATAAAGCTTCGATGCACGGCTAATTTATGCAACAAGAGGTATTTATGCCAACATAACGATTACCCAGAGCTAATTGTTACAAGACTTATCAGACTAGATTGATTTAAATTTTAGAGGATATATTACATACCCACAAATCCACAGAGAGACCGCGAGAAGCATTGTACCAATCATCGTCCATTCATTTTTGGTGACCGGACCCATGAGCTCAAGCTTCGCAGCAGCCATAGCCGGGGCCTCGGGTGTATCTTTCGTTTCAGGAGGATAAAGTTTGTACAATATGAATGGCGTGGCTAGAAGAGATACAAATGCAGGTAAAGAGGCAGCCTTGAACCAAGAAACCCATGGATTTGAAATTATGACCCCTAGTTCCTCAGCTAGCTTGAGACACAACAGGTTTTGAGCTGCAGCAGTCAGGAAAAGTGCACTAGAGTTACCAGCGGACTGTCATCCATCAGAAAGAGCAACCCATAAGTCATAAAGATATTAGCTGATAAAGGGATTATGATCAAATAAAAGGTTAGTCTATAACTGTGCATCATCTTATATTGCTTTCATCCTAAAGAGCCAACTGCTCAGTTAAAAAACAAGAGTAATAATAGCTTCATAAGGATGGTCAAATAATATAGGAAACTACAATATATAATACAACAATACATGTTACAATTAAAAATAAATGACTAAAAGATGTGAGCACATCTCCCTTTAAACTTAATTTTAAGTCCATCCAACCAGAAGATACACGATTAAAGAACTACAATTAACCATTTGATATGGTTTATTTCATGACAAATTGTCAAATTTTGATCGTCACTTCTGTACATTGAGGGCTCACCAAAATGTTTGTAATTTTGTTTGGATAATATTAGCATTATTAAATTATGATGTCATTGTCAATTCAGCTGAACATTCTCAGAAGCAAAACTTATTATCACCAACATATTTTTCGGTTTTTATACAGTCCGTCACTTATGATTCTATTCTGTGCTGGACAAAATTGCTATAGGTAAATCACCAGAATTTTCTTACTCTCCATCAATAGTATGGGAGTAGGAATTTGTGGCTATTTATTCTGAGCAAAAGGGATACAAATGGGGTGATAGGTAGAAAAATTTAGAAGGGGAGAGGAGACTAATGATGGCCCTTCATGAAACAAAAGGGGTATGGTCTTTTGGGGTGATGAATATGCAACACACATTACACTGAGGTACATGACATCCTAATATTTTAAAAAAGCAAAAAACAAAGGTCACAATATACATTTATACCAAAAAATATGTACAAACTATAGAAACCAATCACAAAAAAGTAAATTCCTGCAACTAGTTGAATGCTTCTTTTACCTGAAACTGAGATTGCACAAGAAAAGCCCCAAGCTTTTTCGAGGAAGGATCATTAGGCTTACTCCCGGCGGACAACGACAACGACTTAATAATAGGCAAGAAAACCCCTCCAGCTCTTGCAGTAGTACTAGGCATTGCTGGAGCAATCAAAGCTTCACTCAAAGTCAATCCATAAGACAAACCCAATGTACTTTTCCCTAACCATTTCACAAAATAAGTAGCAATTCTATCACCTAATCCAGTCTTAACAAAGCCCCGGGCAAAAAAGAAAGAAATGACAATCAACCAAATAACTTCATTAGTAAAAGCCCCAAATGCAGTTGAAAAAGTTAGAGTCTTTGTAATAATTGCAGTTGTAAGACCCAAAAAAGCCCAAGCACCAACAGGTAAAGGACTCAACACAAGACCAGCAATTGTAGAAATAAAGATTGAAAGCAATTGCCAAGCTTGTGGGGTCACATCAATGGGCCTTGGAACCAAGAATCTGATAATTAGGCCAACTGCAACTGAGAAAAACAAAGGAATGAGCTTTGCACCTTGGGGTTTTGAGTCTGTGACTGGGATTGGGATTGGTGTTGAAGATGATGAAATGGGTTGAATTGGCTTGTGGGTTTTGATGGGTTTTGAGTGAGGATTGAAGAGAAAAGATGGGTTTTGATGAATTGGTGATCTGAGGGGAGAGATGGGTTTGAGGTGGAGAGAAGAGAGTGGGGGAGATTTGAGGTGATGAGAGAAGCGAGAGGTGGAGAAGGATGGGATTGTTGAAGTGAAAAGTGCTAAGCTTTCCATTGTTGTGGAGGGGGATGAGAAAATGATGGTTTTGTGTGGGTGATTTAGAGGAGAAGAAGAAGCGGAAACTACAATGGAGGGAGGTGTTTTGTTTGTTTTGGACACATGCTAATTGTTTGTTTTGTAGTGCCAGTGAGTGAGTCCTGATGATAAAGATTCTTGCCTTCATGCATATCATTATCAATCAGCAAAAAGTAAAAACCATAAAAAATAATTAAAATTCTCTGTTATTAATTGACCTGAAATTAATTAATATTCTCTCATTCTAATTCGAAAGGCTATGTTATATAAGTATCCGGAGTATTTACATACTTTCGGTTAAATTATATACCTTCTTAAATGAGGAAACTCTATTCTTACGGATTTTGTAACTTCCAATCTTGATATAATACAATCGTTTTATGACAAAGAAAAAAAATAAATTATTTTTCTTGTTATTAATGGATTTTTTTATTTCGAGTAGCGTGATCTTACAAGTTGTGATGTTTCTATTTTCGGACATTAAGTATTATTGTTTAAATTTCCGGTGGCATTTTCAAGTATTTCGGTTAGATAATAAGTTTTCTGGATGAAGGAAACTCGGAGTATTGTGACATGTCGTTGCGTGCAATTCTGTCAAAAAAGAAAAAAAAAGGAAATTTTATACACAACAATCAAAAGCATTTTGAGTAAGTTTAAAACAAAAACATTTTAAGTGGATCACATGAAAAATATATTATACAAAGATACATAATAATTCACTATTTTATTTGAACTTATTCAAAGACACGATCGTAAGTACATGATATAATTAACAATATAAAAAGTTATAATTTATAATGTAGGATAATATATTTTAATAATAATAATATTTATAATAAATAATTTGTTATGAATATTAAATTTTATAAACATGATAATATAATCCCAGTTAATATGTTTGAACTAATTAATCATCAATATTTAAAATGTATATATATAATTTAATATAAAATTTTAAATTTCGTGTTCAATTTGTGTAATTTGGTTAGGATCATCAGTGTGGTTTTTCCGTTCATTTAACCCGATTTACAGCGATTTGGCATGATTCCGACTGATATTTGTTTAAGGTGCTTCCACATACGGTATATAATTGTGATATTTTTATTATACGAGTTATCACGGGCCTATAAGTAAACTACTTTAGTTTATACGAGCCTATAAAATCAATATGTGCTGAGGGCGGTAAATGAGTTGATACGCTCGATAATCGTTTGGTGTTCGGTTCGAAAAAAGCTCAATTCGAACTCGGTTCGATTCATACACGAGTTGATCTTTAGCACAATTTTAAGGTTCGTTTCATAGACGAGCTGAACTTGAGCACAGTAGAGTTCGACTGGATAGTTCGTGAACAAATTCGAATTATGAGTTCGTGAACTTGGCTCGTGAGCGTAGTTCGTGAACTAGCTAGTGACCATGGTTTATTATGGAAAATGATTCCTTAGAGAATAAAATAAAATATTGTTAGAATTTTAATTTATTTTTTTAATTAAGTTAAATAACAAACAAGCTCGTAAATAAATCTATGAGCATAAGCTAGTTTGTTGGCAAAGTTTGTTAAACAAACTCGTGAACAAAATTAATGAGTGGTTGGTGAGCAAAAATTCGTGAGACATGTTCGTGGGCGTAAGTTAATGAGCAGTTCGTGAATAAAAGCTCGTGAGCGGTTCGCGAGCCATTCATGAACATAGTCATTCCTTAATGGGTCGATCCTCAAACAATATATTTGGCTCGATCCAAGATCGAGCTCGAATTCGAATTCTTTAATTTTTTAACAAACGATACACGAGCACTCTAGAGTTCGGCTTGACTCGACTCATTTACACCGTTAGACTGTGCTACATAGGCCTGGCAATTTGACACGTAACACGCTAACACGAAACGAAACTACACGAAAAAAATGGATACGGATTTTGATTTTCGATACACGAAACACGAAAGTACACAAACACGAAATTACACGATAGATTTCGTGTCGGATATGGGTTTTCATTTGGGATACACGAAATACACGAAAGTACACGAAATATTTGTAGATTATATTTATTATATATATGTAATGATATATTAAATATATAATTGAGTATAAAGTATATATTTATATGTATGTGTGGATATATACATTAACAAATTTATAAAGAATTGTATACAAGTATAATATATATCATTCACATTTAATAAATTTATAAAGGAAAATAAATATTAAATCCATTTTTTGATTAAAAAATATATTAATATTTTTATATATAATATACACGAAAAGTACACGAAATATACACGAAACGATTCGAAACGGATACGGGTTTCAAATTAGGTACACGAAACTAATAACGGGTGGATACGGGTTTCACCTTCGAGTACACGAAACACGAAAATACACGAAACGAAAGTATACGAAACGAAACCATTGCCACCCCTAGTGCTACATATGATACGTTATTATTTGTTGAGTAGAGAACCTCTGGTTAGTTGCTTTTTAAAACTCAAGGTTTAGGCACTGGGGCTTTTTTTGTACTGGTAAGTGGAAGCCCATTATTGTATCGGGTCAATGTTCAAACTTCTTTTTTGAAAGCCAGCTGATTTATTAATGACCCGTAAATTATTAAAAATATAATAGGAACAACAAAAGTGATTCATGGGTGACTCGTGTCTTATGAGTAATTTTTATAAAATTGGTTTTTTTTTTTTTTTTTTTTTGAAATATCAAGTCGGTAAAAAAGAATATCAAATAATTTTTGGTTTTAAATCAGTTCTTGGCTTATTTGTAGTTTTGTACACTTAACATTGCTATAACTTAACACTACTGTAACATAAATAACTTGTTCTTATGATTATATTTATATTAACTTTTTAGGGTCATGTTCAAGAGGAAACCATTGAAAACCCATAGAACCTTTATCATATTTCTAATATTAGTTAGGGTTCAGCAGCAGAACTTCACATGCAAAAAATGTCAATATCTATGTGTTATATTTTAAAATTATTTTTTAACACACACAACGATGATAAAGATTCTTGCCTTCATGCATATCAATCAGCAAAAAGTAAAAATCGTAAAAAATAATTAAAATTATCTGTTAGTAATTGACCTCGAAATTAATTAAAATTCTCTCTTTTGACTTGAAAGGCTATATATGTTATCTAAGCATCTGGAATATTTACATACTTTCGGTTAGATGAGGAAACTCTGTTTTTACGGAATTTCTTCCAAACCGTTTTATGACAAAAAAATAAATATCGTTATTAATGAATTGTTTTTGTTTCAGGTAGCGTGATCTTACAAGTTGAGACGTTTTTCTTTTTGGATATTAAAAACTTTCGGAGGCATTTTCATGTCTTTCGGTTACATGATAAATGTTTTGAATGAAAAAAACTTCTCGGAGTATTGTGGTATCTCGTTGCGGGCAAGTGCAATTTTATCAAAAATGAAAAAAAAAATTATACACGACAATCAAAAGCATTTTGAGTAAGTTTAAAACAAAAACATTTTAAGTGGATGACATGAAAAATATATTATACAATGATACATAATAATTCACTATTTTATTTGAACTTATTCAAAGACACGACCTAAGTACACGATTTAATTAATAATATAAAAAATTATAATTTATAATGTAGGATAATATATTTTAACAATAATAATATTTATAATAAATAAATTGTTACAAATATTAAATTTAATAAACAAGATAATATAATACCAGTTAATATGTTTGAACTAGTTAATCATCGATAATTAAAAATGTATATATAGAATTTAATATAAAATTTTAAATTTCGTGTTCAATTTGTGTAATTTGGTTAGGATCATCAGTGTGGTTTTTCCATTCATTTAACCCGATTGACAGGGATTTGGCATGATTCCGACTGAAGTACATCTTTCACTCATTTCGTGTCGTTTCATTTTTCTTGTATCGTGTTTCGTGTTTGTGTTTGGTTTTCTAAGTATCGGAATCTTTTTATATACACGACATGACAGCAAAATATGTATACCATATTACCATGTTCATTTTTTTTTGATAAGCAAGGAATTTCATTAATAAAAACCCAAGATCTTTACAAGCCTTAGATCAATGGGGAAAGAAGAGATTCACCTGAAAACAAGCAAAATAGGACATGCCACAAGGGCATGAACAGGAGGGGACACCACTGAACAAAATAAACTTAAACTAACTACTAAATAGTCCTGAATAATATTTAAGGCAGATATATGGACAAAAGAACCCTAACAAGGGTTTATATCCGCTGCAGAAGACCCAAGGCCACTTCAATCAATGCCAAGGAAGTCCATGGCATCATCTTCATCGCTGTCATTCCCTTCCTCCTCCTCCACTTGCCATTCTTCCTCCTGCTGTTGCAATGCCAGATATTCATCTTCATCAACCACCATGAACTGGTCTGCAACAAAGCCCAGACCCATATCTAGATGTCGAAGTTCGCTAACCCTTCCAAAAGCTCTATACACCCTGACCGCCCTGGTCTTGGTAGCTGCACCATCCTCAGCAAGAAACCTAGCCAGCCTGTTACGACTTTCCACGATAGCACGTCTCCTCAACAGTAGATTAGGATCCCTGATCCTCTAATTCAGTTGCTGGACGACATTGGAGTGTCTAGGATCAACAAACCAACGCCAGTCCGCCCACTCATGCAGCGCATCAGCCGGTTCCGTCTCTAACTCCACAACATTCTCTCTTATCCTGTGAGCAAGTTGCAGCCCTAAGAGAAGAGCCCAAAGTTCATTGGCTCTCTGGTTGATGTGCCCCAGAGTTCCAGTGATCATGGCCAAGATATGGCCCTCATCGTCCCTAATGACGATCCCAATTCCAGTGGTGTTGCCATTTGGAAGAGGGGGGTCGTAAAAAACAGCATGGACATTGATTTTGCAGAACCCTAGTGCAGGGAAGTTCCAGCCAGCCTCCATTGAACTTGAAATTGATTTCTGAATTTGATCGGTAGAGATGATAATAGTGAAGGGAGAGTGTGACTGGAGAGCCGTATATAAATCCCCAGGGTAATGATGAGCTATGCCCTTTGGGTTTTTCCATGCAGCTACTAGTAACCCAAGAAATTTCTTATTGGCTTACATTGATCTTAAATTTCTCGGGAATAAACACAGTAATAAAAGCCCTGCTAGCACGGGCTATTTTGCATGCAATTGCCTATATACTTGTGTCAGATCACCTGCTGGAGCCGTCTAAATTATTTACTTGACATGAGAAACGAGGTGCTGGCTTATATTTCCCATATAATCGAAATAATTACTAAAAATCTGACTATTTTCAACACCATGCATGCAAAATCGTATTTCTTTGCATTCCTTGGGCTGCTAGATCATGGGCTGAAATAAGATTGTCCCGAGAAGTGTAGATCAACTTGATGTTTGGATTGGCAATTAGTGCAGCCCAATCATTAGAGACCTTAGGCAATAGGACACCAGCCCTTCTTTTCTGGAAATCCTCCACCAGTGAAATACAATCTGTTTTAATTTGAAGCCTACCCTGAATGGAATTTTGATTAGTGAAGGCTTTAAAAACAAAAATAATAGCCTCTTGTTCTGATTCTCTAGGGGACATTGCCTTGGATGGTCCAGAGAAAATGTACAGCAGATTTTCCCCTCTATCCATTATGCATCCTCCTATACCTGCTGAGCAAATATTGTTATGAGTTTTCCATGCTCCATCAGTGAGTGCTAGGAACTCTGCATTCCACCATACCATGTCTTGCATTACTCCATTTTTCCTATGAAGTAATGCAGCTCCAGCAGGATTGACTTGCCATATACTAAAGAGCTCACTGTGAAAACTAAATTCAGATTTCAGCCATTTGAAGCTTCTGAATTTAATTAAATCTGTGGTAGTCTTTAAGAGTTCCAAATGTGAATTGAAGACCAGATTGTTTCTTCTAAGCCATAAGGACCACAAAACTGAAGCCACACATGTCATCCAGACTGCAGAGAGAAATTTACCTTTAAAAATGAGCAGTGTCTCTCTGAGATTGTTGCCTAGCTTGGATCTCTAAAATTGATTTAAAGACCACCAATTTGCTATCATGTTCCATACTGATTTAGCCTCAATGCTGCACCAGAAGATGTGGTCTGAAGATTCAGTAATTCCTCTACATCTTGGACACTCAGGGGAGATATCAAAGCTGATCCTGTTATGAAGAGTTTCCTTTGTAGGAAGAACATGTGATTCTAATTTCCATAAGAATATTTGGATCTTATGAGGAGCTTTAACTCTCCAAATTAAGCTCCAATTTCCTATGAATCTTTGTTCTGATCTACCCATGAGCTCCATGCATTTATTTGATTTATACCCCTCATTCATATTACCATGTTCATGCTAGCTACAAATTCTGTCCATAGAATACAAATCTAATTTATGATTTTTTGGATAAAGATTGAGATAAACCTAAAATTAACTCAAAAAAATCATCTAATTATTCATACTCGATTATTCAATATAACTCAAAATAAGATATCTAAATAGTCGGACATAAATATAATTTTAGTTTGGTATGACTTTATGCCACTAATAATCTTATTCGTTAAATTTTTTTTACTATCAATATAAATCATTAGATATAATTTTAAAAAAAGTAATAAATTATTTAAGGTTTGATCATGAGCAACAACATATAATAATAACATTTACAATGTTAAATTTAAAAATATAAATAAATGTAAAATGCTAATGATCTTGTTATATACTATTAAAGTTGTTAAAAAGCCATTTAAAATTATAATTGAAAATTATAAAAAGATTTGTTTAAGGTGCTTCCACATATATAATTGTGATATTTTTATTATACGAGTTATTACGGGCCTATAAGTAAACTACTTTAGTTTATACGAGCCTATAAAATCAATCTGTGCAACATATGATACGTTATTATTTGTTGAGTAGAGAACCTTCGCTTAGTTGCTTTTTGAAACTCAACACTCAAGGTTTAGGCACTGGGGCTTTTTTTGTCCTGGTAAGTGGAGGCCCATTATTGTATCGGCCATCGGGTCAATGTTCAAAACTTTATTATTTTTTTTTTGAAAGCCAGCTGATCTATTAATGACTTATAAATTATTAAAAATATAATAGGAAAAACAAAACTGATTTAGGGGTGACTCGTGTCTTATGAGTAATTTTTATAAAATCCGTTCTCAAAAATCTAAGTCAGTAAAAAAAAAGCTTAAACTAACTTTTGATTTTAAATCAATTTCTAACTTATTTATAGTTTTGTACACTTAACACTACTATAACATAAATAACTTGTTCTTATGATTATATTTATATTAACCTTTTATGTTTAACTAGATTTTCTTGCCCGCGCTCCGCGCACGGGTGTCCTGATATTGTAGTTGTTTTTTTTTGGCGTTGTGAAATAATTTTTATGATTATGAACAGAAAATCAAACCATCAAATAATCCCAAATTAAAAATTAAATTTAATAAAATAAAATGTCATTTAAAATCAACATAGCCCAGATGAAAATACTTCGTCCATGATATGAAAACATCAGACTTACTACCCATCATTTCTTCATGCATCATATTTGTATTAGTCTTGCAATTCTTATTTTGAGCAAGTCAAGTTAGACCGTAAACTCCGACTCTGGAGGTACTTGAAGAAACAATTTCACAACGAAGTGTTTTAGTATCCTTATGTGGTCTTCGTTTCTTCAACCATTTTAATAGATTATCGTTTGAAAATATTTTAAATAAATTTAAATTTCAAATGCTTTGAATTATAGCACTTATCGAATCAATGCTTATGTATTAGTTAAGACAGTTAAAAACAATAGCTAGAATGAATGCATAATTTTTGGGATTGTGCTGGAATCAATGCTTTGAATTATCGTTTGAAAATATTTTAAATAAATTTAAATTTTTAATCCTTTTTGCTATGAATTATAGCAGCCTATATCCATGTATCGGGAAATATAAAAAAAAATTAATATATAAAAATTTCATTATCAAGAACTAAATTGTTGTGTTAAAAAGTGTCCCATTGATTAGGAAGTATAGCAAAAAGTCTTGATTTGGAAATTAAATGTATTGAATATGGAAACCAGTATATATTATACAAAAAAGTATTGTAATAATAACAGCTAAAATCAGTTAAATCAAATAAATTTTGACTGTTTTTCCTTATTTACATATGGGTTATAGCAGGCTAGACCCATGTATCAAAAAAATTAAAAAAGTCAAAATATATAAAACCTTCCTTATCAAGAGCTAAAATTATGGAGTGAGATATTTATTTGAAATTATAACAAAAAGTCTTGATTTGAAAATTGAATATAATGAACATGGAAACTGCAAAAATTTAATAGAAAAGTATTTTAGTAATTAATGTCAAAATCAGTGGAAATCAAATAAAGTTTGACTTCCCTATTTGCATATGAGCTATAACAGTCGAGATCCATGTATCCGAATATTTAAAAATCTAATATATAAAAACTTCCTTATCAAGAGCTAAAATTGTGGAGTGAAAAAGGACTCCATTAATTTGAAATTATAACAAAAAGTCTAGATTTGAAACTTGAATATAATGAATAGGGAAACATCTACATATTATACAAAAGAAATAAATGCCAAAATCATTGAAAATCAATATTTTGACTACTTTTTCCTTCTTACATATGAGTTATAGCAGGTTAGATTCATGTATCTGGACAGAAATTGCGTCATATTCATTCTCGGTGGTTCTTGTCAAACAACAATGACACACGATAAGATGTAAACAAAAAGTCTAGATCAATAAGCAGATGTTGAGGAAAAGTGAATATAAATCTTCACACGATGAGCATCCGATAGTTGCATGGACGAATCATCTATATTCAGCAGCTGCAAGGAAAACTCAATAACAAAAAGTGGCTCAATAAATGCATTAGAGTACATATGTGCATCCTAATCACTATCAATACGAAAGGAAATTATGCAAAAATAATCGTTAGAAATCAAAAATAATCTCAAATTCCTGGAACATGAAATCAATAGAAATCGTGAGGACGGATTTCTCAGCTTTTCTCTGTAGCAAATTATCAAACACGTTAAATACAAAATCATATACTGATTATGATACCTGAAACGTTCAAACAACAAACTTCATAACCCGTTCAACAATAATAGAATAAACAAATATACACAATGGAGCAAATATTGTAAATTAAGCTGGAAATAGTGCAAACCTACTTCACGACCAATGGTGTTATTCTCTTTTTGACTTCGAGACGCCATCCCTTGTCGAAGCATCGTCGCAAAAGGACTTTGACGGATACTACTTGATGCATACACGGATCAACGCGATTTGTGCAAGATAAGTAGAATTCTATTATTAAATAAAGTAAATAAGCGCAAAGCAAAGTTCGTAGGTAGAGAAATTAATGTGAAAAGAAAGCCAAGATCAGTAGTACTGCAGTAAAATCCAACCGAGGACACAAATCAGTTCGAAAACTAAGCAAGAAAACATACTCGTCACGATTAGAGGCTTGGAAGAAAGAATGATTTTGAATGTGAAATTAAAATTATCTGCTTTGATCTGATAAGAATATCATATGCAAATAAGTAGTAAAGCTTAAATATGAACTAACGTCTTGATCAGTGGCACGATTCAAGGATGCGTGATTAATGCTATTTTGAAATTCTAATCTTGATATGATGATCGTGATATGATTTGAATGTGCTCTCAGTTCCAACGATACTCGGGTCGGGTTTCTTGAAGATCCGAAATGTTTCATCGCAGTGTTAATTTGAATAAGAAGATGCGCGGTCGAACCGGAAGCTTGATGGGTTGATCCACTCCAATGTGAAATTACCATATCAGCCTTAAAAAGGAAAAATAAAAATAAAGATGAATACAAACAATCAAGGATATGAGGTCTTGATGACGGTTATATGTATATCCACTCTCTACCAAATATATAAATATATAGACATATACATATATACATAGATATGAAATCAATCAAACAAATTAGCATAATATATATATATCCATTCTCTACCAAATATATGGATATATAGACATATACATATACATAGATATGAAATCAATCAAACAAATTAGAATAAATAAAATTGTTGTTTTAATTCTTGTCATACTATTGTTTAACGAAAGCTATAATCTATGAAATTTGAATCTAAAATTGAAGAGAGACAACCATATGATTCCAATTTTGCAAATTTTTAGATGGTAATGAAAAGAATCGAATGAAATTCACTCCATTCCCATTCTGAAGCACCAATCATGCATATAATCAAGCAGAGCTAAATATTGACCACATGTGCCTTCTAAATTGCTTACAATTTCTGATCCTCAAAAGATATTATTTTTCAAATAAAATTAAAAAAATTCAAACCAATTAAATATATAAAAAGCATTGATTATGCAGCTGATTGAGCATGCTTAAATATCAACTAAATGCTGCTTCACACACCCTACCATTGCGACGCTCCATTAGTGCTTTAGTATATAATTTTGAACTAATTTTATATTTATTTTAAAATAAAAGATAAGAGAGTAAAACATATATAATGACGCATCTCACATTTTTTATATATAAAAAATACTTTATTAAAACTACAAAATAAAATAATGAAGAAAACAATAACACATAAATAAATTTAACAAAATAATAGTCAAATCATAATTTTTTAAAGTATAACATCTTTATTCGTGCATTAATACCTTATTCTTTTTAATATAATCTTATGAAAATATTTTAACTATACTTTATTTTTAAATATTTTAATAAAAGACGATTAGTAGTTTAAGAGGTAATCACTCTTTCAATTTATTGAATTTTTAATGCAATATCATACAAAAATCTTTTAAGTGCTTAGGAAGTCTTTACAAATTTAATTCGAAAGATATAAGCAAAAAATTACAATTAAAAATAGGTAAATATACAAAATTATATATGTAGATGTGAAATAAATTAAATGTATAAAGATAAGAAAATTATTGTTTGAAATTTTCTTAAATATATTTTAATTTTAAATATTTTAAGATAAGATGATCAACAATTTAAAAGATAATTCAATTTTTGAATTTTTTTTTTTTTAACATAGGAACCCGAATAAAGTCTTCAGAGTGCTTAGGATGTCTTCCCATATTTAATCAAAGAGAAATTGGAAGTAATTAATTACATTTATAGATGCGCAAATATATGAATATACACACACATATGAAATCAATTAAAAGAATCAAAATAAGTAAAATAAAATCTGTTACAATTTGTAAACTTCATGTGCAAGTTATACTAATTATTCAATTAACATACTTGAAACCGGAGGAGAAAAATAAAAAAGATGATAGGGATACCGATGAATTTGAGTTTTTGACATAGATGATAAGAATTGATTTGATTTTGAAAAACAATCAATGCTTTACATATTGGTTAAGACAATTAAATAAAAGCCGGAATGATCGTAAGGAAGGAAAGCAAAAATAGGATACATACCAAAAATGACAGTCATTCAACACGAATTAATTGTGTCATAACATCCAAAGAATAAGAAGCATAAATCAAGGCTGTAAATATGAGATTACATATTTAAAGTAACTATTGAGCTGGATTTTATGTGGCATTTACGTGGCATTTACGTGGCTTTTAACGAATTACGTGGACTTTGTGACTGGGCATCATTCAGGAATCAATATATATATATAAAGGAGGATGCGGGCGTCTCTAGAATTGTTCGATTCAGTCTTCTGATTTTTCTTAAATTCCGGATAGAAAATATAGTTATAATTCAAAAAATCAGGTTTAAGAATTCTAAAAGTAATAAACTCTTTTCTTATCGAATTCTAAAGATGATACAATTCTTTTCTTATTTAGTATTTCTTATTGAATTTTAAAGATGAGACAATTCTTTTCTTATTTAGTAATCCTAATAGAAATAGAATTATATTTATTCAAACTAACAAAATCATAGATAAAATACAATTTATATTTAAGATTTGTAAGGCAATACGTACAATTTTTATTATCGATTTAGTCTTATAATTTTCTTAAATTTCGAATAGAAAATAAAGGATTGTAAAGATAATAATCATTAAAAAAACTGATAGCCGCAAAAATTAGAACCATAAAAATAATAACTTTTAACTAATAAATAGGCATCAAAAAATAAAAAAAAATTAACAAATAAAATAATATATAAAAAATAGGAATCATATATTAATTTTATGATAATGTAAATGGGTCTTGATTAGTATTGTGTTTGACGGGCACGAGAGGCGGCCCAAACTAATTTTTATCTAAATAATAATAAATTTTCTATTAGTATTATGTTTGACGGGAAAGTCGCTAAAATAATTTTTATAAAAGAATAATAATTTTTAACTAATAAATTGGAATCAAAAAATAAAAATATTTAACAAATAAAATAATATATAAAAAATAGGTATCATATATTGATTTTATGATAATGTAAATGGATCTTGATTAGTATATCGTTTGACGGGCCCGGGAGGCGGCCCAAACTAATTTTTATCCAAATAATAATAAATTTTCTATTAGTATTATGTTTGACGGTAAAGTAGCTAAAATAATTTTTTATCTATGTTATAATATATTTTTTTGTTACACAATTCAAAATAATCTCTAATTTTGTCATAATTAGAATACTTTTTATTAGTATTGTGTTTGACACTAAAACGACTCAAACTAATATCTAAATTATAATATTTTGTTATAAGTATTGTGTTTGACAAGAGAGCGGCTCAAACTAATTTTGATCTAAATTATAATATTTAATTTATCATAAAAATAATAATTATGGATTAATATTGTCTTTGACAGGAGGGGGGTTCGAACTAATTTTATTATTAGTATTGCGTTTGACAGGATGATCACTTAAACAAATTTTTATATCAATTATAATATTTTTTATTTGTGATATGTTCAATGGGAAGATGACTCAAAATAATTTTTATCCTATTATAATTCTGATTCATATCAAAATTTATCACGCCGCCGCGAAGCGCGGCTTTTTTCACTAGTTATTATATAAATAGATAAATAGATAGATAACTTCTGTGATAATATGAACCAGCAGTCTAGCACCGCTAGTTACCTCCGAATTTTAGTAACGCCCGGTATCACTCTTTTTCTACCATAACAAATCGACGCAGTTTATGAAAACAAAATATAATAGCAAACAAAACAAAACTAACTTTATTCAATTAATAATTCCCAGGCTACCAATAGTTGTGATTCATGTCTTCCCATAAACAAAATAAAAAAATCGTAGTGATTCATGCCATTAAGCACAGGAAATCCGTCAAGCAACTTACAATAATGTATAACAGAATCTTATATACTCTCTCCGTCCCATTTTAGTTGTCACATTTCTATTTTTGTTGATGAAATTGACTAAATTTTGACCAAAAATTATAAATTACTTACTCATTATTTTAAAAAACTGAATCATGAGTTCATGACCGACTCACAAATTGTATGAACTTTCATGCATGTCACTTTTGGAAGTTTTGATAAAATCGGTTAAATGATATATAATATTAGAGTTAAGTTGAATGGAGACCACATTTTTTCTAAAAATATCCGGATACCACGTATGTTCTGCAAATAAAATATTTCATAAAAACGTCGCAAAACGTATAGTTTTACAAATCATGTTCTACGAAATCATTATTTCATTTAAAATTTTGAATATCATATAAATTTTACATGTGGAACATTACAAAATGTTTTGTTCTATGAAATATGTTTAATTTGCACAACATTTGTTCAATTTGCAGAACATACATTATCTATTTATTAAACATAGATGATCTTCAACAATTTTAATAAATACATGATGTTTGTAGAACATAATTTATAAAATAATATATTTTATAGTGTTTTGATTGCAGAACATACGTGATCTCCGATGAAATAGCGGTCTCCACAGAGCTTTTCTTATATATATTAATTATATGAAATGTTGAATCTGAAAAATATTATGTGCCAATGAGACTAACTATATTAATCGATTATATCTTAAAATAATGATATAATATTGTCTAAATTATTTTAAATAATATGTATCATTTTATATGATAACAAATAATGTAAAACTTGTTAATCATTTCTAAAAATCAGATATAGAGAATATCAAAATCTTGATTATAATCGTAGGGAAACAAACATTATTGGAGTTAAATATTTTAACAAATACTATACTTATATTTATATGAAAGCGGTCCCCAGTCATCGGTGGACAAAAACCGATTTCCAACCACCAAATCATATTTACCCATTGCTGTGATCCTAAGGTTGGAAAAAAAAACTTTCCGTAATGAAATATTACAACCCCGCAATGAAACATTACGGGTATAAAAGTCCTGCAATGTTTCATTACGGATATACGTCAATGTTTCATCGTGAGAAGTCTCTTTTTATTCCCTGAACCTTTTTACCCCTTCCTTCACATATTATATGCCCTTGTACAGTTTATTATATTAAATTGTTATCATTTAATAATGTTAAATGAAATTGAAAATATTGTGAAGGTTGGAGGATCCAAGTCACCTGGACCGCTGACGGATGACACTGGACAGTGGACGCAGTCAAAAATCAAAATAATGTGGCTGTTTGAAACCGCGACGCTTACTTTTTCCGTTACTTTGACGCAAATTTAATTTGAGATTAACGCGAATGTATAATGTACTCTCTCCGTCCCATTTAATTCTATATGTTTATTTTTTATTACTCGACACGTATTTCAATGCTCATATAAAATATAGTTCTATAACTTATTTTTAAAATTTTCTTTTTCTGATGAATAAAAATATAACATTCAAAATTTTTATTCTAGAAAGAAAAATCTTAAAAATAAGTTATAGAACTATACTTTATAGGAGCATTAAAGTTCGTGCCGCGTCTCCGTCTCCCAATGTATACAACTCGGGGGTACGGAGGGAGTATAATGTATCAGTTAAACTTGATCCCACATGACAATACTCGTAGACATTATTGGGAGTATAATGTATTAGTTAAACTTGATCACACATGACAATAGGGCTGAGCAAAACCGAACCAAACCGAACTAACCGAACCGAACCGTGCGAATTCGGTCCGGTTTGGTTTGGATTTTTCTAAAACTCCGGTTAGTTCGGTTTTCGGTTATAACCGAACTAAAAGTTCGGTTCGGTCCGGTTTTTGAAACACAAAATTTCGGTTTAACCGAAATAACCGAAGTTTTTTATACATATATTTTTAAATTATATTTATAATTTATATACATTACTTATGATTATTCTGATGTCTAAACTAAAGATTCTAATCCTAAAGCCCATCTCATCTGTAAGCACTCATCACACCACCAGCGCCATCACCAAGAATCCAAGATCGACGACACCACCATCTGTACTGACCTGTACTTGTGTTTTGCTGCCTTTGCTGCTTATTTGCTTATACTCTGTTTTGGGTTCTGTTCTGTTCTGATGCATTGCATTCTGTAGTTTACTAGTAGTAATTCCATTGAATGGTCGCAACTTCCTTGGTGGTTTATATTTTCTGGTGAAATTGATAGTCTCTTTGTGCTGATTTTTTTTTTTTTATATAAAGTTCGGTTTTAACCGAACCGAACCGAAAAAACCGAAGTAATTTCGGTTCGGTTCGGTTCGGTTTGAAACACAAGTACGGTTCGGTTCGGTTTCAGAAAATACAAAACTTCGGTTTTCGGTTATTTCGGTTCGGTTCGGTTTTCGACCGAACCGACCGTTTGCTCAGCCCTACATGACAATACTCGTAGACATTATTTTCTCGTATTTTTTGTTTTGTATAAAAATTTGAACTTCTTATTTTTGTACAAAACAATAAACAAGAAAAAAACAATATCTACAAATATGTTTTTCATAAGTTTGGATATGTGTGGAAAAATTTTAAAAAATTAGAATGTTAATTATGAGATGAAGTATATAATACTCCAAATTTTTGATCCAACCAATGGGAGAGTATTTTTCTAAATATACCATATCATGCCCTATATTCAAACAAATATAAACTATTTATATATTTAGATATTAGTTTATCGTAGGTTGACATCATTAATTACTAGTTGTCCTTGCTGGATTTTTCTTTTGTTCTATATTCTTATAATAGTATTATTAATTTATGTTTTGTGTATGTAAAACATTTTACTTCAATGGTACTGGCTATATTGATTGGTTATAATTTAAAAAATATGTTATTAATATTTTAAATTTTTAAAATAGAAAATATCAGTTCGATATGGTAACAAATGATGTGCAATATTTCTATAGATATTCTTATATACGTAAAATTATAGACAACAACTGTGTCTGACTGGAGTATGAGTTTTTCAAGAAATTTGCTAATTTTTTTATTTTCAGTACACCACTCACATTTTAGTTGAGGGTTTTAAATGATTGGAGATGCTCTATGGGCTGATTTAAATTTATCAATAACAAGAAATATAGTAGGAGACAACAATTCATTATCGAGATCTTAAAAATAAAATAAAAAACCCCGACTAATTGAGCAATTCCCATGCCCCTTCATGTGGTGTGCCCTGTGCCTGATTGGCTCCTTTTGATAATCTGACGTGTTGGTCACAGGTCGTTGGTGACAACCGCCGCCTTCTTACCTCTCGGCTCTCACTTAGGACTTTCTCCTGTTCAAAAACTTTTCTCATAATTTGATTTGGTCACGTTTACTTATTTTGCGAACAAATGAATCATGCTTATCAGATATATACTGGGTCCCCTGCTCATGGTGAGGCGCGTTCATAAACAAATTATGCTTATGATATAACCTACTCCCTCCGTTTTGAAATATAGTTCGTTTGATTTTTTTCACGTATTTTTAAGTTTTTTGACCGCATGCTTAAAATCATTATTTTTGAATTTTTTTTTCCTGAATAATAATATCAATTATATATTTTTATTCAAACAAAGAAAATTTCAAAAATAACCATTCTTACCATGTGGTCAAAGGGCTTAAAAATGCGTGAAAAAAATCAAACGACTTATATTTCAAAACAGAGCGAGTATTTTTCATGCTTCCTTTGACACAAGTGGATTATGGAATTGGAACGTGTCTGAAACTTCATTTTCGGTTGTGTATCAACTTGAAATTAACTTTTTAATTCTTTTCGAAATTTGTTGCTAATATGTTCTTTTTTCTCGTCAATGTTCCCCATGAAAACGAAATTCTTGAATAGACACATCCATATTCTTTATTGATTTTATAACTTGATTTATTCATATTTAATATTTATAATTTTTTGATAGAGGAGATGGTGATAATGCTAGATAGATAGTTATTTAGGTGTAGATTAAAATATGGTGTATATATGATATGTATTTTAAGTTAATAAATGAAGGGTTTTAAAATAAATATTCATCATGAGAATGTGTTTCATAAATACCTTAAAGAAAATAGAAGATATAACTTATATATCATACTTTATTTCAGAATTATGTATTTTAGAATATTTATTTTAGAGATACGAATCAAAATAATTAACTAAGGATATACATTATTCTGACAAATTCAAATCTAACATTTATAAGAGATCACATATGAGAGGATTGAGGTTTAAAACAGACATAGATTTAGTGGAAATGACCAAACATTAGAGGATCAAGTCTTAAAACAGACACATATCTAGTGGCTCGTGAACAACTTCTTCTTATTCTATGAGGATCCAAGATCAGCCGGAAGCAGGAGTGTTAATAGAACAATATCGTGATATCCTAAACAGTAGAGAATGGGTTTCTTTGAAATTTGTTAAGAAGCATGCAAACAGGCTTGCTCATATGTTGAGGAGTTTCATTGATTTATCATCTCCTCCGGTGTGTCAAAGACATTTATGTCGGATGTTTGATTTCAATGAAATCTTCTTTTTCAAAAAAAAAAAAAATCTCAAAACATACATGTAGAAGTAATCGATCCATTTTATATAGATTTTTCTTATCCAAACCCAAACCAATTTATAATATATTTTTAATTAATTACTAATAGTTAACTAAAATATACTATCATATTGCACTGATATATCGATTTTAAAATTGTAATATTTCAGATAATCTTGACTTCCTCTGTTCTTATATATTTGTCTTTTGACTATTTGAACACGCATATTAAAGTGATTTGACTATATGATTAAAAATATTTTTAAATTTTTTTTTTAAATAAAAATATTATAGTAATACTTTTATTTAGAAAAGAAATATTAAAAACAACATTTTTAAATATGTGGTCAAAATATCTTAAACGTTTCTCTTTATATCATTTAATAATACTCCTCCCGTCTCTTCGGAGATTATCCTTTGAAATAAATTCTATTTAAACGAAACATATTAATTAGAAAACTAAGATAACGTAAAACATGCTTGACTCAAAAGCTATGCCTTAAGACCTTAGAGCATCTCCAACAGCGTTGGCTATAATCGTTGGCTAAATTAGACCTGTAAGACATTATGTAAAATTTGCTGAACCTGTAAGACATTTTGCTTCAATGGTACTGGCTATATTGGTTGGCTATAATTTAAAAATAGTATGTTATTAATATTTTAAATTGTTAAAATAGAATATATCAGTTCAATATGGTAATAAATGATGTACAATCTTCCTACAGATTTTCTTACAGACCTGTAGAGGTTCGACAAATTTAGCCATCCATAAGAGGTTGGCTAAATTTATTGACAACAGGTGAGCATGGTTGGAGTTGAGTTTTTGGAGCTGTTGGCTAAATTTTTTTATTTTAAGTAAACCTGCTCACCTTTTAGACAAGGATTTTAGATGGTCGGAGATGCTCTTACTACAAATTATCTGAATCTGACCTGAGCTCATCATCTACATCACAGAAGTTAATCATACATGTCCACGATGTTGTATAAACTGAATCATACAGAAATACTGGTGGGTGATCCAGATAAAAAAGACCCGCACGTATACAATATTTAATTCCAAAATAAATCAAATCAGCGGTTTCTTTGATTCTTCATTCTACTTGCATCTCTTTCCATTCTTACACGCCTATAAAAGGAAAAGCCCAAACCCCAATGAAAACATATCTTCAGATTCCGCACCTTCTTTCTCGGTCAACACATTTGAGCATTATAGTATCTTCTTTTGTAACATCCCAATGGCTTCTATCACCATGTCTTCAACTATTCTGTCCAAATCACAGTAAGTTTTGTTTCATTCTATATCGGTTTTTTTAATTGTATGTTTGTAAAACCTCTGTCTTTTGTTGTTCTCTGTTCTGTAATGACATATTCTGAATCTTTTGGTCTGGCCCTTGTTGTTCTGACTTTTTTTTGTTTTGCTGACTTTTTTTTTGGTTTGGGTATTTTGGTTAAGTATTTTTCTGTGTTTGTACTTGTAAACATGGGCAGTTTGTAACTTTGTTGGAGATGTTAATTGATTCCATTTTGTAATAAAAGCATTAGAAATGAAGTTGAGTGTATAGGAAGGATAATTTTTTCCTGGCCTGATTCTTTTGCAGCTGATACAGTAATTGGAATCTTTAGGGCAATAGTCTTGCATTTAATTTATTAATTAGCAGGAGCAATGCTCTGTTCGGCTAAAATAGAAGAAATGAATAATTGTGGAAAAAATGAAATGTGTTAGAGAAATTTAGGAGGAAAGAAGGACTAGGTTGAGAGAGTTTAGATTTTGTCTGATGAGGTTTGTGAAGAAATTTAAGTTGGTTGGGATTAGCTTCTATCCGTTAATCAGTGTGATACAAATGGAAATATGGAATGAAGGGGAAAAATCAATGTTATGTATATTTAGATATTTACTCAGAAAACATAGCAAATTTTGTCTTTCCAAAGAAGCGGAGAGTAAGGGTCTTCAATGAGCTTGAGCTTGAACATGCAACTATATAATACTCTGCATTGTCTTTTGATGTTCTGATGTTTTGTTATTGATCTAGGACATTGGACAGGTCCACTATATTGAATGGACTGCATCGTGTAAAAGTATTTCCCAAAAATGGACGAGTATCAGAGGCGTCTATCGGGATGGTCATGGTTGATGGAAAAGTGAAATCTACTTTATTACCTGGAGAAGGTGGTTTCTTGTCCCATCAAAATGGCAGGAAAGGTTTCCTCCTCAATGCTCTTCCTGCTGGGATTGAGATGCAGCCCGATTCAATAGCTCTGGGGACACTTGCAGCTGAAACCATTCCCATACCTAGTGACTTTTCTGTTGATGGAGATGAATTTGATCTGGACCAGCCCACGGCTGGTTTCTCCTCCATCCAGGAAGCCATCGAAGATATTCGTCAAGGAAAGGTTGGTTGTCATATCGTTTTAGTAATCATGTTGTGAAACTTTGAAAGCGGTTCATGGTTGATGTGTTTTTTTAATCAACATTGCAGATGGTAGTGGTTGTCGATGATGAAGACCGAGAAAATGAAGGAGATTTAATAATGGCAGCATCAAAGGCTACTCCAGAATCTATGGCTTTCATTGTGAAGCATGGCACTGGAATTATTTGTGTGAGTATGAAGGAGGAAGACTTGGAGAGATTGCAGATTCCTCTCATGGTATCTCACAAAGACAATGAGGAGATATTGTCTACTGCATTCACAGTGACTGTGGTATGTTACCATTAATCTTCGTTTTAGTAACACCAATGAAGCTTTATGCCATAATTTTCCCGACTTCTGCATAGTCATATATACAATGTGACTGCTCTTTGTCTCTTCTACAATTCTGATATGTTTCTTGATTGTCCTAATGTAGCATAAAAACAGCTCAATGTTACATTTTGCAACTAAATTTAATATTTGTTACATAAATATTCATGTGTAGGATGCGAAACATGGTACAACTACAGGGGTGTCCGCTCGTGATAGGGCGACAACAATACTAGCTCTTGCAAATAAGGATTCAACACCTCAAGATTTCAATCGTCCGGGCCATATATTTCCTTTGAAATATAGGGTTGGTGGTGTTCTAAAAAGAGCAGGTCATACAGAAGCTTCTGTAGATCTTACCGTGCTAGCTGGGTTCGAACCTGTTTCTGTTCTATGTGAGATTGTGGATGATGATGGTTCCATGGCTAGACTGCCAAAACTTCGGGAATTTGCAAAAAGGGAGAACTTGAAGATTGTGTCCATTGCTGATTTGATCAGGTACGCAAATTATCGCTTTGTGACATTCGTGTTTAACTGCACAGCTGTGATTTGAAATCATTTACTTAGTAAGATTTTGATGCTAGGCATGATATTCTAAGTGTATTGATTTCCTCGGTTATAACTGTTATTTATAGCGGAAACAAATTAGGGACGTCACTGTTGTGACCAGCAATCAATAGGTAGGTCCATCTTCTGGTTAGCAATTAACAAGGGGTCATTATATTTGGTGATGAGCAAGCAACAGGTTGCTGGTTGTTGGTTGTTTAGACGAAGTGATACTACATATTTGTCCAGTATAGTTGGAGGTGGTGGTAAAACAGAAATATCGGGAGTAGTTTTATCAATTATACTTTATCTAGTGTAATAGTGTTTATGGATGGCAAATATGAAGCACAACAAATCATTAGTTCCTGTAAAGCGCCTTTGGTTTCCTCATCTTCCTTTCTCTCATTGTCACTGACAAATTTATGTGATTATATCTTTTTATATTTCAAACCTATTAACTAATGTTATAAATAGTGTAAGAATTTTACATGAACAAAATTCAAACATTGAATATAAATTACAGATATAGGAGAAAGAGGGATCAATTAGTAGAGCGTTCTTCTGCTGCAAGAATACCTACAACTTGGGGACCATTTACTTCTTACTGTTACAGATCAATCATAGATGGCATTGAGCATATTGCTATGGTCAAGGTGAGCAATTTTAAAGAATTTGTGTAATTTTCTTGTTCACAATATCAGTTTTGGATTATCTTAGATCTCAAGGGTAACTATTGATTAATTACAATCAACTTAGGAACCATCTAGCGGTCATCCTTTTCGACTCTCTTGTTTTGCTTCATATTTCTCTATGTTTCTTCCTTCCTTGTAGCACAATGAACATATAGTTTCTGAAGTCTAAACCTTCTTTTAGTAATAGATATATCTGTAAACAGTTGAGCTGCATGGTCACAGCATAGATCATCATAAACAAGTGGACCGATATTACGAGCATTTAATTTTTACCAGATCATCTACAATGCTTACATTTCGTTGCTGTAAACAGGGTGAAATAGGGGATGGAGAAGATGTTCTTGTCAGGGTACACTCGGAATGCCTTACAGGAGATATATTTGGGTCAGCAAGATGTGATTGTGGTACCCAGCTTGGAATGGCAATGCAACAAATTGAAGCTGCGGGAAGAGGTGTATTGGTATACCTTCGTGGTCATGAAGGACGGGGCATTGGGTTGGGCCACAAACTTCGTGCGTATAATCTGCAAGATGATGGGCGTGACACTGTTGAAGCCAACGAGGAGCTAGGACTGCCTGTTGATTCAAGAGAGTATGGTATTGGTGCACAGGTATTGCTTAACATCTTGAACTATCAGAACACATCTAATGAAATGTATATCATCTGAGCATTGTGGTTGGGTTATTGTGCAAGTCTGCATCCATGCCAGACTGTTTTTAATTTCTGTGTGATTGTACTGCTTTGGTCACAGTGACATAGGAGTATTAGTATACTTTCATGTTCTCTCCAGATGCGTATTTATCATGTTGACATCATACTTTTAACTACATCATAGTGTGATCCTCGGGTGCCTGTAAATGGTGGGATGACTCCACTTGGTACTGGCCTTCTTTACCCGAATTAGGATTATAAAAACGCTATTAATGTACATTATATAAAAGCCACTATCACAGATGTCGCCTTTGCGTGATACCCATATAACTGTTAGTTATTGGTTTAGCACTACTTTCTTATTATTCCACACTTGCATATACCAACTCATGCAAACAGACTACATGTATGCACTATACTGCAAAATAAATGTGGGTCTTTGGAGCAAGTTTTTTAGTTTATTAAAATACCACTAACGTGTTGCAGATTTTAAGAGATCTTGGGGTTCGAACTATGAAGCTGATGACAAATAATCCTGCAAAATATGTCGGTCTCAAGGGATACGGTTTGGCAGTTGCAGGAAGAGTTCCCCTTGTGACCCTAATTACAAAGGAGAATAAGAGATATCTTGAAACAAAGCGTGCGAAAATGGGTCATGTTTACTATGATCTAGGACTCAATGGAAACAGCAGTGCTGCTAGTGAGAATGGTCATGTAAGCACTGAAGAGCCATCCACAGTGACATCTGTGCCATGATTATGTTCATCTTGTTTCAGAGAAAAGTGATATGCATGCAATTCATCGAATAAAACACAATTACTTTGTTTTTTCTACAGTTGAAGCTGAGATCAAGGTGGTAAAAAGAAACTGAAAGTACGGAATTTTGTATTTCTTTTATTTGTCATTGTTTTTCGTCCATTGAAAAACTAATAAACAGATTCCGGCCATTACGATTTGTCGAGTTAACCATGTAAATGATTCGCCTAATGAAAAGCAACCAGATTTATCTTCTTTCCGGAGCTTTTGTTTTGCATGTTGAGATCTCTTCTACAAGATGAAATGTAATCCTTATCTTATATTTTGTTCTCAATGAAGAAGTTGCGAGTTCGCATGTCAATTATGGTGTTAGACTATAGTATTTAGTATGGCCGTGTTTGGAAGTTAGCGGTTTGGGAAAAAATTAGAAGTTTGGGGTGAGTTAGAGGTTTGACCATTTCAATCCGCTAATAATAGTGTTTGATAGTTAGCGGATTGAAATATAGGTTTGGGCTAAAAAGCTAATTTTCAAAAAACTACTTTGAGGAGTTTTTTGGATTAGCCGTTTCGGTATGTGTCATAAAAAGCTAATGAAACAGTTATTTACCAAACAGTTTTACACGAAACCGCTAATCCGATCCGCTAGTCAAAACATCTATTTTAATCAGTTAGTCAAAACGTCAAATTCAATCCGCTAACAGCTAACCGCTAATCTCCAAACATGGCCTATATGTAATATGCAAAGGACAATAAGGACTTGTCATCTAGTAGGGTTTTATGGATCAGGTACAACTCTTCTTGTACATAGACTACACAGGAGCTTTGCAGCAGGGCTGTATTGGGTCTCGGTTGGTTCGAGTCCTTCCATCTTTTCTTGTTCCGAATTTTAGGAGAGGGTCTCGGTTGGTTCGAGTCCTTCCACCCGCGTCTAGTTCCGGGTTTGAGGAGAGGCTCTTGGTGGTTCGAGGATGGAAAGTCCTTCCATCCTCGTCTTGTTTGTTTCACTCGTATAATCGAGGGGGTTCCTAAATACCAATACAAGAACATGTATGGTCGTTCCAACACCTGAAGTTCCTTTCTGTTTTTGTACCTAAAGGTTACTCTGAAAAACTAGATTTTAGTATACCATGCTCAAGTTCACCCCAACTCCACAACTCGCAGAGCCCATCTAAAAAGAACTAATTAAACTTTTACAAAATGTATGTATCTGCACATAAATTTATTTAACTTGTCGAAATTAATTATGCAATTTGCACTTATAGTAATTTCTCTCGCTCTTTCTTTTGTATTTGGAGTTTTTTTCTCCCGCTCTTTCTATTCTTCCTTTTTGCGGATCTTATATCTTTTAAACCAAATTCGGGGAACCATATATGCATGACAATTTTTTTTTTTTGTCACAAAAAACGGTTGTATAAGCAAGATCTAAAGTTACAAATCCGGATGTACTGAGTTTCTTCGTTCAAGAAAGTATATCATCTAACCGAAAGTATGTACATACTCCGGATGATTAGATAACATTGCCTTTCAAGTCAGAAGAGATAACCGACAAAAAAGGATCGCGTTAAAACCCCTCAAGAGTAAAACCCTGTGAGAAAAAACTCAGGGGGAAAAAGAGTGCCCTACAAAATTACATCCATTATAAAACAGACTAAAAATAGATGATCCGGAGTATGTATCATTATTTCCTCCACTCTCCTGCCCTGAAAAAATACAATACACAAGAACATAATAAGTACATACCGACAATAAAATAATAAAACTAATTAATAAGACAGATGAAAAGGTTTAAAAAACCCATAATTAAAGAAAAATATAAGAATATAATATAAGTTTTTATTTAATAAAAGAGTAAATCAGAACTAATATTAAACAAATTAAAGAAATCTACACCAAAGAGATAAGAGATCTCTTTGGTTAGATACATAATAAAAACCCCATATGAAAGTAACTGACATATATACTAACAAATTTTTAAAATAAAAATAAAGTTTGAATATTGAAAACATAGTTAAGATATATCTGATCAAATATAAGACAAAATCTTATCAAACAAATATATCACGATTATGCCTGCTTCTTGTTATTAATACAATACAAGTTTGGTATACACCAATCAATCAACCAACCATTAATGACGCTATAATATACCTTATTAAGACACAATAAATTTGGTATACACCAATTAATTCATTAACCATGAAAGGTCCAAAAATCCATCATAAAATGGCAACAAGTCATCATAAATGATCCTTCTTTTTACGGATACAAGAGCCACCAATTATGGCACAAAGACGGAAATATAATAGTACTCTATTTCAAAATATGTAACTTCCCCAATTAATATTACTCTAAAATTATGTCAATCAATAATTAATGTATGTAATTAGACAATTTCAGAATTAATTAGTTAACTAAATTATTGCAATCAATTAATTGAGTCATAGAAAGCTTCAAACTAAAAGATATGTGATTTAGATAAAGAAATATTAGAATTGTATCATGCTGAATAAGGATATCGATCAATCCTAATAAACCAAACACAAGTCCAGTTGACACATAAATCAAAGAAGATTAGAATTGTATCATGCATGACATCTGATTACACGGCAGACTTTACTTTTTTCATTTTTTTCACAATTTTATATTTTTTGTTGAGTTTTCTCAAATATCAAAATTTTTAATCTAAATTTTCTTTAAATATTTCTGCATGTCCTCTAATTAGACGAAAGACTTTTATATATGAAATAAGCCGTTCTTTTCAGTATAACACTCGTGTAAAATATAGACTTAATTACCGAAAAAACTATTAAACTATTGTGATTTTTTCATTTTAATCATAAATCTAATTTTGTTGCAGAAAAATGCAACTAACTAATAGAAAACGTATTTGAGAGAACCCAATTTGATAATATTTCTAACCATGGTTAAATGGATGTCATACACAACATTACTAAAATATTATTTTTTTATAATTTTATTTTAAATATTTACATAATTCATTGTACACACACAAAACAATCAGTTTTTTTTTCCGTAGGGCGCACTGGGTAAACCCACGAGTTCACATAATAGCCTGCAAACTGCACTTAAGTGACAGGCTCTGGTCCAAGAGGCATAATTTTTTTCCCGTAGGGCGCATTGGGTAAACCCACGAGTTCACATAATAGCCTGCAAACTGCACTTAAGTGACAGGCTCTGGTCCAAGAGGCATAATCACAAATTCTGCTCTCTTCGGAAGTCGAACCTGTGACCAAAAGGATACAAGTCCCCTCTTTAAACAGTTGAACCAACCCTTGTGGTCAATTTTTATTTGAATTATCAAGGTTCGTCATAATATAATTTATAAATTCGATACAAATATCATAAATCACATGGAAAATTATCAATACAATCATACACATGTAGCCAGTAGGCTATGGGTGTTTCATAAAAATCATGCTAACATTGTCCTCTGCCTTCAAACATAAATTATAATTCGCTCAATATTTGTGTAAAATATGAATTAAGATTTTAACCTTTTAACTCGATAGTAAAAAAAGTAATAAAATTCATATACTAATTAATTTATAAGAGCATCTCCAACGGTGTTGGCTATAATCGTTGGCTAAATTGGACTTGTAAGACATTATGTAAAATCTGCTGAACCTGTAAGACATTTTGCTTCAATGGTACTGGCTATATTGGTTGGCTATAATTTAAAAATAGTATGTTATTAATATTTTAAATTGTTAAAATAGAATATATTAGTTCAATATGGTAATAAATGATGTACAATCATCCTACAGATTTTCTTACAGACCAGTAGAGGTTCGACAAATTTAGTCATCCATAGGAGGTTGGCTAAATTTATAGACAACAGCTGAGCATGGTTGGAGTTGGGTTTTTGGAGCTGTTGGCTAAATTTTTTTATTTTAAGTATGCCACCTCACTTTTTAGCCAAGGGTTTTAGATGGTTGGAGATGCTCTAACTTAGACAATATATGTGTCATACATCTCAATTTTAACTTAACCATGATTATGGATTAGTGAGATTGGGTTTTCTAAAAATAATTTTTTAAAATTACTTGCATTATCCCGCAATAAATATACTATTATGGTTAAATTGAAAAAAAACATGATAGTTGTATAGTTTTTTTAGTAATTAAGTCTAAAAGATATTAAAGTGAATATATTATGATAAAAAAAAAGCATACTTAAAACTTTGAAATCCTCTGATAGGAAAAGCGCGTCAAAGCTGTTTTGTTTTTCACGCAATAACCTTTTTAGAGCATCTCCAACGGCGTTGGCTATAATTGTTGGCTAAATTGGACCTGTAAGACATTATGTAAAATTTACTGAACCTGTAAGACATTTTGCTTCAATGATATTGGCTATATTGGTTGGCTATAATTTAAAAATAGTATGTTATTAATATTTCAAATTGTTAAAATATAATATATCAGTTCAATATGGTAATAAATGATGTACAATCTTCCTACAGATTTTCTTACAGACCTGTAGAGGTTCGACAAATTTAGCCATCCATAGGAGGTTGGCTAAATTTATAGACAACAACTGAGCATGGTTGGAGTTACGTTTTTGGAGCTGTTGGCTAAATTTTTTTATTTTAGGTATGTCAAATCACTTTTTAGCCAATGGTTTTAGATGGTTGGAGATGCTCTTAGTAGTTTCGTCGAAAAATAAAAAGGAACAAATATAGCAAAAAGGAAAGAAGCGTATACTCCCTCCGTCCTCTTTTACATGTCCCTTTTGAAAATTTTTTTTGTCCCAAATTACTTGTCCACTTCTCTTTTCAAAGCAACTTTTTGTATGTTTTTTCAAAATGTAACAACTTCCGATGTTTGACTAGTATATATATACACACAACTCTATCTAATTCATTACATTTATTAGGGATATCTATGAAAACAAGATATCCACCTAACATTTTCTTAAGATGCTTAATTTTTTTAAAAGGGACAAGTAAAAAGGGACGGAGGGAGTAGATGGTAACAAGAAATCCCTTGATCAAAGAACAGAAATAAAAAAGAGAATCCCCATGACACGGGAGGCATAGCCGCTTGAATCCTGTTTCGTAGGAACGTTCTATCTTTCAGTTTCCTTCTCCTACTCAATCTTCGCCAACTTGAATATATACACACATCACGTACATCCACCAAGGCCTACTTACACTATACTCAAAACGCATTAACCAACCGCGCAACACAAAAGCAATGGCGTTGAGATCAAGCATGACGACGATGATTTTAACACAAACACTCTTATTTTTATTCGTTTCTACGCTCGTAACCGCTGGATCTCCTTCCCCTCAGCCCGCACTCGCTCCTCCTGCGCATGTTCCTTCTGCGTCTCCCATTTCCCCCTCTCCCGTCGCCCACTCACCGACACCGACACCATCTCCGGTTGAACACTCCCCGGCTCCGACGCCGCCTTCCGTGATCGCTCCCTCTAAATCTCCGTCTGGAGGGGTGGTGGTTTCTCCCGCGCAGTCTCCGTCTATCTCTGACGTTCCTGCCGCTGCACCTGTTTCGCACGGCGTTGTATACAGAGGCTCTGTTGGATTGGTGGCGGTTAGCATATTGACAGTTGTTGCTTTAGCAGCGTAGATGGAAGAGGTTTTATCGGGTTTTAATTAGGATTTTATTTATCAATAATTAGAATTAATTATATTAATGTTATATAGGAGTATAGTAGTACTAGTAATAGTTGGATCTATAAGACTTAATTACCAAAAAAACTATTAAACTTATGTAATTTTTTCATTTTAACCATAAAACTAATTTTGTTGCAGAATAATACAACTAACTAATATAAAATCTATTTGAGGGAACCCATTTTAATGAATCTCTAACCATGGTTAATTCAAAGTTGACATGGATGTCACATGCAGTACAAGACATCAAAATTTTTGATTTAATTTTAAAAATTTACTTAATCCATTATACATACATCAAAAGTCAGCTATATTTACATTATTAACATTTATAACAATAAATTTGAAATTATTGTCAAGTAAAAAATTAATTTAATTTATAATTTTTTTTACTTATAAGAACTTACTGTCATTTTAAAATTTATATATTATATATTAATATTATTATGGAATTTTATTTATTATCAAAAAATATAGAATATAAATTGATTTTTTTAGATGAATACTAGTTGCATGAAATTTTATATTTCAAAAAATTACTAACAAAATGTATAAAGAATCGTTATAGTTTTTATTAAATATTATGCAAACACCCTTCAGTAATCTCAAAACTATAACGATTCTTTATACATTTTGTTAGTAATTTTTTGAAATATAAAATTTCATTCGACTAGTATTCATCTAAAAAATTCAATTTATATTCTATATTTTTTGATAATAAATAAAATTCCATAATGATATTAATATATAATATATAAATTTTAAAATGGCAGTAATTCTTACAAGTCAAAACAAATTATAAATTAAATTAAATTAATTTTTTACTTGATAATAATTTAAAATTTTATTGTTATAAATATTAATAATGTAAATATAGCTCACTTATGATGCATGTATAATTGATTAAGTAAATTTTTAAGATTAAATCAAAAAATTTGATGTCTTGTACTGCATGTGACATCCATGTCAATTTTGAATTAACTATGGTTAGAGATTCATTAAAATGGGGTTCCCTCAAATAGATTTTATATTAGTTAGTTGCATTATTCTGCAACAAAATTAGTTTTATGGTTAAAATGAAAAAATTACATAAGTTTAATAGTTTTTTTGGTAATTAAGTCGATCTATAATGGTTGTGTAATACTTGCAGATTTATTTATTAACATATATGAAATCTTTCTTCGATTAATGCCTAGCAATTATTTTTTGCCTAACGAATTTAATGCGTTTTTTAGAAGAAAAAATTAGTTTCATCATCGTTAACATGTCTAGCAATTATTTTTTGCCTCACCAATTTAATTGCGTTCTTTTTTGGAAGAAAAAATTAGTTTCCATCATCGTATCGTGTACAACCAATTCTTGACCAAAACAATGGTTTCGTCTTTTGAAGTAGTCAATAGAAGTAGTGGTAATTTAAAATGTGAAATGTTACTTGTTAGATCGTCAGGTGAGTAAACCTGTATTGATGAGAAGTGTGAGCTATCTTCCCCACTCCACAAGGACCGGGGAAGGAAGATACATAGCTCCCCTTTTCCTGAGCGGTCTAATAAGCACAAGTTGCAAGTATTTCCATCCAAGAGTATAACACCGTTTAGGATTTCTGTCTAACACAGTAGAAATCCCACAGGTAATTCATATACTCTTATCTAAACTAGATACTAGATAGGACTCATAGGAGTATAGATAAGAGTATAGGAAATATTTGTGAGCCTGTACGTATACCTAATTTAAGCCGCGCTAACTTCCCAAATTTGTCGAAACACTTGATATTAATATGTGAGTTGACATTTACTGGACTCCCAAATTTACCAAAACACTAGGAAATAGACAGGAAATAGGAAAAGACATTAACACAACTGCGCTAGCTAACAGGGCAATTTTATTTTATGACAATCATACAGACACTGCATATCAAATTCTTGGAACTCAAACTGAATTGTCATAAAAAACCATAGCAAACCAAATTTTAGCACTAAGATGCGTATACTGTGTGAACGGGCTGCAATTGATTCTTCAGCTCAATCAGCTATGTGGTCAAGGCCAAGATATCAGGGTGTTGTTCAAACAAGGGCACATCAGTGTCTTCTAAGTAAACCCATGCTTCAATCCCTGTACAGTCTTTTGTATCCAGCAAAATACCCACATTCTTTAGAGGCAAAGAAGCAGCACTTGCCCATACAGGAGTTCCCCAACCAAAATCAGCTTCATAATAAGGAAATCTACTCCAACTGGTATGCATTATGGCATTCACATCCGGATCACTCATCTTCTCATTCGACTCCAAGAACGGATCGATCACCTTCCTGTGACCATCTTCATGATGCAACAACATGGTTTTGTAGGCCTCAAGCGCCTCCTTCACCGAATCACTTAGCATGTCTGCATGGTGTCCATATCCCTTGTCCTTGGCTTGGCCAGCCTCAAGATTTACGGTGGCAAGGCCAAATAGGTTCCCAAAAGACTCTGTTGGTATAGGGGGATTAGCCTTTTCCCTCAAATTCATTGTCTGCATAAAGTATGTGGCGCGGAAATGACCATATTTAGCCCTGTCTATGCTAATAAGAGCCTGCAATATGATTGCATTAACCAATTGTACTCTTGAGGGCTTACTTTTGCCATTGGCACCTGTAAGCCTGGCCCTGTTTCGTAGTATTTCTATCGCCTTACTGTCGAACACAAACCTCTTTGTGACATTCTTATTTGTCCAGTTTAGTTTCCAATGAGGCAGGCCTTTTCCAGGGTAGGATGAGGCCACATCGAAACTCGGGTGAAATAATTCTAAACTCAAGCCTTGGCTTGCAGCAACCATTCCTGCCATGAAGGCGCTTATGGTTGACGCGTCACCAATCCTATGTGCAAAACACATAGTAAGAGCCAGGCCACCACAGTCAAACATAGTGACTTGAATGCATAACAAGGGGTCTGTGACTTCATCAGCTTCTTGAACATCACATGGAAGTAACTGATCAATAAGCTCAACCTTCAGTTTCTTTCCCAGGCCAAGAATCTCCGCGAGCTGGCTATCTGTTTGCGCTGTCACAAACTCAACTCCTTGGTCACTGCAATCAATAACACGGCTGGTTTTTACGTATCTTCCTGCAAAAGGGTAGAATTTAGGCAAGGCCTTTTCGACTGAAGTTTTTAGGATGTCACACATTGAGGTGGCTTTGATTTTTTCATGGGCTTGATAGTAAAGAATGCTGGGAACATTAATGACTGGAGCAAGCTCATCAGTGAAAGATATTTTGTAGTTGCGAAGATTAGGAGGAGTTGGGATTAAGGGCTTCACAAACTCCCTTGTTAGAATCTGAACCTTCATTCTGTTTTGCCTGTATTAGAACTTGGGTTTTGGCAATGACATGTTGATTTTGATTCTCGTACATATATAGGCGCACAAATTATCCTCCAATGCCGTGATACACATGTGAGGGTGAGGCCATGCAGATGAATTTCTGACTTGATCACATGGTGTGAAAATTACTTGAAAAGGAGAGTGCATGACACAGGGACCAAACTTGACGTTGCATTGATATGAGTTTTGAACTTACTTCACGACCAAATGCTTATGTAATCGATGTGGGTCTCACGTGGTATTATTCATGCAAATTGCGAATACGGAAGTTCACCCATGTCGGTGTTGATAATCAGTCCATCTAAAATCTTATATAACCGATTCATTTGAAATCTTATATTTTCAACACTGTTTCTCACTCGAATTCCCAACTTTCGGTTGAAGAGTGGATGACGTGTGTTTAGATTATACTATGAGAATATTAGGGTGACGGAGAGTTGAACCTGAGACTTCCGTCAAATCTGACTCTGATATCGTATTGAAAATTAGCGCATCTAAAATTTTAAAATATCAAAAAAACATTTCAAATAAATTTTGCGCTATATTTCAAGAATTAGTCCCGTGTTCTCATCTTCTTTGCCATTCCCTTGTAAAAATTGGGTAAAGTATTATGCTTAGCCAAAAAAGGATGCTACTAGTAGTTTTCATCGATTTGATTGTCAACTAATAAACAACAGAACTGCTGGACATATTTATGTATAATATCTACCACTTCTTTAGATATTGCAACGGTTTTTCCAGTGAGTGCCCATGGGCACACATTAAGCATTAAAATTCATAAATTTTAGTGATTTTGATTGGCTCTCATTTGGTAGACCCCCTGCAAATTCATCAACCACACTAATTAAAATCCATCAAAATTATAGAATTGGTGCTTAGCATGTGGTCATGGGCATTCACTAGACAAACCCTAGTAACAAAGCATTAAAAAGGAAAGCTAGGCATATGACACGTATAAGATAAGCCGAATCCCTTGTTCACTCACCTTCACAGACTCATCGATCATCTTTGCTGGATTCCTGGAGCTGAAAAGTCTCAAGATTCCACCCCATCTTATATTTAAAACTTGAATATGACCCATGATATTGATAGTGCTTCCATGGAACAACGTATGATTCACCAAAATTGTACAACCAAAATTAATAACGCGACTATAATCACATACCATCACCCTGAAGAAAAAATTATATATCAAATTTCTTTTATTTTAACCTTTTTCGCACTGTGCTTAAATGATGTTAAAAAATATTATGATGGTAAAAACCTTCCTTCCAACACCTTGAGATTTTAGAAAAATTGGTCATTTAACATGATATGAGAGCTGAGACTCAAAAACCCGACCCCCTGCGACCCTCGGTTCCATAAGAATTGGTCGTTTAACAAATGTGAATGAATAATTTAATTATATTGAATGATTTAATTAACATGTTTTACATGTCCAATCTGATCAATTACAGGCTTAACTATTTTCTCTAGTTCTTCCACATCTTCCTTCAAATCATTAGCCTGAAAATGCCCAAAAGAAAATTAATTAAAGACTTTCAATAGTCTCTGATAGTAGAGAAAACTGAGCAAGTAGAGATAGTACCTTGTGAAGAATATTTTCAGCTAGCTGAGCATCGGAAGCTGCAACACTTGATAAATGTTCAACAATAAGAGCTGTTTCCTTGAGCTTACTGTTTCCGGGGAGATTATTAGCCACCTCGGCTGACACCTTTTCCGTCGTGATTGCCACTTTCTCTACCACCTCTGCTACATATTCCACCTCTTCTGCTGCCTTCTCCAACTTCCCTGGCCAAAGTTTAAACAAAAATAATTTCACATTTAAATTTTCAATCTCCTCTGCGGCGCTGACATTTTTTCTAGCTATAATGATTTACACCCTAAATTAGTTAAAAATCCGCTCAATTATCTTATTATGATAATTAAAGGTAAGCGCCAGATATAAGTTCACCATTTAGCGAAAATCCCACATCCTACTTCCGAGTGAGACATACACATGTATATTTCTCAATTTGCTTACTAATTGCTTCAGTTTTTTTAAGAACGCACGTTCTGTAAAGTGTGTACCCGTAGTGATCAAATACCTTCTAGCAACAACAAATTGTCCCATTTTTGCTTTAGAAATGGTACCAGCACGGAGAATGCTGATGCCACAAGCCATTTTAACCTGCAATATTACGAAGGTTTAAATAAGTGTCTGGAGAGATACTTAAATCGCCCAAAATTTACTAATAGAGTCGTTCATCAGTTCCGGATGTTATACCAGGTAGAAATTTTATGCCCTGGATGAGCTGGTGTAGCTGAATGAACTTCAACCTTGTTGTTCTCCTTTTTCAACCTAAAATTTACAGATTAATCATATTTTGAACAACATAACCAAGTAGAATCGAAAAAATTATAGAAATTATGGAAAGGTTAATTACATGTCGATCTCATGTTTTGTGAACCCTGCACTACTATAACTGCAAAACCTCTGTCTTTGCTGCAAAATGCTACCATCTCCCCCTTGCCTACACATCTGCACTGCATACTTTAATCCAGGATACGACGACGAATAGCCAGCACAACGAGCACTCGCTCTATAACGATACAACAATAGGGTGATCCAGTTTCCGACTTTACAAGCATTTGTAGAAGGCATTTTGAACAAAGTTAAAGTTTTCATCTAATACAATGTACTCGGCTAAATTTGCCAATATATACGAAAAACTTGCATATCAAGCTCATAAAATCTGCCATTCTGGACCCTTTTTTATGGCTTTAGTGTGTAAAAAGTGTTGAGAAAGGCAACTTAAGGCTAAAGTTAGTGGCTGTCAAGTGGTTAAACACGCCAAGGTATGATGTATAGCGTTTTCTGTTGCATTTAGAAAAGCAATCAGGTTTATTTAGTACAAAAAATCTAAGCAACTATCCTGGTTCCTTGCAAGTTATATATAACTTATCAAATGCTTCAAGGAGAATACTCTGCAGGATGTATATTGTATATTTGTTCCGGTTTTTCTTTGATACAGCAGACTGGTGAAGATCATTCTGTCATGACTCATGAGTGATCTGAACATTAGAACTTCAAATGATTTTATTTTTTTTATATATATTGTTAAAATTTTAGTGGCATGCCGCTAGTAATATTTGGAGACATTACAAGTCCACAAAACCCGATAAGAGGGATCAAAAGTGGCTAGCCAAAAGTAAATATACAAATTAAGTAATTATAACTTTTTATAATTTATATAAAAAACAATTAGTGATTTATAAGATGGTAAAAATTGATCATAACTAGCTGAGCCGCGTGTTGCGGCGGCCTATAAAAATTATATTAATGATTCAATATTAATATTTGTAGAATGCAATAATTTTGTGTGTCTATAAAAAGTATATTAATGATTAAAAATTAATATTTTTAGTATAAAATAAATTTTATATTATAAAAATCTTGATGTAATACCAATACTAATATATACAATTGTAAAATTGGACTATAATTCATGGTGAAAAAATGAAAATAAATTTTTAGTTAACAATTTAAAACACGACGAATCTTAATTTTATTTGTGGTTTTCTTTTTCTGAAAAGAAATCATGTTCATACATTGTCACCTTACTCCAATTTTTTTGGATTGATTGTGCACAAAAACATCTAACTTGAATCCGTGAGATAGCGGTCTATAATTATCCTTGCTTGTAACGACTTTTATTTTTTTAATATTGTATGAATAGTCTTCACTTAAAAGTTGTTTGAACGGAGCAAACAAATAATGCATGAATAATATTTTCCAGTGTACAAAGTAAATCATATAAAAATTAACAACAATAAACATGTCCGATGAACAAAACAAATATTATAAAAGAATAACTAACAAACATACATCACTAATAGTTAATTTATCATTTTATTGATATCGTGCATCAATATCATATCAAGACTATATCCTTCTCCCGTGTGTGAATTTGTCGACTCCCACGTAACGATCTATAACTACCTTTGCTTGCAACAACTTTCATTTTTTTTAATACCACTATCGCTTGACATTGCTGAAGAACGTATTGATATTGATTTAAGTGTGTGTATATATAATTACTCAAATGAAATTATTAAAATACAAAATGAAAAAGAAAATATCAATATCATTCACCTCTACCTAACATTTGTACCCAATGGGCGCCCAATCCTAAATCATCCAGATCCACTGGAAATTCGTCAAGGCTTCCAACAAATCCTATACACCTCGCTCAATCCAAGAGCTCGCTATCTCATATCCGTTCTGCTAGTATTTTTTTTAAGAAAAGACAAATGATTTTATTTAAATAAAATATTTAACAAACAAAATATTAAAATTCAGTCCGGACAAATTTTCAAACCTTCAATTGTGAAATAAAACTGAGCTAAACAAATAATTATTTTATTTTCAGATCCCTTAACACATATAACGTCTAAATTTTTTGATTTTAAAAAAATATTATAATGACATATTAAGCTGTCCAATACTAGTTGACTTTGACATAGACATCATGCAAAGTCTGATGCTGAGAACATATGGGCAAATTTTTATTGTGGGAGGTGAATTCAAGTGATATCGACCATCCTCCTAAAATCGATGCGGGTTATGTTATTTCTCAAAATATCATATAATTCTTTTCGAAATACTATGAAACTCGTAGTAAGACAAAAATAATATCAATATATAACAGATTTGACATTTAAAAAATATGTACATGACTAACAAACATTAATAATAAGGTACTCCACTTTAATTTTTAGTGTTAGTTATTTCCAAAATTAATTGTACATCATATACTTCAATTTTATATTTTCAAAACGAATCATATTCCACATATTATGTTCAATTAATAATTTAATGTAATTTTTTTTTCAATTACATTAAATTATTTATTTCCCATTTCTTTATATTTATTTTGCATTACTCGACACACATTTTAAAACGCATATAAAATATAGTTTCATAACTTTTTTTTTGAATTTTTCCTTTTTATATAAAAATTTAGACCGTAAATATTTATTCAGAAAAAAAAAATTCAAATTTTTTATCAAACTATATTTTGTAATACATTCGAATGCGACCTTACTCGAAACGCAGGGAGTAATATCTAAAATATCTAAAGAATTAAGGATGACAGAGGGAGTAATATCTAAAGGAAAATGCTAGGGACCCCAAAAAATTGTCCCAAATTTTTTTCCCAAATGAGGTGTCTAATCCTGATTGGTTGCATTTATTCCCAAAATAATGAGGCCCCCTTTAGATTCATCCATCACCCAATCATAACTCTCCACTTGTTTGCCACATCATTTGGTAACAATTTTTGGGAAAATCTTTTGGGATACCTAACATTCCTCATATCTAAAATTCTAAATTTTGTTGAAAACCGATTAAACATAAAAGAAAATGAAAGAACAAAGAAGACTTATCGATAAAGAAATAAAAGTGTGAGGAGAGTCGACTCTCACAATAATGATGGCCCGTTATGCGACCTTACTCGAAACGCAGGGACAAAATCAAATCTTAAATTTGAGTCCATATTCGAAGTCAACTTGCTAAATACTCCTCCTGCACTCCTGTTTCCCAGTCGGCATATTACAGAATAGTGTCACTAGCAAGAACATGATTCTCATTAGATTAATGGAGTATTTTAATAACTCCACTTGCCAACTACCAGCTTTGCAACTAGAGCCGGCCAAACGGGCGGGCCGTGCCGGTTCGGGCCGGTTCAAGCGGGTTCCGAACCGTCATCGGTGGAACCGTAACCGGCCCGTCAAACTGGCGGTCCGTGCCGTGCCCGGGCCGGGCTGGGAAAAAGAAAATCGTAACCGTGGTATACGGTTTACACGGGTTTTGCGGTTCAGCGGTTCGGGCCGAATAATAACAGGCTGCGGTTCTGCGGTTCGGTTATACGGTTCACGGGGTGTGCGCATGTGACTTTGTGTTAGTAACTAAAGTACAGCAGTTTTCAGTGGCTGAGTCACTGTCAAGTCCAACAGAGACACATAGTACTTGTTTTATTTTTTGTTTCTTTTTGTTTTTATTTTTTTTTAATTTAGTTTAAGTATTATTATGCAACTAATTAATAAATTAATGGGTTAAGTATTATTATGTAACTAATTTTAACAATTCTTTAATGTTAAAAATTGGATAATAAAATTTTATATGATATTAGTTTTGGAAATTATTTTTGTTTAGTGTTATTATGTAATTAATTATCAATAAAGTGTAAACTAATAAATAATTACCTAAATTTAAAAACTTAACCGAAATAAAACTAACTAAATTATTTTTAAAAATAAAATTACCTAAATTTAAAAACTTAACCGAAACAAAATTAATTAATTCTTTTGCAAATAAAATTACTGAAATTTAAAAACTAAAACGAAACGAAATAAAATTAAGTAATTTTTTATATAGTAAACGAAAATAAACTAAACTAACTAAACAACAACTAAAATTAACAAAATAAAACAAAAACTAACAAATTAAAACTCATGCAAAAAGAACAGAAAGCATTGTGAAGTTTGCTGATGGACTAAAAATTGGTGGTCCATGCACGAGTCTACGGTTCCGCGGTTCCGCGGTTCAAACCGCGGTTCCGCGGTTCCGCGGTTCAAACCAGGCCGGTTCCACGGGTTTCCGCGGTTCCGGGCCGGTTACGGTTCGGTCTTCCATTTCCTAACCCGTATTCGGCACGTGCTCAGTATCGGTTCATGTCGGTTTTGAACCGGCCCGTGTTTAGACGGTTACGGGCGGTTAAAAAGTCGGTTCGGGGCGTGCCGGTTCGGTCGGTTCGGCCCGTTTGGCCACCTCTATTTGCAACATTGCATAGCCGCCGTGTAAATGCTTAAAACGAAAAAGTCAAAAGCTCCTTATTATCCCCATTATTCCAAGCAAACCAAACTTTAACATCTCACCTTCCTCAACTCATCCATTTCACCTTTCCTCTACCAAAAACCCATCCATCTATACCCATGTTTTCTCCTAGTTTTCTCTTCTAATCTATGGCTTTATCTCATAGAAAACTCTTCAAAGATCCATTCTTTGTTCCCACAACACAACAGCTATGTCAACCATATTGTGATGCTATAATAAATCCCAGGGGAATCTGCCCCCCTGACTGTTTCTCTGTTTGCAATTTGTCTTGTAAGATATCTTTGCCAGAGCCTGATGCTCTGTTTTCTTCACCACCACCGCCGCCGCCGCCTCAAGGATCATTCAGCCACCACCAGCTGCTGGTTTCAACGAGGTCTTTAGTTTTTATTGTTGGGCTTGTCACATTGTTTGCTATAGTTTTGTGTTTTGTGATGTACAAGTGTTACAGAGTGTATGGAAACAGAGTAAGGTCAAGAAGAGTGAGGAGAGAGATGAGGGTGCAAACAGAGGATGCCCATCAAGAGTTTCTTGATGAGGATCATGGGTTTGTGTTGGATCATCCTATTTGGTATATAAGAACTGTTGGGTTGCAGCCATCTGTGATTAGTGCGATTACAATTTGTAAATATAAGAAAGGGGAAGGTTTGGTTGAAGGAACAGAGTGCTCTGTTTGCTTGAGTGAGTTTCAGGAGAATGAGACTTTGAGATTGTTGCCTAAATGTAATCATGCTTTTCATATTCCTTGTATTGATACTTGGCTTAGGTCACATACTAATTGTCCGCTTTGTCGTGCTGGGATTGTGAGTAGTGTGGCGGTTTTGCCTGCTCAGGAACAGAGGATTGAAGAGGAGAATGTTTTGGAGGATGCCCGAGTGGGATTGGTTGACAATGGAAGTGAAAGTGAAAGGGGGGAATTAGAATTGAGAGGATGCTTAAGGGTAGAAGGCGAACCGCGGGTAGAAAGCGAAAGAAAGGGTGATTTGGGAAATCTTGATCAGTTGGAGGTGAATGAAGTGATTCAACCAACAAGAAGATCAGTTTCTATGGATTTTTCATCAGTAAATTCTGGTGGATTAGGGTTTGCTGTAAAGAATGTTGTCGATGCTAATGAGGGAAAATTGGTGGGCAGTTCTTCAACAGAAAAGGCTGAGGGAAAAGAACCATCTTTGATGCAAAGATCGTTTTCTTATAGCGGGAAAGTTTTGTTGTCAAGGCACAATAACAGCCAGAGCAGGAGCTGAATTTGCCTTCTTGCAGCATATGCTTACCATATACACACATATATACAAGTGAGTCATCTTTAAACTGAGATGTCTGTAAACAGTCTCAAGAAGTTGAGATTTTTCGTAGGTTTTAGAATGAATAAGTTAAACACTGGTTGTTAACAATTATGTACCCTCTTCGTCCGGAAAAAAGGAGCCTTTTTAACATTTCTATTTTAGATGGCACTTAAATTATTCGGACAAAGGCTGTACATACATGTAAGTGATCACGAAGTGAAGTATTATATATGCTGAAGAAATCATGTTCTGATGTGTTTGCATATTGAAGGTGTGTCTAATAAGAATTGCAATATCAGTAGAAAAAGTATTCTTGTTTGCTTCCTTGATGTAGCACCAGTGAAATTGGATATATGAACCTATCACCTATGTGCTTCTTGTGCTTCTCTACATTTTAACCAAGTCTAAATTCTATGTTTAATGGAAGATTTACTGCAGACCATCGATTGTACAACGATAGCAACATATGAGCAAACTATATATTTTAATTATCATGTGGTTGAGCCAATTCTAGTTGTCTGTTCAGTGAACAAAGTTCCCCTCAACAACATTAGATGCATGGAACATAAAAGTAGTATGTCCAAGAAGGTCTCAGATGGCTCAGAGTTATGCAGATCTTACCTCCTCTACTAGTAAAGGTTGATTCGATAATTCGATAATAATTTATAAAAAAAATATTGGAATTTTTCTGCAAAATTATGTAAATTTGTGAAGAACAAACAATGGGGTTTGCTCATAATGCTACAATCTGTTTCTGTTCAACAACTACTGTGTGTTCTTTTATTACCAAAACCCCTTGCCTTTAGCATTAGATGATACAAGTAATAAGAATTTCTTTACTTGGCAACATAGTTCAATTTCTAAAAACTTAACTATATCTAGTCAAGTTAAAATAATGCAAAATATTGTTCTTTCTTCTCTCCCAGAGGAGGGTTTTCATATTTTACAAAATTTGGATAAACACTGATGACATTGAGTTGAAAGTGTGTGGAGTTAGGTATGAAAATAACAAGTAGCCTACCTATATCATCCTTTGTATATGACAGACAATACATCACCTCAGCTTTGCATGCAATACAAGTTTCATTTGCACAGAACCTCCTTGTTTCCTAAACTTAGAATTCTGATGATACACTCTTTGATACTTGTCTTTTGACTTGAATTTTACGTGGTCTTACTATTTCAAACATTTTGGCAATGGGTCATATCATACATCATATGTATCAAATGTTGGTTTCAGTTGTGGATGGTTACACGCAAACACACGAGTCTTTGAGTATCAAACATGTTAAATATTTTTTGTATAATGGAAAATATTCACATGTCTGTTTCTTGACAAAATTTACAACAAATGATTAATGAAAATGTGGTATAAGCAAAAAAACAAAAGAGGGAACAAGAGGGATGGAGACTTGAGGAGCTACAGTGTGATTGCACGAAGACTTGGTTACATTGATTTTAAAACAGGGGTGGTTTCTTTTTTAGATAAAACAAATTTGAAATATTGCCTACTATAAATGGTTATCGCAGGTATGGAGGTTTGGTTACGAAATACGAAGTATGTATCTTACTATCTTATCTCATTGTACTGATTGTAAGAATTTTAATTTGTTTTCAAACAAAATTGACAGCTTTAATTTGATTGTTTTATCTGTTTTTCTTGCTTCTCAGCTGTCATTAATTAGCTCAGTCTCGGCCTCTGACCTTAGGCGGTGATTAATCTGTGTTTTGTAACTCGCCGATTAATTTTTTATCGATTCAATTATTCTCTGATTAATCCAATCAATCTCCGGCTAAACCTTGTTCCGTTTATTGATTAATTCCGATTTCTGCTTTTTGCCTTTTTACAACACTGGTCACGCAGATAAAAAGAGTCATCTGTCTGAGCTTAAATCACATTTATTTTTATTATTATATTTTTAATAATCCACAAGTCATTAATAAGTCAAAATTATCTAAACAGATATTTTAAGTTCTATTATATAAGTCGCGTTAACTCATAAATCATAAACTCATTCAAATGGCTTTAAAGCATGGGATAGTCTTGACTTCAGCTCATTTTATTATAGCACAACCGATTTTGATATCCCGCGTCGATATACATAAATTTGTAGGTTTAGATTTAAGATGTTTATCCACGTTGATATAAATTTGTCCAAACACATGTCCATCCAAGTCGATATGTTGTAGATTTAGTCATAGAAATGTTATAGTGATATTTTTTTTTTGAAACCAATGGAAATTTTTTATTCAATCAAAGCAGCATCATACATAATATTCTCCAACACTAAATGAGGAGGAGACAAGAAATCAATGAAACAACCAATTTCACAAGGAACCCTAGCTAAACTATGGGCTACTTTGTTGGCTTGTTTTTTAACAAATTCAAGAGAAAAGTCTGGACGGTCCTTCAACAACTTGCGGCAATCTTCAAGCATGTTTCCCACCTCTAAGTAGTTCATTGTGCCCTTGGTAATGGCCTGAAACGTTTGCATCGAATCAGTTTCAAAAGTAACATATGAGATAGCTCTTTCAGCAGCCCATTTTATCGCTTCCAGAACTCCCTTTGCCTCTGCTTCAAATACTGAAACTATGCCCTCAAAGCACATTGTTCTAGCTCTACAACAATCTCCGTTATGGTCTCGAGCAATCATACCCAGGCTGAAGCTCGACCCTCCTTCTATGACCTCTTTAAAATTGTAAAATTGTAAAATGACTTATACATAAAAATGGATACAAAATCTTATTCATAGATGATGCGTTAAACTTTAGCATGTGTTAATTTTAAATTTCAAAAAAAGAAAAGAGAAAAAACACTTCATAAAGACTCACTTTTTATATTTTATATTTCTTGATAGCCACCAAGATTTTTTTTTTTTTTTTTGTCATAATAGCCACCAAGATTTAATATTTATTGTATGTAACTTAATATCTAGCTCGATCTTTCTCACATTCGTTACTATAATTTGTAGGCCTTTTATTACAAAATTTTGCGATCTTATAATATTAATAACTTTATGTTAGCTTTATTTATTTTTAGTGATTCGGAAAATTCACCGAGAGCCGACCAAGGATATGTTTCGCAACTCCTAAATAGAAATTACAGAATGATTGATGATCACTCGCTCACTCTCAATATATAAAACTTTTTTAATTTTTGACTAGTTAAATTGATTATATTTTAACTGAAATTTATAGATATTATATAATTGAATTTTTTTTAAAAAAATATCATAAAAAAGTAAATCAAGTCTATTTTAATATGTAACTTTTTATTTTGTAAAACAACAAATAAATATTTTTTAATATTTGATAAAAAGTTAGTCAATTTGATTTTAAAAAGTAAAAACTGACTTATAAATTCAAACAGAGAAAGTATTATAGAGCAATTGACGATTATATAATGAATCAGACAAAATTGTTGAAAATTGACGGGAAAAGTTATATACTCTTGCTGAACTTGATGAGATTGACAAAATTATGACTTATCTTACAAATATCTTTTTCAATATCGGTAATTCAAGGTCCAAGGATAAAGACCAAAGTTCACTCGCTAATAACAATTAAAAAAAACTAGGGAATTATGCCCGCGCTACGCGAGCTCCTTTTACGAAATATTAAAATTTATACATCCTATTGTTTATTATGCAAAAAATGATTTGTGATGGTTATTAACGACATTTTATGAAAAGTACTGCATAATTAGGCGATAGTTATGTCTTACTTTGCAAATTAACTATATCATGTCAAGATACTTACTTTCATTTGAAAAATAACATAAGTATAATTAGCATACAGGCCTCTTCACATTGCCGATTTATACATCCAATTGTTTATTATGCCCAAAAAAATTATTCAGAGTTTAGTAACATTATTTTATGAAAAATAATTGCATCATTCGGAGATACTTATGACTTACTTTGTAAATTAATTGAATCATGAAAACATACTTACTTTCTCCTGAAAAATAACTTAAGTATAATTATTATACACGCCTCGCCACAGTTTTGACTGTTTTTGCACCACCGAAAAAAAAAGCTATGCATAAAATGTGTTGATACATTTTATAAATAAAAGGCATCAAAAAAATAATTTGTATCTTTGAAAATAACACAACCAAAAAAAAAAGAGTGGTTTATATTTTAGTGCAATAATTTTAATTGTTACCTGTGTACATAATGAACAATTTAACCAAAAATAGTAGAAAACATAATAGATTAAATATGGAATATACGATTATAGTAGATTTTTTAACCAAAAAAAAAAAAAGACTCATTCCCACTTAAATGGTTTATTTGGAAAAGTAACTAACACGTGTTATCTATTGCATACTACAATACCACGTGTTACTATTTCATGGTCAGCTATTAACATTTAGTACCTCCTCAAAATTAGTACATCCTCAAAATGTAAGTTCTGTACCTTGCTTTGGAAGAGGGAAATTTTATAACCTGGCCAGGGAGGAGCACCCTAGTTTTATAAGTGCATATATATATGCAGCTTTCGGCTCATGTTTTCATCCCACAAATCCTGCATATGTAGCATGTTTGTTCTGTCCCATCTTTTTTGCTTTCTTCACATTGCAGCTTGAAATTTTTTTACCACCATAATTGGGGATTTCTCTACCATCAATAGCATCCAAAGAAGGATAGCCAGTGACCCATTAGTGCGACATTGCGTAGTTACATTCTATTTATTAGGATGAGTGGAGAGAGATTATCCAGGAATCATTAGGTGCGTTTGAAAGGGAAATTAGATATATAGTGACCTGTAAGAGACTTCGCATAGTAAAATATAATTTATGAGGTTGAATCTAGAGAGATATCTAGGATTTATTAGGTGTGTTTGAGAGGGAAGCAAGATATGTGCTGATCGATGGTTTCAAGGAGATAATTATTTCTTTCTTTTTCTTTTTAAGTTGTTTGAGGATAATGTACTTTCCTATTTAATGTTAACGATGCGACTTAAAACAAAAAATTTGATGGTTGCAAATTGCAATATGATCCTTTTTTTTAAGTTAGGGGATGCTTTTTCGGAAATGTGTATAACAAAACTTATTGGTTGAGAAATTAGGGATGAAAACTGGATTAAACTCTAAAAATTACTATGCAGGGACAAAACTACTTCACCAACTCTATCAAGTATCAACCAAATTAGAAGAGTTCAAAATCAAAGCTCTGCTATTGTTTATTGAGTTGGTACTAAATGTAAGTTCTGTACATTTAGTAACAGGGAATTTTGCCCGCGCTATGCGTGTGGGGACTCTCGTAAAAAAATATTAATTTTATCAATTTCATTAAATTCAAAAAATATAGGGAATTATACATGTGTGTATATTGCAGCGATAAACACGGTTAAATGCTATGGAATTTTGCTGGCGCTACGCGTGCTTAGACCCTCGTAAAAATTTCTTAATTTTATTAACTTCGTTAAATATAAAAAATGGTAGAGAATTAGACATGTGTGTATACTTCATTGATAAAACACTGTTAAATTCAAAATATATTATGCCCATCCTACGTGTGCTAAGAGCTTCGTTATTTCTGAATAGTTTAATTTAAAAAAAAAACATTTATCGGGTATTAATTATTAATATGCTTACAAATACTTTTTTGTAGTATATTTTTTCGAAACATATTAGTCGTACTCTAGTATAAATGAGATAAAAGATTTGTAAAATTAATAATTTTTGCAATCAGTTTTTATATTTATAAATATATAATTTACAGTAAATATAAAAAGTTTTGAATTGGTATAAATTATTAATAATTAATCTATTTAATTCTAAAAAATAGTATTAATTGATATATACTTTAAACAACTTTCAATTTTCTAAAAAGAGATTAATTCTGAACTCTTTTGTGTAGTTATTTTATAAAGTCATTCTTATTGATTTCAGAACAAATATGATAGATAAATAAAAGAAAGTAAAAATATTAAAATAAAACATGTAAATCTCCCAAACTATTTCTCAAAATAAGCTCACAAAATATGATAAATAAAATAATAATGCAATCAGATTCATTAAATAAAGTAATTTTTCTTAAAAAAGATAATTTCACAGTTATAATTGACGTTGACTTTTCTTATTTCAGCTTTATATCAATTTCAATTTAAATGCTTTATGAACAGAGCAAAAATATATTTACTTCTATATATAAATTATAAAATTTAAAATCACATAACTACTAAAATATTTTATGCGATGACATGCTAAAAATAAAAATCAAACTAAGCAGTCCGTGTATTAAACATGATTATTTTTTCTACCGCAAAAATAAATAATAATCTGAACACATTGGAAATGAAGTACATAGTGATATCATATTAGACCTCTCAAATTTTTTTTTGATAAGTCAGGATTATATTATATAACAAAGCTTCTCACACTTGATAATGGGGAAGAATATACAGCAGTGACAAAGTAACAAAAAAAAACAAACCAGAGGCAAACCAAAAGAAACCAAAGCTTGCCCTGGAAACTGAAAAAGCAACACACTGTTGAGCGGAAACTAAACCAAGAAACTAAAGCAAAAGAAGATAGCTACTAATATTAAACATAGAAATAGATAGCTGCAGAAACATGACACCGTGCCAGCAGAGACTTCAGTAGAGGAAGTTCATTCGCAAAGAGGGACCTTTCCGGGCCAAGACTGCCAACAAAGGAGTCTTCAACTGCTCCTTCCAGGAGTTCATCCATCTCACTGCATGCAGATCAACAATAAAATGCAATGCATTTCTTTCTGATCATTAATTAGCACTGAAAATACAACACCTCCTGCACCACTGATCCACACTTACCAAACTAAAAACTAAATAATATTGTTAAAACAGAGGATCAAAGATACACAATCACATCCTTACACAAAAAAAAAAAAAAAAAAAGATACACAAACACACTTTATCCAAATGCTAATCAATTGACCCGTAAAAACCTTTAATTTGAATGCACCTGCAAAAACCCGCAACTTGAATTTATTGCAAAAACCTGTAACTTGAATTCATCATACTTGTTTGAAAATCTTGCTGCAACAAATATTTCTAATATTTATGTATTTAAATTTCTAATAATAACCATTAATATCTTAACAGTTATTTTACATGAATATTAGAAAAATGAATACAGTCATTTAAAACCTTTGCAAAATAGTTGATCAAAATTGGAATTTTGAGCTTGTGCCAGTACTGACAATATCAACCATGCTACTTTCTAAAGGTTGCTCACACAAACTAATGCAAAAATTTATTATTGAAGATTTATACTTAACTGGCCAGAGTACAAATTTAATGTATCAAGACCCGATAAACATGACGGCCAATACACATTCACAAATGTTAATGAGAAAATCCATAACACATTCAAAATCTCGAATAAATCAATAAGATAATATGGAAACATGTAAATTGAATTGTGCATATACAATATATTTGGAGACATAAAAGGACTGAGAGTGAAACACACTAAATAGAAGGAGATGACTGAGATAAGATGCTTGCACATATACCCAAACTTTGATGATTCTGGTAAGCTCCTTTGCCTTTAATGGCTTCAGCAGTCCCTTTAGATACTTCACCCAAAATAATTAAAAGTAATTTGTATTAAAATAACAAAGTAGCTAAAAAAAATCAATATCAAGTTTCAATCAAAAAGCATCCCTGGTTATAAAGAAAATTAAATGATACTTAATCCAACCATGTAAAACGTAGATAAACTTGAAATACATTCCGAAAGAAACTATAACGCTTAAATTAAAATGCATAAATCTATTAATCTTAGCAGACTGCTTTGTACTTGATGAAAGAAAGCTCACTTCTTTAATAATTTATACTTGCATGATTGTAAGCAAGGGCCATAAACGGCACCTCGCATAAGGCCATCCCACCATATAGTAACCTACCTACATATTGGAAGCGCTAGTCAGTTCCATGCAAACTCATGCATAACCAACAAAACCTAGAATCTGTAGGATTGAACGTGCTGTTTTAGCTCAATTCTATCACTGGAAGATCTCTTGGCCAAGTTGGAAATGAATGATAAGGGGAGAACAAAGGCTGCTCTGCCAACCAATATCAGTCCAAGAAAAATTGAGCTTACAGCAACGGAGGTTCCACGGCTAATCAGAAGAAAAAGAAAAAAGAGCATTTAATATAATACCTATACTAATACTTTTTTCTTCACAAATATACTAATACAATTCATGTCAATTGGCAAAAAAAACATATATATAAACAATACCAATCACTTATATATCTCCACTTCTCTCTGTCCAAGACATCCATACCATGTCTGAAATTTGCCAAGAAGACTTCTTGCTGTATAGATGAGGTCCAGAGGAAGAATATGAATTATAAAGCAAATATACAGTACATAAAAAGATATCCAAGCACTCTTTGCAATATGCAGTATCAGTTAAAACTATCGTTACCCATCCTATTATTATTGTTAGCAGCCTGCATATTATTAGGTCTCAAGGATTCCATGTTAATATTCAACATAGCGCAAGAAACTCCAGCATAACAACCTTGTTAATTCTCGTTGCTAAATCATATAGATTTATAAAATCAAGCTCCAAATCTGCCAATCACATGAGCTGGAATACATATTTCAATCATGAGAGCACAGATGCATGAGTCATATGTACGGTAAATTATAAAATCCTCAAATATTTATTTATAGTCATGTATACCAGTGCTGCTTTTATATTAATAGATTTCTTTTAACAAAAATATACACTTGTATATGTAAGTCAATGTTTATAATCTTTGGATAAAACTCGACTCAGTAATAGAAAATATCTTCTGAGAATAAATAATGTTAATACAATGAGATATCAACCTGATATCCATACATGTCAGCAGCACCAACACTGGCACCCTCTTGGAGCAAGATCTCTGCAACCTGAACAGCTCCCTGCACCGCACTCCAGTGTAATGCTGTTTGTCCAGTATGATCTGAAGCATTCACATCTACCCCATGTTGCCAGAAGAAATTAATGATAGCAAAACGTTCAACTACAATAGTATACAAAATTAGAACAATTTCAATCCAATCCCGTGTACCAGATTAATAAACCATGTTGTCTTTTAAGTTACATATATCAGAAGTTGAAAATTTTACAACTACAATACTAAAAAAAGAATAAACCACAAATAAATAAGGGTATCATTATGATTACTTGTGTGGAAAATGGTTATAGCTCGGTTTGTAATCGAAAGGTGCCCTGTATCAAACAGAATATTCCTAAACTTCAAAATTTATTGATAATTCTGAGAATCCATCCTAAACAAACTAATTTCTTATCATAACAAAAAATGAATAGCTACTAAGGATATTCACTTTATTGTGTCTGCAGGAAAGGTGCTCCCACGACACCATTGATCATTATTTCTATAACCAAGCTAGTTGCGGAGGTTCTGGAGAAGAATAATCTACCAACTCTAATTTTTACAGTTTTTTTGCGGTGGTGTTGAGATGGGTCAAGCTATATCAAAAGACACCTCTGGTTTCATTCGATAATTATGATTATCACTCAAAAACTACTCAAAAGGTGACTTCAATACACTCTCACATGTAGTCCTTAATAAACCAAAAGATCATTGTATTAGATACCATACCGCTATTTATTGAAGCTTTTGACCGGGCATCCTGCGGTTGTTGATCAGTTTTTTGTCTTTGAATTCTCTCTGCCCTATTGCTCAGAAACTGATGTAGAGTTGTACCAGGAGCTTTAGGCAAGTGATCTGATAGTGAAAAAATAACACAGAAGATAAATGAATGATGTTTAGCCAATTAGAAACCACATTAGATTGACATGATAGTCCCACATCGTTTACAGGCCACGGAAAACTTTTAAACGGTAAGAAAAGGAGATGCTGCATAGTTATATATTTTTCGGAAAACCATGTAGAACTAACCCGACTCACTTGAACCCGGCTTGAACAGTGTAACGCTTTTAAATTTTTATGATCAGGTGTTACATGATCAGGATGCCACTGCTCAAAATTATGAAGTACTAAAAACATCAGTAGCATTTGATGAGTTAAGCAAGCTGGTGATCTGGTTCTCTGCTTTGACAATTTCAACTTGCAAGAATGATGGACTTCTCAAGTAACTTACACAACTCGATTACATACCAAGACTATTGAAGTAATATTTACCCAAAACTATGCCGCGGCAAAACATACATCTCAGTCAAAACTGGTGCAGAGTCAAAACAGTGACAAAATCACAATAAATAAATTACCTTATCTCATTTACCATGTCACTTGCAAAATGTCAATGCTAATTAACATGAATATGCAGTATAAAAGCATTTAGATAACATCTGGTACAATAGTTACCTGCCTCCTGTAGTTATGACCACCACTGTTCTTGTAGTACATCAGAAGTATGCATTTGAACACCATTGCAGCGTGCCGCAACAGGTTAAACAGGGACCCGACATCATCATGCAAACAATTGATTTAGCAACATTTTCTACAGTCCACTCAAAATTTCCTGCAAAGTCGATAAAATTGATCAGAATTGACTTTTAAAATTTAATCTTCGACAGCATGCAAAGTTAATCTTCGACAGAGGATGGTAATCACGCACGGAGATGAACTAAAAGAGAAAAATGGAAAAGGAGAAAGTAACTGAAAATTGGAATTAAGCAAGTCATATATTCATATAGAGAGTAAATGAAAACAGGATGAAATTCATATAAATCAAATCTCTGTACCTCATAATGTACTTGCTCACAATGTACTTGCTTTTTCTATTCGAGTAAGGGTTGTTTCTAGTGTGTGCACAACGCAGGACTATAGAGAATCTGGAAAAAAAAAAGATATAACAGTGAAACAGGACAATTGTTGATATTAGATACCAACAACGATACATTAGAAACATTTAGTTCAAAACTATATATACATCCTTATGAAACAATTGTCTTCCACGAATTGTAGCCATTGATTTAGTTCAAAACTATATATACATCCTTATGAAACAATGTAAAATAATATCAAGTGATATTAATTATAGATGAAAATGAATATCTACATACAGAACTCAAATTGAGAGCAGAAGAGAAAAATTTAAAGTAAAATAAATGACTGAATTTAAAATACAGACAAACCAATACCCTTATCTGACGACGAAGGAGAGTGGACACTTAGTGACACTGGCTTTTGACCTGAACATATATTTAAAAAAATGAAAAAGGTTGAGCAGGTGAAGTACTACACAATCATATCTACTTAACACCCAAGATGGGACCTGGAATGAAAAAACATGGGACTTGGAATGAAAAAGAGTATAAAAGTGTGAGAAGATCTTACAAAATCAAACAAACTCACATAGAACACAAATCAAACACCTTATATGCATCAATCAAAAACTATCTGCAAGAAGTCAAATTCTCTTGAACCATATTGTAGCATTCAACACATCACAACATTGCAAGATGGATAATATGGGTGTGGAAAAATTTACCATCTTTTATCGAAGGGAGAGACGGCATCTGAGAGTAATTCGTTTCCGACCTTTAAATCAAACTTGATGAAACACGAAGATACTACACACCGGCGACACGGTTATGATTTTACAATTAACTGTCCCACGGAGGGAAAAATATGACAGATAAATCAGTTGTCCCCGCTTGAAATATGCTTGATCTCCGTTTGATATCAATTGTTGTATCACAGATTTGATATCACAGGTTGAAGCCCGTATGAATCCAAGAGGATGCCACATAAACGGCATCTCAGAACGCCGGCACGGCTCACTATCGATCGAGTTCCCTGCGAGGATGGAATAGCATGGCAATTTCAGTTGCCATGGCTTGCTGATTATGATCAAAACTCCTTGTCAATAATAGTTTTGAACAGAGTGAATGAAACAGTGGATTACAAAGTGGGAAGAAATCAAAAGTATGGCGATGGTTGAAGATCGCAGCCCCGATCCATACGAAAATCGGTAATTCAAAATTCGAAATAAGAGGTGGAAGATAAGGAAAAAACTGAAATGGGTAAATGGGTTAATCTCCGTGATTCGAAATTTGAATTAAGAGGCATAAATTAAGGAACAAACTGACATGGGCAGATGGGTTAACGGGTCTCGGGTCGGTGGAGTAGGCAAAAAAAAATGGGTAAATTTTGGAGTATTTTTGGGGCCTTCACTAGCATGCATTAAGAATATATGGATAAATTGTTAAGTCATATACAAATAGCAAATAGCAAATATTATAATTCACATGTGTCTATAATAAATATTAAAAATAAAAGATCGTGAATTAATAGTTTATAAAAATAATATATATGAAAAAGTAGTACTAAAAGAAATATAACGAAAAAGTTAACTGAATTATTGCGGGAAACAATTGATAGTAGACTTGCAGTCGTACACTGTTCTCGCAATTGACAAGACAGACTCTACGACTTTATACAAACATACGTTAACTTTACCTTTTCAACATATCAACCCCTTCTTTGCTCCTTCACTCCTACGTTTCCTTTTTATGAAGGTAATTATAATTCTACTGCAAATTCTCTTTATCATCTCTATTACATCTACATATGTTTTTCTAGCTGATCTGTTCAATTCTTGCAGATCATTAGTGTGACTACAAGGAGATGCAAATGGGTTTCTAGGAACTATGAGTCATTTGTGCAAATGGGTCACAAGAACAACAGGAAGCCTTTCTATGTTTGGTGGGTCCCGCTTTGACTTGATCTTGTATGTGAGTGTGTGTTTGTTGATTAGATTTGGTTTGATTGAAATGGGGTTTGATTGTTTTTGTGTATTGTTGTTTATTTGTAGAATTTGTGAAGCGATTGAGGTTAATTTTTGATGGTTTTTTTTAAAAATTAATTGTAGGGTTTTGATTGATTTGTAGATGTGGGGTTGTGTCGAAATGGGAGGATTTTTAATGATTTGTAGTTAGGATTAGCTGAATTTAGGTTGTGTGGTGGGATGTTCTGGTGAAGATTTGGGATTTTGTGGGTAGTGATTGGAGTGATGGAGTTTACTGGGAGGAAGAGAAAAGGAGGGGAGATTCTTGAATCTTGTCGGAAGAATACGATCTCATTGACAGCATTATGGTCACGTTTGTCTCTTGATGAGTACTCGACGCGAAAAAAGAAGTGCAAGGAAGTAGAGGTAGTTGAATCTGGGAAGAGTCTGGTTAAGGGCGTTGCCACTGCTCCGGTTTGTGGGGTTTCATCATTGGATCCGCCTGGAAGGGGTTTAAAGAGGAAAATTGGCTGTATTGATGTAGCGACGCGAATGGGTAGAAAGAAGAAGATTGAACTGGATTATGTGTTGGGTGAGGTTATCGGTAAAGGGAAATTTGGGTCAGTTGTGCGGTGTCGGAGTAAATCTTGTGGAGAAGAGGTAGCATGTAAGACGGTGCGCAAAGGGAAGGA